>NW_004444008.1:2849716-2900436 GCF_000243295.1 Trichechus manatus latirostris | reverse complement strand
TGTGTACTACTGTTTCATGAGAAACTATTTGTTCTGTAAGCCTTCACCTGAAGTACAATAAAAAAAAAAAAAAATGAGCTTTGAAAAAGTTAGGAAGAACATGAAATAAATTACTATCTCTTACGCTGAGCAAATTAAATTGTAATAATTAGAGTAATTCAACGAGATGGACTGACACAGTGGCTGCAACAATGGGCTCCAGTATAACAATGATTTTGAGGATGGCGCAGGACAGGGCGGTGTTTGCTTCTGTTGTACATCGGGTCACTATGCGTCAGAACCAACTCGACGGCACCTAACAACATCTAATACATATATCTGTATCTATCTCTCTCTCTCTCTGTGTATATATACATGTATACATATATATATAAGCACACATATATATACGTATATACACACACATATATATAGACATCATGCTTGGTATAATAGAAGGTCAGTGAAAAAGAGGAAGACCCTCAACAAGATGGACCGACACAGTGGCTGCAACAATGGGCCAAGCATCACAATGATTGTGAGGATGGTGCAGGACCGGGCAGTGTTTTGTTCTGTGGTTTGTTGGGTTGCTATGAGTCGGAACCGACTCAACGGCACCTAACAACAACATGTATACATACACACACTCATATATATGTGTGTGTATATATATATATATAAACTGAGTGTATCATTTCTAAATATGCACTGATATTTATTTGGGGTAACACATAATACGAGGTATAATAAAATTCGAGAATGTCATATTTAGTTTTCTAGAGACCAATAATAGATGAAAACTTATTTTGAGATTTCTGTGTGGAAAAAAAATCAGTGGTGGAATGCTCTCATGTTTCCAATTAAAGCTGTACTTTTAACCAAGAAAACGGTGCTCCGCGTTGACAGGACGGGATCAAATCTGTGTTGTCAGGAGCCTCCCAAACGCTGAGTCAGCTTTCACACAACTTCCTGCAGAGCTGGTAGATGCCTGGAAAACGCACAATCGCAGGGTGGGAGTCAGGAAAGGCACCCAGCGGCCGCTGTCAGGTAGGGAGGTACCATCACCCTGGGGGAGGACATTGGAGGGGTCACTCATGTCCCCACTGTTTCCATTTGTGATTAGGGCACAACGGTGTTTTTTAGTCTGTCTGGTCTCAGCCCTGAAAATGACTTTTCAAACTTAAACCAGTTTTCTCATTTTGCAGAAAAATGGGGGCTGTGCACTTCCTGGTTCTCCTCATGAACCCTCTTTCTCCTTATGGGGTAAATGCCTAGTCACCTGGAAAAGTTAGCAGCATTTAACTTGTGTAAAGTATTTCTTGTTACTGCTAATGAAAACCATAGACATACCTAAAAGTGGAAGATCCTAAAATTTTGAAGAGTTCCAGTCTGAATTATTCATTTTATGAATCACACAATTAAGTGAGATACATGTAGATGTGACAAGAAGAGAGGAATCGAGAATCGGGATCTTAGTCAAAACAACATGATTTAACCTCATCAAGCCACGCACTCTGTTTATCTAGAAACTTCAGAAATAAATATTAAATAGTGCATTTGTTAATTTACAAAAGATGCTGTAACCAGTTGCTGTCACTGAGTTGACTCCAACTCACGGTGACCCCGTGTGTGTCAGAACAGAACTGTGCTCCGTAGGGTTTTCAGTGGCTGATTTTTGGGAAGCAGATTGCCAGGCCTTTCTTTTGAGGCACTTTTGGGTGGACTCAGACCTCCAAACTTTCAATTAGCAGCCAAGTGTGTTAACCATTTGCACCGACCAAAACCAAACAAACAAACTCACTGCTGTCAAGTCTATATGGTGACCGTATAGGACAGAGTAGACCTGCCCCAAAGGGTTTCCAACACTGTAAATCTTTATGGAAGCAGACTGCCACATCTTTCTTCCACAGAGCCACTGTTGGGTTCGAATCTTCACCCTTTCAGTTAGCAGCCAAGTGCTTTAATCACTGCATCACCAGGGCTACTACACACCAACCAGGGACTCCAAAAATAATGTAGGGGTGATTTACTTTAGGGATTACTTTTTAAACCTGTATTCTCAAGAACTTCTGTTAGGAAGTGTTGATTATGAATTTAAATACCATTATGTAACTGTTGCTGGATAAAATCAGTCTTAATTCATTGCTGCTATGATTGAGGGAAATATTATTAAAAAGATGTCGATTTATGAGTAGGGATAGCAGAGGACAGGTCAGCGTTTCGTTCCATTGCGTGTGGGGTTTCCATGATTCCGTGCGGACTGGATGGCAGACAACGTCAACATTGACCATGAATGAGTCTGCCTGAGTCCTGCTCAAGTCCTGGGAAGCTGAACGTGAGGGCAGGCAAGCTGTAATGGGTGAGCCGTGTGTGCTTGTGTGTGCGTGTGTGAGGGGGTGCTTATAGGTTACGAAGTGACAGAACCTGTAGTGGATTCTCCTGAGTGGAGTCAGGAACAGCCCAGGGGCCCAGGAGCCTGCACGGGGTGCAGAAATGGAGTCTGATGTGAAAATCACAATCCACAGTTTTCACCCTGGTGGCTCTGAGCACCTCTTTGGGCTTTGCCAACTGATATCTCGGGTCGCAGAACCTCCCTCACCCCCGTTTGAAAACATCACCCTGGAGAAGTGTTTGTCCAACAAAAGTCAGTGTCCATCTTTGCTCAGTGGATGGCCAACGGGAAGTGCAGAGCGGCTCACTGAGAGATGGAAAGGTCACGGCGAAACCTCCTCCCGCCGAGACTTTGATGAATTCCTCTGATTATGGGTTGCTGTTGTTGTTTTAATTACACTTTTTTACTGTGGTAAATATATAGGTAACAAAACGTTTTCACACGAACAGTTTGTTGTTGTTGTTAGGTGCCGTCGCGAATGTGTTGATCATATTGTTCAGCCTCCACCATTGACTGTTCTGATTGTTTTAATTAAACACATCAGCCGCCTGTCTCGCTTCTCATCAGGAGGAGCAGGCTTGCTTCGTTCCTAGCACTATGAAAGAAAGAAAGTTGCTTTGTGTGTTCAGATTCGCAGCCCCACACCAGCTGAAATCCTTAACCCCATTCTGTAATTTAGACACACAGACTCAAACGTAATGAAGTGAAGAGTTCTTTCCTGACTGTGGGGACATCAGGATATTCCTCATTTTCCTAGTCCTGTCTACATTATGCATGTGTGGAGGATCACAGGTTTGGCATCTGACAGGTCTGGCACTTGACAGACTATCCTGAGCCTGAGTCTTGATGGTGGTCATTACTGACTTGCTTTGTCTGTGTTTCTGAGAGCTGTTTGCGAACATCTGCTGACCCTTCTCTAAACCCGTCCCATGAGATCCCGGCCAAGGCCCAGCTCTGACCTCCCTGAGCTGGGATCCCACCAGGAGGAGCTAATCAAAAAGAACACCTCAGTGCCTGCATTCCAGAATCCTAACAAGCTCCTGAAGAGTTTCCCCAATCTTTACTCATCCACGCGATGATTCTGCATCTCTGCTGTCTTCTCTGTGTCAGAAGGTTTGTAAGCCACACATTGATGAACAAATTGGGTTTTCTTAAATCAAAGGCAATTATAATGGTATTCAGCAAAGTGACTAAAGGAGGTGTAATGGTTTGTTCCTTTGGGCGACCATTCAAAGTCACATTTTGCTGAGATGTAACGGTGTGAATTCATTTGTCTGTGATTTGTGCACCGACTGGCAGTCCATTTCCGAGGACCTTTCCCTGATCAGAATGTCAATCTATTGAATAACTTAAACAAAAAGGCTGGTCTGACACGCAACGTGGGAGAGATGAATCAACAGGACCAGAAACATCACACGTTTGAGTGGGACCCCCTTAGGTCTGGACTGAAGGGTCAGAATGGACAAATCAAAGACACAAAGTGGGTAAAATGTTATTCACCAAGGGGAAATGTGCTGACAGAAATGGTTCGTGAATGATAAATAGTTAAGGCAATGAGCAGATCTCTGCATTTATTTGGCTTGTCCAGACAGTATGTATCTCAAGTACTGAGCGTGGGTTAGACATTTTTCAGGCACTGCGATGGATACAGACAGACGACAAACTAAACGAAGACAGAACACGTAAACTTTCGGAGAGGAGAAACGTGGGCCCGACGGTTCTTGAACCATCCAAACAGCAATATTCGCATGTAAAACAGATCGAAACCATCACAACGTGAAATCGTAGTTTACCTTTTGCATACGATGGGATTTAGTAACTCTTGATTTATCTGCCATTTTGAATGATGTATGATCACGATCATGCTTTCTCATTTCCTTTTTCTAAACTTACAGACTTCTTTGCTTGAAATTTTGAAATAATCGAGCCCCAGAAGATCCTAGAAGCTCTGTGAGACCCCAAAGTGGCCGTTACGAGTTATGACCCCGTAGTCTATCAGGGTTTCGGGACTGGGCAAGGATACAATGGGCCCTGTTCTACCTGCTGGGTGAAGCAGCTGTCCAGAAACTGCAGACGGTGTCCAGTACCTCCAGATCACCCTGTGGCTTCCCTGAGACCCTCACAACAGCTGATGACCTGAGGTGTTTGACTCGAGCTTAGATTAATCAAGTGAAGTTTTTTATTTTGCTTCCTGACATTTTCTGTTACAAACAGTTGTAAGAAAATGGGAAGCATTGCATTTAGCAAAACTCTCCAAGAAGTGTATGTGTTTGGAAGCAATTTCATAAGCCAGTTGGGGTGTGGGGGTGAGACCCCAATGGAATGCTCAAGTAAGGTCACTGCCAGGCACTTAAGCAGACTGGAGTTTTTTTGTATAACAGAGGAGGGTTGGAGCATACGAGGGCAGAGTGAGGGGAGGGTGATGAGTGGGTGCCATGAAGAGGGCATTGGGAGAGAGTGACTGACACAGAGATGCATGTCCCAGACCCCCTCAAGGAAGGGCCAGCTGCAAGGAGTGTGGATGGCAGGGCATCCCGGAGCTGGCTCCTTCAGGGTCTGTGTTTTGGCAGGGAGCGCGGATGGCAGGGCATCCCGGAGCTGGCTCCTTCAGGGTCTGTGCAGCGGCAGGGGGCCCTCAGCCCTCCTGGGTGAGTGTCCTGGGCCCGCTGTAACAAATTAGCACACACTGGGTGACTTCAACAAACAGAAACGTATTCTCTCACAGTTCTGGGGTCCAGAAGTCCAAAATCAGGGTGTTGGCAGAAGTCTGTCGGGAGCACCCTTCCTTGTCTCCCGAGCTTCTGGTGGCTCCAGGTGGTCCTTGGCTGGTGGTCACATCACTCTATCTCTGCCTCCATCTTTACGTGGTTGTTTTCCCTTTGTGTCTGTCTGTCTGTGTCTTTTCTTCTCTGCTCGTAAGGATACCGATTAGATTAGGGCGCACCCTGCTCCAGTATGGACTCTTGTTAGTTTAACTAAGTACACCAGCAAAGACTCTAGTTCCAGATAAGGTCCATTCACAGGAAGAGGGAATTAGGATTCAATCTATCTTTGTTTTTGGGTGGGGGGGCATTGTTCAACCCATAGCACCACCCTCTGAAGCAGCTGTGGTGACTGAATGAGGCAACAGTAGGCGGGCGTGGCCGTCTTGGCTCCTGGCTGGGCTGGCCTAGGCTTCCCCTGACGCGGATGCAGTTCACCTTCTCCCTCTGCCCAATCCTGCTGTCCCCTCGCTTCTTTCACAGGCACTGATTTCTAATAAGCATTGGTACCCAGACTCCAACTCAGCATCTCGTTCTGGAGAGAGCCAACTACAACGGGAACACAAATTCATGGAATGGGGGCTTTTAACTGGAACCCACAACGGAAATGCCTTCCTGCAAGTGTCCTGTAACAACGTCATGCTTTTTTCTGTAAAGCACTCACACTTTGGTCGAATGACCTGTTCTTCTGGGGGCAGCTGGACGAGAGCCACGTTCTGTCTTTGAAGCAAAAGCACAGACTGTGTCAGGCATCAGAGCTGGGGACAGGGACCAGCCTGGGCTCATCAGCAGGAGCCGTGTTCTGGGTCTGTACTATGTTCAGAGTCATTGCTGTTCTGCTCACACTTTATTCTAAAATGCATGTTTGCTAAGATGGAGAGTTTCTGAAGTAAAGGAACACCGCTCTTCTGTTCCTGTCAGGGATTCTGTCACAGAAAATTGTCTCTTAGATGACGGCTGGGGAACAGTTGCCTTCTTTGCTGTACCCCACTTGTGTCAGCCTAGAAATATGCCACAGGAATGGGGAACCAAGTCATACATAATATGGTCGACTTTGTCTTGGGAAGGCTGACTCAAAGCTCCTCTCTGCTTCTGAGGCATGCTTCTCTACACGTTCTAGTAACTCCGTCGCGTCTGTCCATCTGATCAGCCACACGGCCAACACCTCAAGGCTCTGGTGAGCCCCTCCCTGTGGGAAGCAGCTTCAGATGCCCCAGAGGTCTTGAGAGGATGGGAAGAACTCCAGGGACAAGGCTTGATGGAGAAAGGAGGCAGAAACTTCACAAGAGGACCTGAAGGAAGGAAATTTAATGCCAACTAGAGAATTCAAGCTAAATGTCAGGGACTTCCCCCTAGATTTGTTTTTACACTTACTGTTGTGTTTGAATTCCCAGCCATTGACCGGGGAGCCCCAGAGGCTGCAACATCTGGCCTTACGGCGGTGGGTTCTGAACTAGAGTTTGGATTAATTTCTTGAAGGCATCACAGAGGGGTGAGGACTGGAGGCTAGGTAGAAATCTCTACCTTTGGGCACCGTGGGAGTTGTAAGGACTCTGTTGGCGAGTGTTGCTCCAGGCCCAGGATGTAAGCTCAGACCTCTGGTTTGAGGACTCAAGAGTTAATTTCCTGTGGTTATTGAAAGGAGCAGGTGTCAGGGACAATCCAGGTAGAAATAAAATGTAGACAAACAAAGTGAGGGGCTGATTTTCCTGATCCAAATCCATTGCCCAAGCAATCCATCTTCTGAAAAACAACAGAGATTTAAGTTTTAAACAGTTTTTAGCCAACCAGATAAATGAAAAATACATCACATTTTGGAGGTTTAAAAAGTTGGAGGGGAAAAAGTATTTCTAGATCTATATAATTATGAATATTTTCTAATAATTCTTTAAAGTAGTATTGAGTGGAGGAAAGCAAGATTTTGGAGCTATGTCCCCTTGTTTTGTGGCATAAGGGTTGGGATTTTTTATGTTTTCACACAGAGTACTAAGTATCTGTAATATATATTAATGCTTTAAGAAAAAAGATTTTTAATTATACTGCATTGCATGTTAGCCTTTGCCCTTTTCATTTATAAATATCCGTTGTCTCTTTCTCTTCTTCGCATTTGTTGGTGTAAGACAGAGGATGCTCCATAGGGTTTTTGATGGCTGATTTTTTCAAAGTAGATAGCCAGGCCTTTCTTCTGAGGCACCTCTGGGTAGATTCCACCTTCCAACCTTTTAGTTAGCAGCCAAGAGCATTCATCGTTTACATGGGACTTCAGTGTAACAAAGCAAGTTCTTGATAAGCATCTTCTAGCTTCCCGCAGCTGGAGAGGCTACAGAGGCTGTATTTTGACGGGCCTGCGTGTGAGTCCAGCATCAGACCCCTGGGACCTGAGATATGGTTTTCAGTAAAACACTGTATTTATTTATAATGAATTGATACTGTTGTGACTTATTTTCTTTTCCTTTTCATTGCTTCATTTCTATTGAACGTAGTTGAATAATTAAAGTGAAAGGGAAGTGAGAGGAAGCACGTCGCCCACCCCCAACCGTCTTATTTTTTTCTTTTTCCAATGAAATAAATGACACTCCATAAGACACTGGTTATAATTTTATTTTGCAACTTAAAATAACAAATGAAATTTGGTATCTTCTGTTGCTTGGGAAAGGAGCCCCGGTTGTGCCATGGTTAAAGCGCTTGACTGCTAACTGAAAGGTCGACAGTTCAAACCCACCAGCCTCTCTGCAGGAGAAAGATGTGGCAGGCTGCTTCCATTAAGATTACAGCCTTGGAAACCCTATGGGGGCAGTTCTACTCTGTCCTAAAGGGTGGCTGTGAGTCAGAATCGACTCCATGGCAGTGAGTTTGGGTTTGGTTTGGTTGCTTGGGAGCCCGAATTTTCCAGTTATATCCAAGGAGATTTGTGCAGTCAAAGAGAACTAAGTTTAACTTGCCATACATAGTCACTGGGAAATTTTTTCTGCCTTCCCTCTGCCTGCCCTACCATTAGCTGTCTTCTACGCCTATTTTATTTTTCCAACAGAATGTTACTTACCACTTCCCCCTAAGGAATGCCTTTCTGTAGTCAGAGATGTCAGAGATAGCGGCTAGATGAGCTCCTTATAGAACTTGCTTCCTTTTCGTGTCTTCTCCCTGATTTTGAGCCATAATCTGTTTCTTTCCTGACTTTGTTCACGCATTGAATATATGAATTAGCACTTAGGATAGTCATTGGCCAATAGATTTATTTTTAATAAAAAAGTGAGTGAGGGAGGTAGAAAAATTGCCCCCTAAAAACGTCCACGCCTAATCCCCACAACCTGTGAATGTATTATATATGGCAAAAGGGAATTTAGGTTGCAGATGGAATGAACTTTGCTAAATATTGTTGTTGTTAGGTGCCGTCGAGTCAGTTCCAACTCACAGCGACCCCGTGTGCAACAGAAGGGAACACTGCCCGGTCCTGTACCATCTTCACAATCATTGTTATGCTTGAGCCCATCGTTGCAGCCACTGTGTCAATCCATCTCATTGAGAGTCTTCCTCTACTTTACTAAGCATGATGTCCTTCTCCAGGCACTGATCTGTCCGGATAAGATGTCCAAAGTATGAGAGATGGAGTCTCGCAATCTTTGCTTGTAAGGAGTGTTCTGGCTATACTTCTTCCAAGACAGATTTGTTGGTTCTTTTGGCAGTCCATGGTATATTTATTATTCTTCACCAACACCATAATTCAAAGGCATCAATTCTTCTTTGGTCTTCCTTATTTATCGTCCAGCTTTCACATGCATAATGACGCAATTGAAAACACCATGGCTTGGGTCAGGTGCACCTTAGTCTTCAAGGTGACATCTTTGCTTTTTAACACTTTAAAGAGGTCTTTTGCAGCCCAATGCAATATGTCATTTGATTTCTTGACTGCTGCTTCCATGGGTGCTGATTGTGGATACAAGTAATTTGAAATCCTTGACAACTTCAGTCTTTGACCCATTTATCATGATGTTGCTTATTGGTGCAGTTGTGAGGATTTTTGTTTTCTTTATGTTGAGGTGTAATCCATACTGAAGGCTGTGGTCTTTGATCTTCATCAGTAAGTGCTTCAAGTCCTCTTCACTTTCAGCAAGCAAGGTTGTGTCATCTGCATAATGCAGTTTGTTAATGAGTCTTCCTCCTATCCTGATATCCAGTTCTTCTTCGTATTGTCCAGGTTCCCAGATTATTTGCTCAGCGTACAGATTGAATACGTATGTTGAAAGGATATAACCCTGACACACACAACTTTCCTGATTTTAAACCACGCAGTATCCCCTTGTTCTATTTGAACGACTGTCTTGATCTATGTTCAGGTTCCTCATGAGCACAATTAAGTGTTCTAGAATTCCTACTCTTTGCAGTGTGATCCATAATTTGTTATGATCCACACAGTCGAATGCCTTTGCATAGTCAATAAAACACAGATGAACATCTTTCTGGTATTCCCTGCTTTCAGGCAGGATCCATCTGACATCAGCAATGATATCCCTCATTCTGTGTCCTCTTCTGAATCCAGCCTGAATTTCTGGCAGTTCCCTGTTGACATGCTGCTGCAGCCGCTTTTGAATGATCTTCAGCAAAACTTTACTTGCGTGTGATATTAATGATATTGTTCGATAATTTCTGCATTTGATTGGATCACCTTTCTTGGGAATAGGCATAAATATGGATCTCTTCCAGTTGGTTAGCCAGGTAGCTGTCTTCCAAATTTCTTGACATAGATAAGTAAGCACTTCCAGCACTGCATCCGTTTGTTGAAACATCTCAAGGGTATTCTGTCAATTCCCAGAGCCTTGTTTTTCGCCAGGGTCTTCGGCACAGCTTAGATTCCTTCCTTCAGGACCATCGTTTCTTGATCATATGCTACCTCCTGAAATGACTGAATGTCGACCAGTTCTTTTTGGTACAGTGACTCTATGTATTCCTTCCAACTTCTTTCAGTGCTTCCTGCATAGCTTAATATTATCCCCATAGAATCCTTCAATATTGCAACTCAAGGCTTGAATTTTTTCTTCAGTTCTTTCAGCTTGAGAAATGCTGAGCCTATTTTTTCCTTTTGGTTTTTTGACTCCAGGTCTTTGCACACGTCATTATAATACTTTACTTTGTCTTCTCAAGTCACCCTTTGAAATCTTCTGTTCGGCTCTTTGACTTCATCATTTCTTCCTTTAGCTTTAGCTACTCGATGTTTAAGAGCAAGTTTCAGAGTCTCTTCTGACATCCGTTTTGATCTTTTCTTCCTTTCCTGTCTTTTTAAAGACCTCTTGATTTCTTCATGTATGATGTCCTTGATGTCATTCCACAACTCGTCTGGTCTTTGGTCATTAGTATTCAATGTGTCAAATCTCTTCTTGAGATGGTCTCTAAATTCTGGTGGGATTTACTGAAAGTTGTACTTTGACTCTCATGGACTTGTTCTAATTTTCTTCAGCTTCAGCTTGAATTTGCATATAAGCAACTGATGGTCTGTTCCGCAGTCAGCCCCTGGCCTTGTTCTGCCTGATGATGTTGAGCTTTTCTGTCATCTGTTTCCACAGATGTAGTTGATTTTGTTCCTGTGTATTCCGTCTGGCAAGGTCCATGTGTATAGTTGTCATTCATGTTGTTGGAAAAAGGTACTTACAATGAAGAGGCCATTGGTCTTGAAAAATTCTATCATGCTATACCCAGCATCATTTCTATCACCAAGGCCATATTTTCGAACTACCAATCCTTCGTTTCCAACTTTCACATTCCAGTCACCGGTAATTATCAATGCATCCTGATTACGTGTTTGATCAGTTTCAGACTGCAGAAGTTGGTAAAAATCCTCATTTTTTTCATCTTTGGCCTTAGTGTTTGGTGGGTGAGTTTGAATAATAGTCGTATTAACTGATCTTCCTTGTAGGCGTCTGGATATTATCCTATCATTGACAATGTTGTACTTCAGGATAGACCTTGAAATGTTCTCTTTGATGATGAATGCAATGCCATTCCTCTTCAAGTTCTTATTCCCGGCATATTAGACCAAAAGACTGTCTGATCAATTATGAGCAATACCAGTCCATTTCAGCTCACTAATGCCTAGGATATCAACGTTTATGGCTTCCATTTCATTTTTGACGATTTCCAATTTTCCTAGACTCATACTTCGTACTTTCCACTTTTCAATTATTAATGGATGTTTGCGGCTGTTTCTTTTCATTTTGAGTCATGCCACATCAGCAAATGAAGGTCCCGAGAGCTTGACTCCATCTACGTCATTAAGGTCGACTCTCCTTTGAGGAGGCAGCTCTTCCCCAGTCGTCTTTTGAGAGCCTTCCAACCTGAGGGGCTCATCTTCCAGCACTGTATCAGACAATGTTCTGCTGCTGTTCATAAGGTTTTCACTGGCTAATTCTTTTCAGAAGTAGACCACCAGGGCCTTTTTCCTAGTCTTTCTTGTCTGGAAGTCAGCTGAAACCTGTCCACCATGTGTGATCCTGCTGGTATTTGAGTAACGGTGGTATAGCTTCCAGTATCACAGCAACACACAAGCCCCCACAGTAGGACAAACTGACAGACCCATCTGCGGTATTTCGTATACCAGGAGCAAAAACCTGGACACAAGGGAGCTTCTGGGGGCCCTCCCTGCCTGTCTCTGGCCATCACCATCTTCAGAGAACTGTTGTCAATTTCTGAGTGTTTTATTGCACTTACTGCCTAGGCAATTAAGACATAAAAAATGCAGTGTATTTTCTTCTTAGCTTTGAAGATTTTTTGTTCCTGTTTAACTGCACAGACCTAAAACAACCAAAGCCAAACCCATTGCTGTCAAGTCAATTGCCACTCATGTCAACCCTACAAGATAGAGTAGAACTGCCCCATAGGGTTTCCAAGGCTGTAATCTTTATAGAAGCAGACCGCCACATCTCCCTCCTGAAGAGCAGCTGGTGAATTCAAACCACCTACCATTTGGTTAGCAGCCGAGTGCTTTATCCACTCTACCACCAGGGCTCACAGATAGAGCTACATACCGGCTCCTTCTTCATCTTTTCCTCTTTCTCATATATATCTTTGCAATCTTTCTTTCTTTTAAACTCTAAAGCCTTAAAAAAATGAACAAAATAAATTTAATCTTGTGTGTCACATAAAATATGAGTGATACGTCAACTGTTTCATCAAGTAATAAATGGATATGATTACACGGAAAAGCACCCTTGACATTTTAAATTGTTTCATAAATTAAACTAATGGGGAGTATTTTCCTCCAGGAATGTAGTCTGTTTATATTTTCACTGAAATTTAGCTTTTTTTTTTTTTTTCATGTATGGTTAAAACAGTTTGTCTTTAAGTGGTCGGGTATGAAAACACTACCTTGTATTTGTGTGTGTGTGTGTGTGTGTGTGTGTGTGTGTGTGTTTGAGAATGACTAGAACTGTAAGTTACTATTGCCTACCCTGTATCCTTTATTGAAATAAGAAGGTATAGATAAGTAATATGATACTGTGCTTACAAATATTTATGGAAGAACGTGATTGTTTTCACCATCTTTATGAAAATTTCAGAAACAAGTTCCATTCTTAAATATTTGTTAGTTTCCTTTTGAAAATTAGTGAGAATCACCTGTAACCCTATCAGAGAAAGTTGTAGTTCTGTGTGAGGCATGTTTTCTATAATCATCTACCGAAAAGTGGAGTTCCCTCTCAATCTCTCTCATCTTACTGTCTTCCCAGGAGTCTGAAAATGTTCTATTTCTCACCTTAATTTTTGAGGGTATTTTCGTCATATATGATAGTCAACATTACCAGTTATTTTCTTCCATCATGTTAGAGATGATATTCCATATCGCACATTATTTTTGTTGACAAAGTCAGCTATTCTTATCATTGTTTCCCTTTTGTAGGTTATTAGATTTTCCTCTCTCTGCTTTTAAGATTTTCTCTTTCTCTTTGGTTTTCAGCAATTAGTTCAACTACGATGTATTTAGGTATCATGTTTATGGGTTTTTTTGGGGGGGAAGGGGGATACATATTAGCTATCCATTGTGAAGAATGGGAATTCCAGAACACTTAATTGTGCTCATGAGGAACCTGTACATAGATCAAGAGACAGTAGTTCGAACAGCACAAGAGGATATTGCTTGGTTTAAAATCAGGAAAGCTGTGTGTCAGGGTTGTATCCTTTCACCATACTTATTGAATCTGCATGCTGAGCAAATAATCCAAGAAACTGGACTATATGAAGAACAACGGGGCATCAGGATTAGAGGAAGACTCATTAACAACCTGTGTTATGCAGATGACACAACCTTGCTTGCTGAAAGAGGACTTGAAGAACTTACTGATGAAGATCAAAGAGCACTGCCTTCAGTATGGATTACACCTCAATATAAAGAAAACGAAAATCCTCACAACTGGGCCAATAAGCAACATCATGATAAACGGAGAAAAGATTGAAGTTGTCAAGGATTTCATTTTACTTGGATCCACAATCAACACCCATGGAAGCAGCAGTCAAGAAATCAAACAACACATTGCTTTGGGCAACTCTGCTGCAAAAGACCTCTTTAAAGGGTTGAAAAGCAAAGACGTCACTTTGAGGACTAAGGTACAACTGACCCAAGCCATGGTATTTTCAGTTGCCTCATATGCATGCAAAAGCTGGACAAACAGTAAAGAAAACCGAAAAAGAATCGATGCTTTTGATTTGTGGTGTTGGTGAAGAATATTGAATCTACCATGGACTGTGAAAAGAAGGAACAAATCTGTCTTGGAAGAAGTAAGCCAGAATGCTCCTTAGAAGAGAGGATGATGAAACTTTGTCTCATGTACTTTGGACATGTTACCAGGAGGGATCAGTGCCTGGAGAAGGACATCGTGCTTGGTAGACTGTCAGTGAAAAAGAGGAAGACCCTAAATGAGATGGATTGACACTGTGGTTGCAACAATGGACTCAAGCATAACAACGATTGTGAGGATGGCACAGGACCAGGCAGTGTTTCCTTCTGTTTTACACGGGGTCGCTGTGAGTAGGAACCTACTCGAAGTCACCTAACAAGAACAATATCATATATTAGAATTTATGTTGCTTCTTGAATTTGTAGATTCATGTCTTTTATCAGCTTCAAAAAATTTTCAAATGTTATTGCTTCACATTTTATTTTTGAACTATTATCTCTCTACTCTCTGGGAGAGACTTCAGCTGCAGCTATCTTAGACCCTGGCACCACGGTTAAGAGCTCAACTGCAAACCAAAAGGTTGGCAGTTAGGACTCACCAGTGGTTCTACGAAAGAAAGACCTAGTGATCTGCTCCCTTAAAGTTTACAGCCTAGGAAACCCTCTGGGGAATTTCTACTCTGTCCTATAGGGTCACTGAATCCAAATCAACTGGACAGCACCTAACAACAACAACAGCATGTGTCCTTACACTATTCTGTTTTATATTCCATCTCACTTTCTCTCTCAGCTTCAATCTGCATATTTCTACACATTGACTTTCTGGATCTTTAAGCCTCCCTTCAGCTTTGTCTAATTTACTGTAGCCTATTGAAAGAGTTTTTTCTCTAGTTGGAGCAACAATTGATTTTACTGCTGAATATTTTTAATAAAAAGTTCTTTACTACATCTATTTTTTTTAGAGCCAAGTGTGAAATGAAAAGCTTCTTGGGGGCACTGTGTCATTTTAAGCTTTGCTTTTCTGGTGCAAAATCACACACACACATACACACACATACCTTAAAAATACAAAAACCACATAACCTAAAATGTGAATGTTCTTCTTTTCCTAGCTAGCAAGTCACAGACTCATCTTCTAGGAAAAAGAAAATACACTGAACAGAATGTTAAACACACTAAAGTATAAAATAACACTTAAAAAATTCTCTTACAGCATGAAAGGAAAAAAAAAAAAGATTTTCCAAGAAGACCAAGACCACACAACACAGTCTAACCCCACATAAACACAGTATGCTCAAGTACACTGTTGTTGTTGTGTACCACTGAGTCAATTCCAACTCACAGTGACCCTGTAGGACACAGTAGAACTGCCCCGTAGGGTTTTCAAAGAGCAGCTGGTGGATCCAAACTGCCAACCTTTTGGTTAGCATCTGAGCTCTTAACCACGGTGCCACCAGGGCTCCACTCAAGTACACTAATACTCTATGATTATGCATTTTAAGTCTTTTTTTTTTTTCTTTTTTTAGAACAGCACTTGACTCAGAGTAAAACTTACATAAGTTTTGTCTGTTTATTTGCTCTTTAAGCAGGTACACACATAAGTGACCTAAGACGCAGTAGATTCCCCAGAAGGTCTACCTAGTTTGGTGGCACCTCTCCTACGTGTGCAGCTCAGCCTCCCTCTCCTGGCTGCTGGAGCCTCTCCATGTGATGGTAGTTTTAGTTTTCTGGCTTGTAGCTTTGCACGTTCTCAGGAAACAGATTAAAGTTCAGGGTCTGCAGAGTACAGAAACATCTCCAATAACAGAAAGCAAAGCAATCTTCATCCTTGCAGGCCGGAGTGAACCATCCAGCCATCTCCCAGCTCTCTGCTGAGCCTCAAGCCTTCCTGTTACCTGCCATGTCCCCTTCCAACGTCAGGTGTCAGGAGCAGGTCAGTGGGGCAACCTCCAGGGCCCCCAGGATGCTATGGGAAAGCACAGCACACCTGGATGAGCTCTTCCTGACTCCGAAGTGGAATTCTGTCCTCACACCCGGCATCTCAACTACCAGCCTCTGTGCTCAGACCCAGCTCTGCAGAGAAGGCCACCCTGTGCCTACAGGTCATGTGCTGTCTCCAGATCCTTCCACCTGCCAGCGTGGCCCTTACACCTCCCAGATGGTTGATGGAGAGAGAACATGAGGGGTCAGAGATGCATTCTCCAGCCACCATCTCCCTAATATGAATGTCTGTCATTACAATATGTATTTAGATTTATATAAAAGCAAGACTTGTTGTAAATATAGGGAATGTGTAGTTTTATCCACAAATCATAGGTCTCTTAGTTATCTACTGCCTCCTAAGTCTCTCATTAGATACTCAGTCTATCACTCTATCCTCTCCTTGGTGGGTTCAACATTGTCATACAGAGTGACTGATGGACTATTCTTAGATTTTACTGACGTTTGCAAAGCATGACTAAAAACCCAGATTTCAAGAATTGAAAAGTGTGCACAGAGATAAACTAAAAAGAATGGAAGGAAGGCAGGAAGGCAGAAAGGAAGGAAGGAAGGTATAAAAATGGCATGGAGGTGGTGTCTGACCTCCTGTAACTTCACAAGTGGGGAGGATAATCAAGATCAAAAGCCCAAAGCTGATTCTTATGAGGCGGAGGTCAGACATGCCTCTTCTCTCTGTCATCTTTACCAATTCTGACACCAATCATCCCTCCCATGGTACTCTCTACTTCTGGGTTCAATATTTCATTGCAATGGTCACACAGAACTCACAGATAATACTCACAATTATGGGTTTTATTAGGGAAGTGACAGATTACAATTCAGGTTCAGGAATGCTCAGGATACAGTTCTTTCATCAGGACAGCCTCTTCCCAACCATGCTCCCAGATACATCTCTCTGGCCCTTAGCCTCTGCCCTGCTCAGGCAAGTGTTACAAAGTTCTTTTAGCTCTGCCAATAAGTGCCCAGAGGCACTCTACTCTGCCAGCAAGCCTCCTGCCCAAAGGCACTCAGCTTTCTCGCTCTGTGGGACCAGGAAGCCCACCACACAGTCTCCTGCTGTAGTTTCTCTGCTACCGCTTCTCTCTCTCTCTGTCTCCTGGTCCCAGGAGCTTCTCAGCACAGGGTTCCCGGGTCCAAAGAACACGTTGTCCATTCCTGGCTATTCTTCCCTGGTGGTGGTGGAATCCTCTATCTCCCTTGCTTCTGGGATGGCTCACCTCAAGCCCAGTGGGATGACAAAACTGACCAATCTCTTTGGTGGGCCACAAGTACCCTATCTGCACGGTCCCACCCAGTTGCTTGGGTTGAAGTTAGAAGACCATGGCGAGAAAGGTCACACAAAAGTGATCCACTGCACCGCAGAAGGGAGGGAGGGAGGGAAGGAGGCAGGAAGGAAGAGAGGAGAGGAGGGAGGGAGGGAGGAAGGAAGAAAGGAAAGAAGGAAGGAAACTGTTGTGGTCAGTATACAGATGTGAAATGGTCCCCACCCACAGTTTGGTCCGGGTGCACAAAGACAGTAGGAAAGCTTTATTCTTCTCCTGAGGAAGCTTTCTGGGTGGAACACGGCAGGCTTCCAAGCAGGTCTAAAAATGACTATAGAGCTCAGGGAGGGAAAGTGGCTTGAGGACTTAGTGTGGTGAGGGGTGGGGCTGCGTGACAGTTCCCTCCTATAGGCTGAAGTTGGGTGTTTACAACTCCCTATAGGCTGAAGTTGGGTGTTTACAACTCCCTGCCAGCACTAGAGGAAGGAGCAGCAACTTCCTGATCAGCTTACCCAGATGTGGAGAAGTGGGAACGGTAGAGGCTAGAAACTATCAGCAGTCAAACCTCCAAGATATCGGTATCACGGGTGCTTTCTTAACGTGGCATATTGGTGCATGCTTTTCAAAATAAAGGCATTTTTGGACAATAATTTTTTAAAGTTACTTTCTCACTGCAGGTGGGAAGGGCAGCTGTCTAGGACTTTTTGTTTCTTCATTCCTTTTACAAATTCCTACAGCATTGTTGTCAGGTAGATATTTTTTACATATTGTGAAAGATTCTCTAAACAGGTGTTTATTGTCTCTTTAAGGAATGGTTTTGAAATCATGCAGACGCTTTCAGCTAAAAAAATAATAATAAACGGAAGCAGGATTTACTCTAAACAACACAATGCTACGAGCCTAAAGAACGGGGCTCACTGGTGGTTAATTTGTAGTTAGCTGATCATGTGTTTGTTTTGTCCAGAAAAATAGTGAGTGATGCCGAGTATCGACTACCTTCTTCAGGCAGGATTGTCATTCAATCATGTCTGAGCTATACTCTTTCAATGACCTTTAGAGTAATTTATAATCAATGCCTATTTAGAAGTAAAAAAAAAAAAAAGTCACCTGGACATTTAGTATGTAATAACTTCAATGTTCAGAGTCAATTAACCCTCATGACATGACCTGGGGATAAATGAATCGCCAGAAAAAAAGAACGCAGGTCCAGATTGTTAGTCAGATCTGCAGAACTCACTGTTTTCCCTTTTAAGTGGTTAAATGATCTGCCGTGGACTGCCAGAAGAACAAAATATCAGTCTTCGGACATGTCTTCCGGAGGGATCGATCTCTGGAGAAGGACATCAGGAAAAAGAGGAAGACCCTCAATGAGAGGTATTGACACAGTGGCTGCAACAATGGGCTCAAACACAGCAATGATCGTGAAAATGGCACAGAACACAATGTTCAGTTCTGTTGTACATGAGGTTGCCGTGAGTCAGAACCAACTAGACAGCACCTAACCACAACAGAAAGATACTTACCTGTGTTTTATTGACTATGCAAAGGCATTCAACTGTGTGGATCACAACAAATTACGGATAGCATTGCAAAAAATAGGAATTCCAAAACACTTAATTGTGCTCATGAAGAACCTGTACATAGACCAAGAAGCAGTCATTCCAACAGAACAAGTGGATACAGTGTGGTTTAAAGTCAGAAAAGGTATGCATCAGGGTTGTATCATTTCACCACACTTATTCAATCTATATGCTGAGCAAATAATCCAATAAACTGGACTATATAAAGAAGAATATCAGAATCGGAGGACGATGCATTAAAGACCTTTGATATGCAGATGACACAACTTTGCTTGCTGAAAGTGAAGAGGACTTGAAGCACTTACTGAGGAAGATCAAAGACTACAACCTTCAGTATGGATTACACTTCAACATAGAGAAAACAAAGATCCTCACAAATGGACCAATAAACAACATCAGGATAAACAGAAAAGATTGAAGTTGTCAAGGATTTTGTTTTACTTGGATCCACAATCAAAGCCCATGGAAGCAGCAGTCAAGAAATCAAACGTGTTGTAGTGGGTAAATCTGCTTCAAAACACTAAAGTGTTGAAAAGCAAAGATGTCACTTTGAGGACTAAGGTGCGCCTGACCCAAGCCATCATATTATCAGTCGTCTCATATGCCTGCGAAAGTTGAACAATGGATAAGGAAGACAGAAGGATTGATGCCTTTGAATTACTGTGTTTACAAAGAATACTGAACATACCATGGACTGCCAGAAGAAAAAACAAATCTGTCTTAGAAGTACAGCCAGAATGCTCCTTAGAAACAAGGATGGCAAGACTTCTTCTCATATACTTTGGACATGTTATCAGGAGGGACCAGTCCCTGGAGAAGAGCATCTTGCCTGGTAAAGTTGAGGGTCAGCGAAAAAGAAGAAGACCCTCAATGAGATGAATTGACACCGTGACTGCAACAATGGGCTCAAGCATAACATAGATTGTGAGGATGGCGCAGGACTGGGCAGTATTTTGTTCTATTGTACATGGAGTCACTATGAGTCAGAACCAACTTAATGGCACCTAACAAGAGCAATAACCACAACAGTATAAGCCTGTAAGATGTGAAGGCTCTCTTTTTCCAACAGCTATCTTTTTTAACAAATAATGATCATCCACTGTCTCTTGGTCTTATAAAGGGCTGCTGTGACCATATATTAATTGTATTGGGAAAGTGGATCAGCTCTGATAAAAATCATAAATTTATGGATGATTACTGCAATGAAATAGATCGTTCATTAATTTGTTCTAGTTTTCCAAGGAATCAAAGGAAATCCTATGTATATATAATTCTGAAATGTGACTTAAGGTGTTTTTAAAAATTTACATGTGTTTTTAAAAAATTGTCTTCTGGAATTTGGAGTGGTAATTTTATCTTTACTTTTATTCACTCATTAAATAATTTGTTTTGAATATCTACTATATGGAAGATTGTTTTATGGGTTCTAGTACTTTACTTAAAATATGCCAGAGCCCATCAAAAACAATTAGAGTCAAGCTAAAAACAATATTTTACCATGTCTAAGTTTATTAGCCCCTCCAGAGGTCCCGATGGTCCACTGACAGTTCAGCTAATTTGCCTCATTTTTACATCTCTGCAAGCATGTAATAGCTCTAACATTGATCATAGATTAATGTGGCAGAATACTGGAAGACATCACAGTTAAATAAGGATATGTCAAACCATCTCAATGGCTAAAAGCATGTGAGAATTTTTTTTTTTTTTTCAGAGAACCATCAATACTTAGGAAATGAAAGGGACTTTTAGTCCCAAATCTATATGGAACTCTTCAAGACCCGACCAGAAAAATAAAAGCAACAACAACCAGAAAAGAACATTGAGGGAAGAGATGATATCTTAGGCTGGGTTGTCTAGACAAGCAAAACCAGTGCAGCATATAAATATATTTAGAGATAGATTTATATCCAGGAAATGGCTCATGTGGTTATAGAGGCTGGAATGTCCCAAGTCCATAGGTCAGGCTGGAGGCTTCTCCTGACTCACGTAGCTGCAGGTGCTGGTGAGTCCAAGATCGGAAGGTACGAGGACAGGTAAGCTGCTGGCTCAAGACCCAAGAATGGGAAGTCATATGAACAGGAGCCAGCTGCAGAATCCAGAGTGAGCAAAAGCCAGTGAGCCTTGCCAGGAAGTTCACCTATACTGGATGCAGGCCACACCCTAACGAAACTCCCTTTCAACTGACTGGCTGCTCACAACAGATCTCATCATGGAGGTGATCACATTATGTCAGATCTCGTTACGGAGGTGATTACATCATTAAAAAGCTGCCAAAGTACATCAAAACTGCCAAATCACTGAAGGTATGGCCCAGCCAAGTTGATACACAGCCTTAATCGTTACAGATACTATTTACAAAGAGCACATAATCAGATCCGGGAAAGCTGAAGAGAGGGAGTACAGACTGGAACAGGGGTCTGTTCCATTTTAGAATAAAAATATTCTTTAATTTTTGATGTTTTAAAATTATAGTTTTTCTCTCTCTTTTTTTCATATCAAGTCTCCATCTCTGTGCTCCATAGGGTATATATACATATTTATGTTTATTTAGTGTGGTAAATATATAGGTAACAAAGCATTTTCCATTTCAGCATTCTTCCCGTGTACAATTGAGTGACATTAATTATGTCTATCATGTTATTCAACCATCACCATTAACAGGTTCCGGATCTTTCCATGACCCTTAACAGAAGCTCAGTGTCCCTTAAGCATTGTGTCTTCTTTTGTTCCTGCCTCCCACTGACCCATGGTAATTATTAATAAATTCTGATTTTAAGGTCAAGCATATTGATTAGGACAACTTTGTTTTTATTATTATTAAGATATTGCATATTGAGTATGTGGTATGAGTCAGGCATGGTTTCCCTCTCTGGGCACCCAAAGATGAATGAGACTCAGTGCTGAAATGTGAGAAGTCTCTTTGTGTGTTTCTACCTCTTCATTTCCAGAAGAATGAAATGAAACTGAATTGTTAGTATTATATTCCCCAAATGGTGTGTAGTTTAACAATGCTTGTTTCATTTCCAGAGGGAAATTTTCTTTAAGAAGACTGTAATCTAGCATCAAAACTTGCTTAAATTCCCAAGGGTCAAGAGTCAGGATCAGCATAAAGCTATGAGGTGGAGGTCAGACATACTTCTACTCTCCAACCTTTTTACCATTTCTGACACCAGCCTTCCTCCCCACGGCACTCTCTGCTTCTATACTGGGTTTGAGAATTCATTGCAATCGCCACACAGAACTCACAGACCATACTCATAGTTATGTTGCTTATTAGGGATGTAACAGGCTGCAACTAGGGATCAGGATCAACTTGGAAGTAACAGGAACAACCCAGGAGACAGAATACAGTTTGTCAATCAGGACAGCTTCCAACCAGGACAGCTCTCTCATCTGCCCTTGACCATGCCTAAAGGCAGGCTGCCCTTCTCAGCCGTGCATGTCTCTCTGCTTTTGACTAAGACCGTGCTGCTCAGGGGGCCTGCACAACTCCCGAGGCTTCTGCTCTGCAGCTGGTCCTTGCTGGGCCTCATCTAACAACAGGAAGACTTCTGCACAGGATCTTCCAAGCCTCTGCCACTGGGCCTTTTCCTGGGCTGTTCTGCCACCACTTCTCTGTCATTTGTTTCTTCTGAGTTGGCTGCCATTTCTCACTATCTTCAGTGTTACAGCTCTCGAATCTGGGTCTAGGAGGTTCTCAGCTCAAGAACCCTGGGTCCAAAGGACACGCTGTGCTCCAGAATTTTCTTGATAGTAGTGAAGTCCCCTTCCATTCTGTGGGGTTGGCTGCTTATATAGCAAACTTCTTGTCAATTTCAAGGCATGGCTATCCTAGCAGGTCCACAAACTGACCAATCCCTGTAAGTCACTCAATCGTATTTGGTGGTTTTACACACTATTTGCATACTACATTGACCAATCCCTGAAAGGTGTATAAAATAGACCAATCACAAGGCAGACTGTGGCCCAATCAATCATTTTTGGCAGAATAAAAACCCAAGGCCAGAAAGGTCATGTATAAGAGAATCCCATTGCACTTCAAAGACCTCAAGGGTCCAGCTGCAGAGCTTGTATGCTGAGCCTTCCTGGGTGCTTTCTGCTCAGAGCCCAGATGCCAGAGTGAAATCACCACAGTGATGTCCAAGGGTGCAACGTCATTGCCTCAGGTACAATTACCATAAAGATGTTGATTAACCCACTGCCATTGAGTCAATTATGACTCATGGTGACCCCCCAGTGTTTCCAAGGATGTAAATCTTTACGGAAGCAGGCTGTCAAATCTTTCTTCCACGGAGCCACTGGTGGTTTTGAACTGCTGACCTTCTGGTTAGCAGATTAACCAAACCAAACCCATTGCCGTTGAGTGAATTCTGACTCATAGCGACCCTATAAGACAGAGTAGAACTGCCCCATAGAGTTTCCAAGGAGCACCTGGTGGATTCAAACTGCTGACCTTTTGGTTAACAGCCATAGCTCCTAACCACTATGCAACCAGGGTTTCCATTGATTAGTCACCATAAAAACTAGTTTCATTTGTACTTTGTATAGTTATGAGGAAGAAGTATAAGTACAAGAGACAGGTTGTTTTATGTTGAGGTGTAATCCGTACTGAAGGCTGTAGTCTTTGATCTTCATCAGTAAGTGTTTCAAGTCCTCTTCACTTTCAGCAAGCAAGGTTGTGTCATCAGCATAATGCAGGTTGTTAATGAGTCTTCCTCTAATCCTGATGCCCCGTTCTTCTTCATGGAGTCCAGCTTCTCTGATTATTTGCTCAGCATACAGATTGAATAGATATGGTGAAAGGATACAACCCTGATGCACACCTTTCCTGACTTTAAACCATGCAGTATCCCCTTGTTCTGTTCAAACGACTGCCTGTTGATCCGTGTACAGGTTCCTCATGAGCACAAGTAAGTGTTCTGGAATTCCCATTCTTTGCAATGCTATCCATAATTTGCTGTGATCCACACAGTCAAATACCTTTGTGTAGTTAATGAAACACAGGTTAAACACCTTTCTGGTATTCTCTGCTTTCATCCAGGATCCATCTGACATCAACAATGATATTCCTGGTTCAAAATGAGAAGAAATACATTCAAACATCCATTAATAATTAGAATGTGGAAGGTACAAAGTATGAAGCTAGGACAATTGGAAGGGATCAAAAATGAAACGGAACACATAAATGTCGATATCCTAGGCATTAGTGAGCTGTAGTGGACTGGTATTGGCCATTTTGAATCAGACAGTCGTATGGTCTACTATGCTGGGAATGACAACTTGAAGAGGCATGGTGTTGCATTCATCATCAAAAATAACATTTCAAGATTAATCCTGAAGTATAACGGTGTCAGTGATAGGATAATATCCACACGCCTACAAGGAAGACCAGTTAATATGACTATTATTCAAAACAGTTGGTTAAGTCATACTTAACCAACATTCACTGCTGGAAGACAGTGGGGTAGTATACAAGTTTCTGGTGAGACCCAAGGATATTATAACCCAGTCAATCTGTCTCCCAAGTATGAAAATGACAGACACAATAGAAATCATCAACCGACTCAAGAAATAAAGCAACCATGAATGTTTCTTGAAAACAAAAGTGAACAAACAAAGCAAAATAGAACAGAACATTATTTAGTGATGGGCTTTCAACCAAGATATTATTGGAGAAGTTAAGACAAGCAGAGGACCATCGACCCTGTGAGGAAGAAGAGAAAGGAATGTAATGTTCCAAGGAACACTATGGCCCCAGAGTTTGTAGCAGCACATGAGCACGCAGAAAGTATATGTATGAGCCACTGTGCAAGCAAAACAGAACAAAACACAAACAAAATCCAGCCAACAATAATGAGTCAAAGTAAAGAACACAGAAGTGGAGAAACCATGGGGAGGAGACTGGCTATGAGCATACTGCGTGTAAACGCAGCACCAACAAAGGGGCAATGCTGATACTGCTGGAACCGTGACATATTGTCATCCGTGAAGATGTGTCACATCATTACTACAGAATGTGAGCCAGGGGAAGGGATTCATATTTCACAACAGGAAATCAATCGATGTCATCAAAATCTAAACATGGTTAAAATGACAGCAAAAACGAAATGAATCCCAACCATTCTGTTGTAATAATCTTCCTTTATAACCTTAGAGAAATTTTTTTTGAAGAAATTTAATATAAGTTCTACAATTTTTCAGTATTGCACCAATTTCTTTTTCTTCCATTATATTCAAGTAAAATTAAATAAATTATATTACCATATATTTGCAAATAACCTGACCACACAAATAAGGTGCCCACCTATATAACACATGGTATAGCACAAAGTGTGGGGGACTCTGGGGTTGTCAAAAAACGTATAATGAGTGCATTATTTGTGTAAAAATGCTGTAATTAAAATGTTGTTGTTGTTGTTATGTACCATCTAGTGCAGTCTGATGCACAGTGACCCTGTGTACAACAGAACAAAACACTGCCCAGTCCTGTGCCATCCTCACATTCCTTGTTATGTTTGAGCCCATTGATGAAGCCAGTTTGTCAGTCCATCTGTTGAAGGTCTTCCTCTTTTTTGCTGACATTCTATTTTGCCTAGCATGACATCCTTCTCCAGGGACTAGTCCCTCTTGATAATATGTCCACAGTACATGAGACGAAGTTTCACCGTCCTCATTGCAAAGAAGCATTCTGGCAGTACTTCTTCCAAGATAGATTTGTTCATTCTTCTGGCAGTCCATGGTATGTTCAATATTCTTCGTCAACACCATAATTCAGGCACATCAATTCTTCTTCGGTCTTCCTTATTTATTGTCCAGCTTTCCCATGTATATGAGGCTATTGAAAACACCATGGCTTGGGTCAGGCACCCAAGAGTCCTGGTGGCCCAATGGTTAAGAGAGATGGCTGCTAACCAAAAGGTGAGCAGTTCTAATCCACTAGCTGCTCCTTGGAAACCCTATGGGAAATTTTACTCTGTCCTGTAGGGTCGCTATGAGTCAAAATTGACTCAGCGGGTTTTGGGTCAGGCACACCTTAGTCCCTAAAGTGACATCTTGGTTTTTTTTAACACTTTAAAGAGGTCTTTTGCAGCAGATTTGCTCAATGCAATACACCATTTGATTTCTTGACTGCTGCTTCCATGGGTGTTGATTGTTCATCCAAGTAAAATGAAATCCTTGATAACTTGAGTCTTTTTTCTGTTTATCATGATGTTGCTTATTGGTCTAGTTGTGAGGATTTTTGTTTTCTTTATGTTGACGAGTAATCCATACTGAAGACTGTACTCTTTGATCTTCATAATTAAGTACTTCAAATCCTCTTCTCTTTCAGCAAGCAAGGTTGTGTCATCTGCATATCACAGGTTGTTAATGAGTTTCCCTCCAATCCTGATGCCACAATTTTCTTCCTATAGTCCAGTTTCTAGGATTATTTGCTCAGCAGACTGATTGAATAAGTATGGTGAAAGGATACAATGCTGACGCACACCTTTCCTGGCTTTAAACTATGCAATATCCCCTTGTTCTGTTTGAACAACTGCCTCTTGATCTATGTACAGATTCCTCATGAGCACAATTAAGTGTTCCAGAATTCCAATTCTTCACAATGTTATCTATAATTTGTTGTGATCCACACAGTCGAATGCCTTTTCATAGACAATAAAACACAGGTAAACATCTTTCCGGTATTCTCTGCTTTCAACCAGGATCCATCTGACATCAGCAATGATATCCCTTGTTCCACGCCTTCTTCTGAATCTGGCTTGAATTTCTGGCAGTTCCCTGTAGATGTACAGTTGCAACCACTTTTGAATGATCTTCAGCAAAATTTTACTTGCAAGTGATATTAATGATATTGTCCAATAATATCTGCGTTCTGTTGGATCACCTTTCTTTGGAATGGGCACAAATACAAATCTCTTCCAGTCGGTTGGCCAAGTAGCTGTCTTCTAAATTTCTTGCCAAAGATGAGTGAGCATCTCCAGCACTGCATGTCTTTGTTGAAATATCTCAACTGCTATCTCGTCAATACCTGGAGCCTTGTTTTTCACCAATGCCTTCAGTGCAGCTGGGACTTATTCGCTCATTACCATCATTCTTGATCATATGCTGCCTCCTGAAATGGCTGAACATAGACCGATTGTTTTTGGTACAGTTACTCTGTGTATTCCTTCTATCTTCCTTTTATGCTTCCTGCATTGTTCACTATTTGCCCATAGAATCCTTCGATATTGCAACTGGAGGCTTGAATTTTTTCTTCAGTTCTTGTCAACTTGAGGAACGCCGAACATGTTCTTACATTTTGGTTTCTAACTCCAGTTCTGCACGTCCCATTATGAGACCTTACTTTGTCTTGTTCTGCACATCCCATTATGATACCTGACTTTGTCTTCTTAAGCCACCTTTTGAAACCTCTTCAGCCCTTCTTTTTTTTTCTTCTTCATCATTTCTTACATTTCTTTAGCTACTCGACTTTCAGGAGCAAGTTTCAGAGCTCATCTGACATCCGTTTTCATCTTTTCTTTTTTTCCTGTCTTTTTAATGACCTCCTGCTTTCTTCACGTGTGTGTTTCTTGATTTCCTCCCACAACTTGTCTGGTCTTCAGTCATTAGGGTTCAATGTGTAAAATTTATTCTTGAATTAAAATATTTTCTGTATAATCAAGCTTATGTATTTGTATTATTGTGTTTCTGCTTCTATTCATCCTTCTGTCTGATTTCAGGCAAAAGTTATTCTGGCATGATATTTAACTAACATTAACAAGCATTATTTATAGGTCAGAAGATAATAGGTAATTTGTAGATTTTAAATTACAAGGGAATATTGGAATTATTACATTAAAAACCTTGTTTCAAAATTAAAAAAATAAATCACTTTCCCCCAAGAAGAGTATAACTTTGTTAAGAAGCAAAGCCTAGTCATTATATCTAATATTATAAGTAAAATTGAAACATAATTAGTTAATCGTGATTTTATTATGCATTAATGTACAGTTTTTAAATTATATATAGATAAATTCTTAAAGAAATTCTCTCCAAATTATAGAGAATTGCTCCTAAAGTGTGCTGGCTAATGTGTCTCACTAAATCTTGGTCACTGTTTTTAATGCTAGTCCCTGTAAGAGAGAGGGTGTCAAAAGCAAACGCAAGAGCCCCCAAGGTGTGTTTGGGAGCTGAGAGCAGTACAATCTGTCTTGAGACTGAATTCCTGTTGGTGTCACTCAAGTAGCCTGGCTTGTGAGGTAGGCCACAGGCAGCTGTAAGGATTTTCCACATCATGCCACCTGTAGGACCACTGAACAGTTGGATTGGTAGAGTCATCCATTTGTTCATTTGTTTGTTCATTCATTCATTCAACATCCACTTGCTGAGTGTCTCTGTGCACCAGGCAGTGGGGCAAAGGGTAAAAATCTGTGCCTACTCTCCTGGAACTCTGAGAGAAGGAAACAGAAGGTGAACAAATAATTGAAGTTCAGTGTGTTAACTGTTAGGGTGGATCAGAGCAGAAGGTGGTGAGTCTGAGCTTGCTTGAGGCTCATCCTGACAACAGCCCCCACCGCCCAGAACTTCCCATGGCTGGACCTATTCCCACTGTTCCTCATGCACTGCCTCAGTTCCCAGAGACCTGCAACACAGACTTTCACAGCTCTTCAGCGGGCAGGTGAGCATGCAGACCAGAGGTAGACCCCACAGCCTGCTCCTGGGTCCACCTGCTGTTCATCTGATGTCCAGTGTTTCAAAGGTTATTAAAGTGAGCAAAGCTATATGACAATATTTTTGACCACACAGCCTGCAGCAGAGATCAACCAACACCAGTGCTTTGAGGAAAGTATGAAAGAAAAGAAAAGTCATTATCGGAGGAGGTGTTGGAATTTTACCCAGCTCTCAACACTTTTTTTTTTTTTTTTTAATGTGTCATTTAAGGAGAATTGGAATTCAAAGCTACTGGAAAGATAAAAATAGTTCATTTTTAACCAAACATTTTATCATTTTCACCTGCCTGAAAGGTTTAGAGTTCTTAAGGTAGACATACATCTATGGTAGATGAAGGAGACATTTGGATTAGGAATAGGTTATAGTTCTATAGCAGTGAAGAAATCAAAAGATGCATTGCATTGGGAAAATATGCTGCAAAAGACCTCTTTAAAGTGTTGAAAAGCCAAGATTTCACCTTGAAGACTAAGGTGTGCCTGACCCAAGCCATGGTATTTTCAATCGCATCACATGCATCTGAAAGATGGACAATGAATAAGGAAGACTGAAGAAGAATTTATGCCTTTGAATTGTGGTGTTGGCAAAGAATATTGAATATACCATGGACTGCCAAAAGAATGAACACATCTGTCTTGGAAGAAGTACAACCAGAATGCTCCTTAGAAGCAAGGATGGCGAGACTACATCTCACATACTTTGGATATGTCGTCAGAAGCGATCAGTCCCTGGAGAAGGACATCATGCTTGGTAAAATAGAGGGTCAGTGAAAAAGAGGAAGACCCTCAACATAGCGGATTAACACAGTGGCTGCAACAATGGGCTCAAGCAGAGCCACAATTCTAAGGATGGTGCAGGACCAGGCAGTGTTTCGTTCTGTTGGGCATTGGGTCACCACAAGTCGGAACCAACTCAATGGCGCTTAACAACATAGTTCTTTTTAAGCCACTAGCATGTCCCCTGCTGAGACTTAAAACTGGCCCAGAGCATGATTAACCCATGGGTTACAGCTATTCAAACCTTCTAATTCACTGCGACCAGAACTATGTGCAGCTGCCCTGTACTGAAATACAGGTTTAATAGTTTCCAGTCTCAGCCACATCACAGAATGTGTCTTCTGGTTTCAGACATAAACTGGACCTACACACAATGTTTAAGGCCAATACGTGGTTGAATGGCTCCATCAATACGCACTCTCTACAAGGGAGTGTCCTGTTGGCTTCAGAGGAGACAGAAACATTCAGCAGCAAGACAAAGGGGTGCCCCTGAGGTTTGTAAACACCATTGTGGACTTGGGCAATAAGAGGGGATGGGGGCTCCTCTGCCCCTCCCCTCGACAAAGGCCTCAGTGTGTTCAGTGAGGGGATGTCATTTCAAGTTCAGAGCTGGGTGATAGTGCTCACAAATCAGGCAGAGCAGAAAGTAGATCCAAGTTGAGAAGATGCTGGCAAAACAGCCCAAAGTCCAGCATGAATTGACTCTGTTTCTTTCAATGGGAGCACCATGGACCCCACGCTGGCCTTTTGCTGCTCATTAAGTATCACATGTAGCAGACAAGCGACAGAGCCAAAGACAAGGATGAGAGACCTTCAGCAGGAGAGCTGTCATCAGCAACCCCTCCCTGTGGGAACCTGTGCTGGTCCTGCCCTCTGCCTCAGGCGCTGCCTTAGGAACAGGTCCCTTTCCCACTTGCAATCCCTGCTGCTGTTCCGGGTACCCTTACCCCAGGACTGCCCGTGCAGGGGGGAGATGGCACGTCCCGCACCCTTACCCCAGGACTGCCCGTGCAGGGGGAGATGGCACATCCCTCCTCTCAGCAGGCGTGTTGAAGACACAGACAATCGTGTTTCAAAGGCAGGAGGAGTCAGGGGGTGGTGCACAGCAGCACTTGGAGTCAGGATCCACCTTGGAAACTTTCCCCGCTGGACCAGGCACTCCTTGCCCACCTCTGCTGGCGGTCTCTCTCCTCTGGGCCTCTCTCCCCACCTGCTCATCTTCTCTCTCAAAGGAAGTTTAAAAACAAGGCGGCAAAAAGCAAACAAAAATAAACAACAACAGCAACAAAGAAATACCCCGCTGACATGAGTGTGAGTGACTGCAAACTACCCCCGCCCCGCCTTTACTTAGTGGGACGCGGTCCCTCCTGAGGTCCACCTTCCCAGCCCCTAAACTGTTCACATACAGGAGAAAGTTCCAGACACCCTGGCCTACCCGACCTGGGACTAATATAGACCAACAAAGCCCAGTTTACTTCGTGTTTTACGTTTCCAAGCCTGGGAGGCAGGTTCTGAACCTCCCTGGCAAAGATAAAAGGCAGTCAGTTCCTGGGAAGGTGCTGGGCTGCACCTGGGCCTCGATGGCTTTGCTGTTGTTGTGTGCTGTTGACTCCTAGCAACCCTATAGGACAGAGTGGAACTGCCCTGTAGGGTTTCCAAGGCTGTAATATTTATGGGAGCGGATTGCCAGGTCTTTGTCCAGCATTGTTAGCGGGTGGCTTCAGATGTCTGACCCTTCAGTTAGCAGCCAAGAGCTTAACCATTGTGCCACCAGGGCTCCTTAGAAGGCTTTGCAGCCTCTCCTTTAAATCCAGCTCTGAAACTGAAATAATGGGCACGTATTCCTGGTGGCGTGGCGGTTAAGAGCTGGGCTGCAAACCGAAAGATTGGCAGTTTGAATCCACCAGCCTCTCCTAGGAAACCCTATGGGGCACTCTGCTCTGTCCTATAGGGTTGTTATGAGTCGGCATTGACTCAACAGCAAAGGGTTTGGTTTGTTTGTATGTTTTTATCTTGATTAGTCGGAATCAACTCAATGGCAACAGGTTTTTTTTTCTTGATCTAGATGAGAGAGTAAAACACAAGCAGACACACAGACACACACACAGAAGCACACAGACACGTATGCAGATGCACACATACAGACACACGTAGACACATACACACACACTGAAATTCTTTGGAAACGTGCACTGAATGAAGTCAGATAAGAACAAGTTTTAACGTTAGATTCAAATCTGAAATTAGCTAAATTTTTCCTAAGTTGACTTTTTAGTATTGAACTACTTGAGAGCCCTATAATCATTTATTTCAGAGTTTTGCTCACCAAGAATTGTTCTATATTACACAAAAGAAAAATAAATAACTGTAATTTTGATCAAAAAAGAGATATTCAAACCTTTCTAAATAAGGCACGTACTTCATCGTACAGAAAGTCATGAAATCTATTCAGTATCTTCCTACCTGCTGCACTTCAAAAGCATAACAGCTCATACTTACATGTTCCCCTTTAAGAACATAACTGTGACTCTGTGCACACAAATGCGACTTCTGCTTTCTGTAACATTTATGAAAATATTACAAGGCACTCTCCTTTCTCCAAGTTTCAGACATTTTGCAATGTTTTTGATAAAATTCTTTTCGCAGTTAAAAGGAAGGGGAAAAAAAAAAAAAAAAAAAGCAGGCACTGAGAAGTGATTACAGAGACTTTTATCCTGACAAGGAGAATTGAAGAACACTATTGAGCTGTATGTTTTTTTCCAGATATTAAGGTTTTTCCAAGGTGACATCAACTACGCAAACAAGCCAGAGACATTTCTCTTCCGGTGGCTCAGAAGGTGAGCATCACCTGTCATTGCATGGGGGATGACTCTTCTTTCTCTGGAGTATGTATCCTCTTGGGCTAGATCATTGCATGGGAGATGACTCTTCTTTCTCTGGAGTATGTATCCTCTTGGGCTAGAGCATCACTGTTGTTGTTAGTTGCCATTGAGTCGATTCTGACTCATGGCGATCCTGTGTGTGTCAGAGTAGAACTGTGCTCCATGGGGTTTTCAAAGGCTGTGATCAAATCTCCAGACCATTCTGCTGCCATGCGGCTGGGAGGGTTTGAACCACCAACCTTTAGGATAGCAGTTGAGAATAAACCATTTGTGCAACTAGGGACTTTAGATAGCCATGTTATTGTTGTGTGCCATCGAGTCGATTCTGACTCATAACAGCCCTACAGGACAGAGTAGAACTACCTCATAGGGTTTTGTAGGGTATAAACTTTATGGGAGCAGATTACCAGGACTTTTCTCCCCCCGAGCGGCTGGTGAGTGTGAACTACAATCCTTTTAGTTAGCAGCTGAGCACTTAAACACTGTGCCACCAGGGTTCCTTTTTAGATGGCTATAGGAAGACAGTATTAAGTCAATGAAACACATCCCACATTCCAAAATCAATTAGTCGGAGCCACTTCTGGAAGACAAGAATCCTGACCCTCCAAAACCTGCTCCTTCGAACAAGTAAAAAGAACAATGGAAAAATTGCCAAAATCAACTCTTTCAAAACTGTGGAAATTAACCAGTCTTTCAACAATTCCGGGAGTATTTAAGAAAAACCGATGAACGTCAGTAACAACAGCGAGTTTTGCAGGGCTTTAACTTACGCTCCTCTCATTGCCTTCTTCTCAGCACCATGAGAACCAGCAGCCTAGAACCATGGCAGCCATAGAAACCATCAGTCTAGCAGCTGCTGGAGGGACCGAACAGGTTTGGAGCCCCTCAAAATCCCTCTCACGGAGACTTGTCTTTATTGAATTTGTCATTTACCTACATACCAAGAAATTGAAGACTCACCTCCAACAAGGAGCTCAATCTGTGCTAATAGCCTTTCCTTGGTTTGTTGAAAATGATCGGCAACAATTGTTTAACACCACAGCCGCCTGTGGTGATAGCAGTCAGAGCAAACAAGAAGGAAAAGCTGTGGAAAGAGACGTCCATAGGACTTTGAAAAGCTTCCACGTATTTCCCAAATCTAGAAGGCCATGCACCTGTGTGGGGCTACAGAGGTGCACAGAAGAGGCCTGAGAAAGTCACAATCTGTCACCTCTGGCTGATCTTGAGCCTCTGCCTAAACAGGAAGTGAAGGCTAAGGCAGAGTTGTAAACTGTCTTATGGAGAAATTATGGCAGCCCAAACACAGACAACGAGATTCTCATCAAAGGCTGGAGACTTACCTGTTCAAGGCATTTAAGGAAATCTCTGTCTAATCGTTAGATGGCCACTAAGGTGATCAAGCAGAGACATCGGTGCCCACACATAACAGAAAAAATACAGACTTTACAGAATTATCTCAAGAAAGTCACTTAACGAAAAAACAAACAGCAACAAACACAACAATAAATAACAACAATAAACCCTTGGGAAGGGGGTGGGTGGAATCTGATTTCGAGAGTTATGACAACTTATTGTTTAAAATGTCCAGTTTTCAATAATGAAGTATGAGATATGCAAAGACAGCACTTTTAATTACGGAGCTGTTGAGACTTTTTTGCACCGTAGAACAAGACCCTGACCTGAAGGGGTTTATAGGAGGAAAGGAAGACTGGGAGGAAACCCCTCAGCATCTCTGCCTCCTCCAGGGTTCACACAGGACAGGAAGGAGGCTCTGTCCAGCTTCTCTGTTCGTAACTATCCTTCTCAGAGTGGCTCCTGCACCTGTTCTCTATCACCCATGTCTCCCCACTTCTCCCCATGCCGTGGGACCGTGACCTTCTGGAGGACATGAATCCTTAGCTGCCTTGTTCCCAGCACAGCTGGACTCAGAGCCCTTGGACTGCATGAATTTGCATCAGTGAACCAGCCCTCTCTTCTGAGCTCCCTGAAGCAAGGAGAAGGGACATTGGAGGAGGCAGAGGCCAGGCTAGAGCCCTTGGACAGCACAGAGTCCCATCAGTGAACCAGTCCTCTCTTCTGAGCTCCCTGAAGCAGGGAGAAGGGACACTGGAGGAGGCAGAGGCCAGGCCAGAACCAGGGACATCTGCAGACTATCTCTGAGGAGAGGCAGGAGGGAAGGGCAGGTTCCAGCTGAAATCGTGATATAGGCTGTTTTCTCTTTTTCTGGACTTGTGTCTGCCTTGACAGCTGATGTGACCTCGGCCTCCCTCTCCCTCCTCTCCTCCTTGCTGTCCACACTTCACCCACCAGCCCTTGTCCAAAGTACTCCTCACTGACTCTCCCGCCTGTTTCCCTAAGTCCTAGCACAAAGATCTCCATTTCCTCAGCCCGGCCACTCCACTAGGATGTATCCAAGCTGACTGTTTGCCTAATAAGTGACTGCAGAGGGAAGTGGAGCCTTTGGACCTGGTCTGCTGGTTCCATTATCGGGGTGCAGAGAGAGTCAAGAAGGAAGAGCTTTTGGCACATTCACCATGAGTCCTGGCCTCTCAAGAGTTGTTGCAACGATTTTCTAAATGCCATGTTCCTGAGAAGTTGTGTGCACCAGGGCCTATGAAGTCTTACAAACTTGGAAATAAACTTGCTCTCAAAAAATAAAGTAAAATAAAAAAGACTTATTCCTCTCTCTAGGTACATGGACTGATAGATAAGCAGGCAGGCAGATGAAGAATGGATGGATGGATGGATGGATGGATGATGACGAATGCTCAGGTGCCTATATCTGGGTTCTTCTTTCCTCCTGTCTCTCTGATCTCAACTCTGCCCACTCACAGATGAAGAATGGATGGATGGATGGATGGATGGATGGATGATGAATGATGAATGCTCAGGTGCATATATCTGGGTTCTTCTTTCCTCCTGTCTCTCTGATCTCAACTCTGCCCACTCATAGCTGTCCACCACATGAAGACAAAGTCCTTTATTCCTCATATGGAGGTGCAATTAGATCCAAGATGACCATCTCAGAATGTGCCTTCTTTGTGAGATGTTCGTTGTTGCTGAGGACATTTCTTTATGCTATTTTTTGATCTGTAATAGCAATATTTCCATTTCCTAGAACATTAATTAACCCACAGAACCCTCTGGCATTTATTATCTTCAGTTAGTAGATGAAGATAACACAGAGGTTTAGTTACCAAGATACCTGGTATGCTTGTCTCTCTGCAGACCTTGTTATCTGGGTGCATTGCTCTCCATGAAGATTTGAAACGTAATTACACCACCTCTATTTAAAATATACACTACTGATAAAATATATCTAAATATTTGCCATTAACAAGTCATTAGGTGACTCAGGTGTTTTCTAGATTTTCTTCTTTCTTCTTCATCCGTTTTTTTTTTTTTTTTTAATGATTCACACAGCTATTTTCTCAGCTGTTTTTACTGCCAGAAAATTGTAGCAGGCTTGAACATTATGGCTGAAATTCAATGTCTATTTCTTGCAAGTGTAAAAGGAAGGACAAAAATGTCCAGTAATTAAACCCCCATGAACCCCATACATCGAAGCGGGAAACGCTTATCCACAGCCTTATCAGCATCACAGGGGCCTGAGGCTGCCAACACAACTGTCACTTCTCCACAACACGACACTTCTCTGCCGTCCCTTCTATAATTGAAGAAAATTCCACGGTCTGAACAGCCACGGCTCATCAAGGCATGGGAGCTGTCAGTTGCTACATTGAAGCTGAGTAAGAACGGTTTCTCCTCACCTTGAGCAAGTCCAGAGTAGCACAGTATGTTTGCTCTGGGCTCTAGCATGAAGGGTTGCTTTTATAAAATTGTTCTTTGTAATCTGGTTTCCAAAGAAGAAAAACAGCAGTCTGCCCTTATGCATCTTGCAACTCCAGACAAGCCTGGTGCTGTGGTTGAGGAGTGGGTGGGCTCTGTGGAGCTGAGCTGTCTGGACTCAAAGTCCAGTTCCTGCACTTTCTAGCTGTGCAAACTTGGGGAAGTTACTCAACCTTTTTGTACTTCACTCTCCTCATCCATTCAATAGGGATAACCATAGTAGCTGCCTCAATGTGTTATGAGAAGAAAAAGCACTTGGGACCCTGCTTGTTACTGTTAGCTGCCCTGGAATCAGCCCCTGACTCATGCCAACCCCATGCACAATGGAAAGATACAGTCAATTCTGCACCATCCCCGTGATCAGCTGCAGATCGCGTCTTTGTGACACATAGGGTTTTCATTGGCTGATTTTCAGATCTCCCCCATCTTCATAACGGCCCTTCTCCCACTTCAGAGATGGAAGGCAAACCTCTCTGTCATCCTGTGTTCCTATGGTGCATACCTCTGAGGTGTACAAATCGCAAGGCATCAGACTCACCTGTGATCTGGCATTTCCACCCCTGAGGAAGAGCCCCGTGAGATCAGTGCAGAGAAGCCTTCAGTAAGAAACACTGGAGTGTCAGATCTTACTTGGCCAGACAAAAATCAGTCACACCAAGGTTTTTTCTTCTCTTCCGCGTTCCCCCTCGTTTTTTTTTTTTTTTTTTTCCCTCTCTCTCTCTCCTCTCTGCAAATACTTATAATCTCTATCTTGGAAATAGAATTCAAAAGTGATGAAGGTGTCACGGGGACATCAATTAGCATGTTTATTTTAAATAAAAATATGAAGTCACTGTTTCTCTGAAACTGTTTCTGAAAAACGGTTTGCGAATGGGGATCAGTTTTGTCAATTAGCCTATAGGCTGGCCATTTGCAATAATATGTTAAAATTACAGCTCTAAAGTTTTGGTGAAAATACATTTAATCATCATACAAAATATACAATACAATAAATATTTGCAAACATACAAATTTTTAATACCATTTTTAGATGTTAACTTAAAAAACCGTGCGAGTGGATAATACAAAAACAGAAACAAAACCTGTTGCAGAGTCGATTGCAAGTCGCGACCCTGTGTGTCACAGAGCAGAACTGAGCTCCGGGGGGTTTTCTGGGCTGTAATCTCACAAAAGCAAATGGCCGGCCTTTTCTCCCCAGTGCCACGGAGGGGGGGTGGGTTGAACCACCAATGTTGCACTTAGTAGTTGAGTGCAAACCCTTTGCACCACCCAGGGACTTTGTGAGTGGGTAACATTCTTGTTGTTGTTCTTAGGTGCCCTCAAGTCGGTTCCAAGTCATAGCGACCCTACGCACCACAGAATGAAACACTGCCCGGGCCTGCACCATCCTCACAATCTTTGTTATGTTTGAGCCCATTGTTGCGGCCTCTGTGTCGATCCATCTCATTGAGGGTCTTCCTCTTTTTCGCTGGCCCTGTACTTTACCAAGCATGATGTCCTTCTCCAGGGACTGGTCCCTCCTGATAACAAGTCCAAAGTATGTAAGAAGTAGTCTCGCCATCCTCCTTCCCAAGGAGCGTTCTGGTTGTACAGATTTTCTCCTTCTTTTGGCAGTCCATGGTATATTCAATATTCTTCACCAACACCACAATTCAAAGGCATCAATTCTTCTTCAGTCTTCCTTATTCATTGTCCATCTTTCACATGCATACAATGCGATTGAAGATACCATGGTTTGGGTCAGGTGCACCTTAGTCTTCAAGGTGACATCTTTGCTTTTCAACACTTTAGAGAGGTCTTTTGCAGCAGATTTGCCCGATGCAATGCATCCTTTGATTTCCTGACTGCTGCTTCCATGGGTGTTCATGGTGCATCCAAGTAAAATGAAATCCTTGACAATTTCAATCTTTTCTCCGTTTATCATAACACTGCTTATTGGTCCAGTTGTGAGGATTTTTGTTTTCTTTATGTTGAGGTGTAATCCATACTGAAGGCTGTAGTCTTTGATCTTCATCAGTAAGTGCTTCAAGTCCTCTTCACTTTCAGCAAGCAAGGTTGTGTCATCTGCATATCGCAGGTTACTAATGAGTCTTCCTCCAATCCTGATGCCCCCTTCATCTTCATGGAGTCCAGCTTCTCAGATTATTAGCTCAGCATACAGAATGAATAGGTATGGTGAAAGGATGTAACCCTGATGCAGACTTTTCCTGACTTTAAACCATGCAGTATCCCCTTGTTCTGTCCGAACAATCGCCTCTTGATCTGTGTACAGGTTCCTCATGAGCACAGTTAAGTGTTCTGGAATTGGGTGGGTAATAGTTTCTCAAAATTCATCTAGGGGCTATACAAACAAAAGTTGTAAAGACCACTGGCCTAGAAGATAATGCTATTTCTTTATAAAGGACAGAGGCTATATAATAAAACATGCATGTGAAAGCTGGACAATGAATAAGGAAGACTGAAGAAGAATTGATGCCTCTGAATTATGGTGTTGGTGAAGAATATTGAATATACCATGGACTGCCAGAAAAACCAACAAATCTGTCTTGTAAGAAGTACAGCCAGAATGCTTCTTAGAAGCAAGGATGGTGAGATTATGTTTCATGTACTTTGAACACGTTATCAGGAGGGACCAGTCCCTGGAGAAGGACATCATGCTTGGTAAAGTGGAGGTCAGCGAAAAAGAGGAAGACCCTCAACAAGATGGATTGACACAGTGGCTGCAACAATGGTTAAGCATAACAACGATTGTGAGGTTAGTGCAGGACTGGGCAGTGTTTCATTCTGTTGTATGTAGGGTTGCTATGAGTCGGAACTGACTCTACTCCACCTAACAACAACGACAACATATAATAAAAATGTACTAACTTATTTTTTTGTTCATTGAGGCCAGTGATTTGTGAACTTAAGTTTTTCCCTGTTAAATTTTTAGGTGCAGGAAAATATCCCCAAATAGTGAAACTTTAATGGCATCAAGGAATCATAATTTCACTAATCTAGCTGGTCTAACTCTCATATATAAGGTAAATAGTTTATCACTAAGTATGAGTGAAAGTGCTGATTAGAAAGTCAGAGCCCTAAGGTCTCATTCCATTTCTGCCATTTATGAGTTGGGTAATTTATATAGTCACTGAAATTCTCTGATCCTTGGTCCTTCAGTAATAAAATACCTGACTTTTCTATTCCACCCAAACAACGAAGCCCATTGCCTTCAAGTCAATTCTGATTCATAGCAACTCCGTAGGACAGAGTAGAACTGCTCCATGGAGTTTCCAAGGATTGGCTGGTGGATTCGAACTGCCAACCTTCTGTTTAGCAGCCCAGCTCTTAACCACTACACCACCAGGGCTCTTTCTCTTCCATAGGGGTGTTATATATGGGATGTCTGTGAATCCTGAAATCAGAAATATTATGACAGATTTTTATGGGCTGGTTAGGGCATATGCTAATGTGGTCCAGACTGGCATATTAATGCCCATTTAGAGAAATGAATTTTGTTGTCGTCAGACCATAGAATACACTGTAGTCAAACCAGTCATCTGGTCTACATTTTTACATATCATTGGTATTTAGTTTCCTTTTTTCCTCTCTTTCTCTATTTCCTTTTGGAATATGGGGGTAATTTATCTGGGAGGGGGAGATGATTTTTCACATGACAACCACTCATACAATGATCCTCAGGTTAACTCTCGACAAGGGCAAGAGGTTGTTCGTGGGGCAGGATGACAGCAGCGGATGATCCCTGAGTCTCTAGATTGGGCCAGATCTACACACAGTTCCATCCACACAGGAGCCTGCAGACACTGGCACACCTTCCCAGGTCGTCTCTCCTGTAAGCTAAATTTCCTCTGGGCAGGACAGTAGGCATGACTGTGACTGGTTGGTTACTACATGTAGGGTGCTTTCCTATAGAACTAGCGGGTGGATAGGTGCTCTGTGTTACCATTATATTTTTATACATTAGTTCTTCCTTAATTAAATATAGACCAAAAAAACCAAACCCATGGCCATCAAGTCCATTCCGACCCGTAGCAACCCTAGAGGACAGAGTAGAACTGCCCCTTAGGGTTTCCAAGGAGCGGCTGTTGAATCTGAACTGCTGACCTTTTGGTGAGCAGCAGTATCACTTAAATATAGAGAGGGAACTAATTTATGTATTTTTTTTCCTTGAGATTATTTATCTATGCTTGTGCCTTGTGTTATTTGTATCTTTGAGTCAGCCATTGTTATTTATTCATCTTTAACCCTGAGCACAGAACCTTTGTTCTTGTGAGTCCGCTCATTCCCTGTGGGTTTAATGAGCTCCGTGTTAATGGGGTCTCACCACCAACACATCCGTGCTCTGTTTTGAACAGTGGGGGGAAAGGTGGAAAATAATTAGCATCTATTTTTAGTCCCAGGGTCTTGCGGTGACAATGAGAGGAGAAGGTAGCAGAAACAGTGATGAGGAAAGGACTCTGCCCACCAGGGGTGCAGGCTTAATTAATTTACTGGGAGCTGGTCTGAAAACAGTGGAAAAAGGACTCAATATTAAAAAGATATGCTTTTACTCTCCTGTATATATTTCAATTGAAGTTTTTTTTATTGGAAATTTCACTTTATCGCTGTCAAGAACTAGTTTATTTTAATGGATACAGTCCACAAACTTGAAGCAAAAAAAAAAAAGACAAACAAATCAGAAAACAATCATTCATTCTAGTTCATGCATTCATTTATTCAGCTAAATGATAAACGTAGCCAGCTAAGGGATAACATAAATTAAATTAGAGGGGAAGACCTAGCTGTACATAAACATTGTTCCAGCAACGATAACACAGCTGCATCTCGCACGCTTTGCCGTGGTGCCCTCTGTGCGATCTTCTCCCAAGGGTATGTTTTAATTAGTCACGTTCATGAGTCCTGAAAGTAATACTATAATATTTCCAGCTAAGACCCTGGGCTAGCAGCCAGATTCAACGCCATGCTTATGTTTCAAATAACCCTGAGAAATCGGGAGAAATATAAATAGTGCTCTCTTGATTCCAGAGGAGAAAAAATAACTGAAACATGACAGGAGCAGTGACAGCTGTGTTTGTAGATTCTTTCAAGCGACAGCGGTGTAAATAGGTCACCATTGAAGATAGGAGCAGCAAGAAGAGATAGAGTAATTTAGCTGTTTTTCATGATGCCCAGAGATAAAGTTCCCCGGAAATCCAAGACTCCTTAAGGTCATCCTCCTTCTCAGCTCCTGACCCCGACAACCTGCCCACAGCCCCAGTTTCACTCCTCCATGATGCCTTCTCCACCCAACTTACGTGGCAACTATCTCGTCATACCTTCACACTTAATAAAAGAAGCAATACCTGCCTTCTTTACCATATCACTAATGTCTTTGAGCCTACTCATTCTATCAACTGCATGGATTCCATTCCATTCTTTCCACTGAAAACTTATTTCTTGAACTCACTGATGTCTTGTTCTAATTTGAGTTAGTTGCTTTGTTATTCTTTCCACTGTTGTCATTCTGATCCTCGCGCCCCCCCCCCCCCCCCCCGCATTGGACTCCCAAATTGTTTGCATCCCTCTGCAAGGCAAGCAAACTAACCTGTGTTCATGTATCTCAAGTCAGAAGAATGAGATTCAGACCCCACGTCTGTCAGTTACTTGTTATGTGATTTATAAAGTGTGTTTGTGAGAATGTGTGTGTGTGCATATGGGTGCATGAGTGTGTGTGATATTCAAGACAATGTCCCAAGCACTTTACAAAGATGAGTTCGTTTAATCTTTACACCAAGTCTTTGAAGTATGTGCCATTATTATCAATATTTCACATGAGTAATCTGAGGGGCTGCAAGTTTAAGTCATTTTCCCGAAGTCCCACAGCCATTAAGTATTCGAGCTGTATTTGAATTAGTTAACTCCAAATATTACTCTCTTATCAACTACACTGTACGCAGAAAGTACTAAAAATTCCTGAGTTTCATTTCCGTCATAGAACACTTCTATGATTACAAGAACTGATATTAATCTCAGGGTAAAAAGCAGAGATCAGGATTCTGCAGGGTGAAGGTCCTGAAAATACCAGAACCCAGTGAATTTATGGGTTCAAACTAATGGGGGGGCATGGGAGAGCTGGTTCTGCCGAAACGGCCAGATGCAGGGGCCAGGGAACTGGAAGCTTCTGGAAGACCAGGGGGACGCTTGGCCCTCTTGTGTCCACAGGGCAGATGCTCACTAAGTATCACCTGTATGAGTGACTACTGGTGTATTTCTAGACAACAGGCTCTGTGTCATACACGTCTTCTGTGGCTCGTCTCCCTCCCTCTCTCCTGCTACTGAAAGCACAGTACTAGTCACATAACGTTGGTGTTGTAGGGTGCTGTCAAGTCAATTCTGACTCATAGCAACCCCACGTCACAGAGTAGAACTGCCCCATACAGTTTTCTTGGCTGTAATCTTTACGGGATCAGATCACCAGGTCTTTCTCCCTCGTAGCTGCTGGTTGAGTTTGAACCACCAACCTTTCAATTAGCAGCTGAGCCACCAGGGCTCCATAATCATATAACAGGGATCTATTTAAGCAGATACTTGATCTTCATGGCAGGAAAATGGTATACCCATTACACTGTGTCATGGATTGAATTGTGTCCCCCAAAAATATCTGTCAACTTGGCTGGGTCATGATTCCCAGTATTGTATGATTGTGTACCATTTTGTAAATCTGATGTGATTATATGTTGTAAACTCTGTCACTGTGATGAGATTATATGTGATTTCCTTATTGTTGTAAACTCTTATCACTATGATGAGGTTATACTGATGAGGTTTACAAGATAGTGTTTTAATCCAATCTCTTTTGAGATATAAAAGGGAGAAGCGAGCAGAGACACATGGGAACCTCATAACACCAAGAAAGCAGTGCCAGGAGCAGAGCACGTTCTTTGGACCTGAGGTTCCTGCACAGAGAAGCTCCCAGACCAAGGGAAGATTGATGACACAGAGCTTCCTCCAGGAAGAAAGTGTTCCCCTGGAGCCGGCGCACTGAATTTGGACTTGTAGCCTACTGGACTCTGAGAGAATAGACTTCTCTTTGCTGAATCCATCCACTTGTGGTATTTCTGTTGTTAGAGCAGCTCTATAAAACTACGACACTGTATGTTGTTGTAGTTAGGTGTCATTGAGCCAGTTCTGACTCACAGTGACCCCATGCACAACACAACAAAATACTGCCCAGTCCTCATAATCATTGCTATGTTTGAGCCCATTGTTGCAGCCACTGTGTCAATCCATCTTGTCGAGAGTCTTCCTCTTTTTCACTGACCCTGTACTTTACCAAGCATGATGTCCTTCTCCAGGGACTGATCCCTCCTGATAACATGTCCAAAGTATGTGAGACAAAGTCTCTCCATCCTTGCTTCTAAGGAGTATTCTGGCTATACTTCTTCCAAGACAGATTTGTTCATTCTTCTGGCAGTCCATGGTATATTCAATATTATGCCCTATAGCTCCATAGAAATCTCTTTATTAGAATGTGTAAAAAAAATTTTAAAAGAACCAGTTGCCATTCAGTCGATTCCGACTCATGGTGACCCCATGTGTGCAGAGTAGAACTGTGCTCCACGTGATTTTCAAGGCTGTGACCAGATGTCCCTGGGTGGTACAAGCAGTTTGCCATCAGCTGCTAACCTAAAAGGTTGATGTTTGAAACCCACCCAGTGGTGCTGTGAGAGAAAGGCCTGGTAATCTGCTTACAGCCAAGAAAATCCTACGGACCTCAGTTTCACTCCGTAACACATGCAGTCACTGTGAGTCAGAATCAATTCAATGGCAATGGGTTTGGTGTGGTTTGGACCTTTTGGGATAATATCATCAGTGCTTTCTTCCAAAGCACCTCTGTGTGGGTTCAAACTACCAACTTTTGGTTACTAGTTGAGAGCTTAACTGTTTGTGCCACCCAGGAACTCTAGAATGTGTGAACTGGGCAGGGCTTTGAACTGGTTTCCCCTGGTTCAGTAATGGCCGAGGAAGTGTACCAGAACAGACCCAAATGTTTTAAGTTACTGTGAACCAGAAAGGTAGCTCGAACGGGAAAAATTACGGGTCAAAGTCCTGCTAGAAACTTAATCTCCCTCCTAGAGAACAAGGGCAGCATATGCACTGCATAGCAACCAAATACCTTGCCCTCAGATTTTGAGCATAGTCTGAAGCAGTACTGCCCTGCTCAAAGATGGCAGGGCCCTGTTAAAGATGGCGGCAGACCAGGCCTCTTTGAACGTGTGTTGCTCTCCTACAGTCCTGCCAATAATCCGGTCTCAAGCATCAGACCTGAAAGGGCTCGCTACACCTCCTCTGAGTCTCCCAATCCAGGGCTTCAACATGTACTTTTTCCCATTCCAGGTACTGTGCCAAATTTGCCAAATTCTAAAACTTTGGGTCTGTTCCTGTTTCACTTCATCGACCATGACTGAACCAGTTTGAAGTCGTTTGAAGCCCTCAAACTGGGGCAGAAGTTCCTAGTAAGGCACGGAATATTATGTAAATATCGTGGGCTTTGTTGCCAAGGAGTTAGTCAGCGAAGTGAAGTGCTTATCATGTACCTGGAACTGCTCTCGATTCCGGAAACGAGACAGATGATAGCAACGAGATATATGCAGCCTTGCTTTTCTTCTTGTCTACGTTCGTTGTTACATTCTGGCTCTGTCATTCACTAACTGCATGATACTGTGCAAGGTATACTATCACTATAAACCTTAATTTATGTGGAAAATTAAGATATAAAACTACTTATCTCAAAGGGTCCTTGTGAGGACTAAAGAAAATATATATGAATATGTGTGAGAGAGAGAGACAGCACGCTTGGTTCATGATGGATAAATTTGGCTTCCCTCCTTCCCTGTCTTCTCAGCTCATGAACTATAATGCATTGATAACTATATCTCCTTTGTGTCTGAGTCCTAGCTTTCTTTGTCGACCACTGTCAACCCACAGCATCCATCTTGTACCAGGATGTGGCCATCTGCCTTTCTAAATGCCCAGTAATGACATCTGAGCTTTCCAATAACCTTCATGGCTCCTGACCCCCATTCTTGCAGGGACGTGCCTGGCACCAAGCCCACTGGGATGGCCACAGAGTGGTTTCTGTGTCAGTATCTCCAGCCCTCGGCGGGCCATCCTGGTTGGTAATTATTTTCAGCTGCAGCCATGGTCACACTAAAGACAGAAACCTAGAGATGAAAAGTCCCGGATCCCATTAGCAACCCCTACTTCAAACAAAGAACTGGGGCATGCGGCGGCACCCACAAGGCTCTTCATGCTGCCTCCCCCGGGGTTAATGACGCTGTGAGCACGTTCCTACCCGGGGGAGCACAAACGATGACACTCGGGATGCAGGGCCGTGTCTCAGCTAATTGAGCTCGTTTGTTGGTTTGTAAAGAAACATATTTAATAAAATAAGTCTTGCATGTCTTATTTTCTGGCAGGTCAACTTTGAAATGATAACTGTTTTGACTAATCTGCTCGGAATAAAATGAGGAAAACAGTTCATGATGAACTACTCACAAGTGGAGGTGAGGAACATACGTTTCTAATTTTGAGCTAGGAGAAAAGCAAAAATGCACGATTTTAGCAAATCTTAGTCCTTGACAACCACTCACAGGATGTTTCGGCTCAGACATATGCCTCTGGTTTGGGGAATGGAGCGGTATCGGGCTGGGGTGGGCAGGACGCTGCTGGGCTCAGAGCCCATGGCTGGCAGGGGCTCATTCTCCTGAGATGGGACAAGTGCTGGAACATTTCTGTGGGCTTCCCCATCGGGAAACGGAAGCTGCTTGTCCAATCATTGTTTTCTGAATGAATGGGTCAAGGGTTGGGATCTTCTCCAGACCACTGAGCTTCCGCTAGCCCTCTTCCTGTCCCTGCAAAGTAGTTAGAAGGACTCAACTTCCCTCATATCCTCAAATAAAAATAGCGTGGGATATGTCAATCACTATTTTGAGTGATACTGTGACTACACCTTCCAAAAAATTGGGTACTTATTTTGACCTGTATTACCAGATGCTAGCCAGTTGACTCTGGTTCATGGCGACCCCATGTGTGTCAGAGTAGAACTGTGCTCTATAGGGTGCTCAATGGCTAACTTTCCAGAAGTAGAGCTTCCAAGGCACCTCTGGGTGGATTTGAACCTCCAACCTTTTGGTTAGCAGTCCAGCACATTAATCGTTTGCATCACTCAGGGACTCTGGACCTGTGTAGCATTCCGTAAACACCTTTTCTAGCATAAAATTTGACTTCTGTGTTTGGTAACACAATGGCACTTTGCTTTATCCTTAGTCCTAACCACAAGTAGAGCTGGAGTAGTTTAAGATCCTGCATGGACACCAGGCTAGATACATTCTTTGTGAAGGACCCCTTTCCCCCATGTATTTTGTCAGCCTTTCTCTGGTCTGCCCAGAGCCCTCTCGTCCCGCCTTTGCTGTAAATCTCCTCTGTGTGGTACAGCTGAGTTATTTATCACTATTTTCTGAGTAAAGTCCCCATAAACCAAATTTGCTAGAATGACGTTCCCATCCATCAGCCCGGCCCTGAGGTCCATCCCACTTAAACAGCCAGGACAAGCTTCTAGGGAAGCCCTAACACAATCCCCCAGGTGTGAGTCATGGAAAACGAGTGGGACAGAAAACCTTCACAGGAAATTGGCATTTAAACCAATTAGATGTGTAATTGTGTTTCTCCTCCCCACCCCGCCAATAAAAGTGACTCTGTGATCTGCCACCTTTGTTCGTGACACAGAACAATTTCCCTCAGCAGTAAGATGGTGTCCAGGTCCTCCCAGGCAGTAATGGTGCTGCCTCCATACGAGCTAAACAGACCCTGTCCATTTGAAAATGACAAGAGCTGATGGTTAACCAGTAGCCTGGGGCTGCATCTCATCATTATCCCAGTGAAACCAATCTTTGCGTAACTGAGCCACAGAGATTGCTTTTAGGCCATTAAAGAAAATGTCACCTCTTACCACACAGCAACCTTGTAGAAAAACATTTCTATATGTAAAAATTATCTGAGATTCTGAATGTAAAAATGAACTTCCATTTCACATTTCATATTTCATATATATTCTTACCTTGTTATGTAAGTTATATCTAAGTATAAAAGTGACTTTTAATATGCACTTTAGTGTGTTTTTATAGGGAGGATAGCTGAGGTTCTAAAAATCAATTCTAATTAAAACTTATCGTAGCATCTTTAAATGCCAGTTTAGGGTAAGTAATGACAGAATAGCTAAATAGCTTTTAATTTAGGGATTTGTCTTGGATTCAGCTATTTTGTAGGGCTTTATTTATTTATTTTGATGCTGCACCGTGCATTAATATCTGTGTTTGTAGGATAATTGTCCCATAATTACATTCTTGATTACCCTCTTTTCAGAATGTTTCCCTTACCATTTACTTGTGAGGTTCTTGATGGAAAATGGGAGCTAAGAAGTAGAAACGAACTTTGATTTAATCTATCTGGGCTTGAAGTTTGCACAAGTGATTGCATTAGCCAGTCTTTGGAGGAAGTAAGAGGGTGAGGGAATTTTACAGCTCTCCAGTAGCAGTAATAAGTCGATCCGTTTGGTAGTTTCTTCAGTAGGGAGTATTTGGTTGTCAGCTCACTGACGGGGGCTGAGAATCTGGAGGCCACAGTCTTCGCCTCGGAGACATTTGTAGTCTAGTACAGGGTTTCTCCGACTCGGCACTGCTGATGTTGGCCAAGACCAGTGACTGAGTTGATTTAGACTCCTGGCGACCCCATGTGTGCAGAGTAGAACTGTGCTCCACAGCTTTTCAAGGCTGTGACCTTTCAGAAACAGACCACCAAGTCTTTCTTCAGAGGTGCCTCTGGGTGAGTTCTAACCACCAATCTTTCAGTCAGTAACTGAGCACATCGCCATTTGTTCCACGCAGGGACCCCACTGTTGACACTATGGGGCTGGGTAATGATTTGTTGTGAAGTGGGAGGCTGCCCTGTGCATTGTACAGTTGTAAGCAGCATCCCTGACGTCCACCCGCTACAAGCGAGTGATATCCTGCCCCCAGGTGTGGCAACCACACGTCTTTGAAGTTTTCAGAATGCTCCCCTGGGGGGCAAAATCGTGGTTGGGAACCACTGGCCCGGTGTGGCAGAGGGAGGGATTGTAAAAAGTCAATGAGATCCTTGCTGGTAGCGTGCGGGGTATTTAGGGAAAGCTGTGAGCAGGTAGCTGACTCACTTCAGGCCCCTAGAGGCCGGGACGTCTTTTTTCAGAGTATGGCTATTAGTTCTTTCATTAGAAATAGGCTAATATTTGAGTTTTGTCTGGCAGGAAACTAGATACCTCCAACCCATTATACTCAGTGGAGTGGCAAGATAAATAACAGCATTTTACCAACCAACAATTGCTGTGTTCTGAGATTTGCAAGTTGTTTACAACATTAGGATGGGTAAGAGTGTCTTCAAAACCTATTCTCCTGTGTTTTCCATAGTTTTCCTCTTATGCTCATATAATGTAATCTTCCTAGAGATTTTTCTAACAACTTTAGACTGATGTACGGATTTAATTTGCTCTACTTGGTGAGTAGTTTGCCAATGTGCTGGTCCAGACTCATGGCGTCTGGGTTCTGGATGAATGCTGTCTGTCTTCTAGACTCTTTCTGTTCTTTCACTTTAGTCCATTTTTCTGTACCTTCAAGGGTGTCAGACTCTGGCTTTGCAATGTCCCCTCCTATCCAGTTGGATAAGTCCCCTTCTGTCCTTTTTCAGAATTGGTTTCTTAACCTGGAGAGCTTTATTCTGTCAAAGAAATTTTGGAAACTGTCCAATTACCCTAAAATCTTTTAGGATCCTTCCTATTGGAATTCCTTTTTTTTTTTTTTTAATTAATCTGGGGAGGATACATATCATTAAAATGTTTAGTCAATGCTCCATTTGTTTACACTTTTATTTTACTTAATTGACTTTTTAAAATGTGCGCCTCAAAGAGCTAATATACCAGGTTAATTCTTGTTTATGGAAACAGTATGTTGTTACATTTTCTAATCGCATTTTCTGTAATACTGTGCATTAATGTGTTGATTTTTACAACCACTCGTGGTCACATTTTTTTTTTTTAATTGATGTAATTACATGAAGTTTACATTTCAAGTTAGTCTCCCATACAGAATTTTTTTTTTTTAACATTGTTATGAGACCCCAACCGCTCACGCCATTCTGCCACAGCACACTCCTCCTGTCCGCCCCTGATTCCCCATGAACATTCAACCACCTCCTAACTCTCTCTGCCTTCCCCTCTCACCTCTGGACAGAAGCTGCCCCTTTGGTCTCTTATATCCACTTGTCTAAGAGGCACATTCTTCACAAGTATCACTTTATGTCCCACAGTCCAGTCCAATCCCTGTCTTAAGAGTTGGCCTCCAAAATTGTTTTCGTTCTGGGGTGATGGAGAGACCAGGGGCCATGCTTTCCGGGGCGCCTCCAGTCTTAGTCAGACCATTAAGTCTGGTCTTCCTACTAGTATTTGAGTTCTGCATCCCATTGTTCTACTGCTCCATCAGGGACCCTCTGTTGCGTTCCCTGTCAGGACGTTCATTGGTGGTAGCCGGGTACCGTCTAGTTCTTCTGGTCTCAGGCTGATGACGTCTCTGGTTTATGTGGCCCATTCTGTCTCTTGGGCCAATACTTTCCTTGTGTCTTTGGTGTTCTTCGTTCTCCTTTACTCTAAGTGGTTGGGACCAATTGTTGCATCTTAGATGGCCACTTGCAAGCTTTTAAGAACCCAGATGCCAATCACCAAAGTAGGATGCAGAACATTTTCTTAATAAGGTTTGTTATGCCAGTTGACATAGATGTCCCCTGAAAGCATGGTCCCCAGACCCCGCATCCTTGCTACTCTGTCTCTCAAAGTATTTGATTGTATTCAGGAAACTTCTTAGCATTGGTTTAGTCCAGTTGTGCTGACTTCCCCTGTAGTGTGTGCTGTCCTTCCCTTCACCTAAGATCATTCTTATCTACTATCTAGTTAGTTATTCACTAACTCACCCTCCCTCCCCATCCCCGTAACCATCAAAGAGTGTTTTCTTCAGTGTTTAAACCTGTTCTTGAGTTCTTATAATAGTGGTCTGATACAGTATTTGTCCTTCTGTGCCTGACTAAATTCACTCAGCATAATAAGTTCTAGCTTCCACCAAGTTATACGATGTTTCACATTGTTCTTTATCTTCGTTCTTTATCATTGCATAATATTCCATTGTGTGGATATACCATAGTTTGTTTATCCATTCGTCCATCGATGGGCACTTAGGTTGCTTCCATCCTTTGGCTATTGTGAACAGTGCTGCGATGAACATGGGTGTGCATATTCCTATTCGTGCGACGGCTCTTGTTTCTCTAGGATATATTCCAAGGAGCGAGATAGCTGGATCGTATGGTACTTCTATTTCTAGCTTTTTAAGGAAGCGCCAAATCGATTTCCAAAGTGGTTGTACAAGTTTACATTCCCACCAACTGTGTATAAGTGTTTCAGTCTCTCCACAACCTCTCCAGCATTTGTTATTTTGTGTTTTATGGATTACTGCTAGCCTTGTTGGGGTGAGATGATATCTCATTGTAGTTTTGATCTGCATTTCTCTAACGGCTAATGATCATAAGCATTTCTTCATGTGTCTGTTAGCTAGCTGAATATCTTCTTTGGTGAAGTGCCTGTTCATATCCTTTGTCCATGTTTTAATTGGGTGATTTGTCTTTTTGTTGTTGAGGTTTTGCAGTATCTTGTAGATTTTAGAGATTAAACACTGATCAGATTTGTCATAGCCAAAAATTTTTTCCCAGTCTGTAGGTTGTCTTTTCACTCGTTTGGTGAAGTCTTTGGATGAGCA
>NW_004444008.1:2842016-2849616 GCF_000243295.1 Trichechus manatus latirostris | reverse complement strand
CCCACATGACTCTTAGAGTTTCTTCATTCTTTTTAATTCTTTTATCTGATTTTTCCTCAAATAAGTTGGCGTCAAGAGCTTTATCTTCAATGTCACTAATGCTAACTTCTACTGCCTCGATTCTGCTCCTATGACTTTCTATTGAGCTGTTTAATTCTGAAATTTTATTATTAATCTTCAGGATTTCTGATTACTGTCTCTCTATGGATTCTTGCAGCCTATTAAATTTGGCATTATGTTCTTGAATAACTTTTTTAAGTTCCACTACCACGGTGTCTGTATGTTGCCTGGCTGTTTCTGCATTCTGTCGAATTTCCTTTCTTATCTCTAGAAGAGTTCTGTGTATTAATCCTTTGTATTCTGTCTCTGGTAATGCCAAGAAGTTCTCTTCCTCCAGAAAATTTATTGATTCTTTATTTTGGGAGCTTGCTGAAGCCATCATGGACTGCCTTTTTTTGTGACTTGATATTGACTGTTGTCTCCGAGCCATCAATAATTTATTATAATTTTATTTTGTGTTTGCTTAGTGAGACATAGCTTGTTATTTTGTTTTGGTATGCCCAACTAGGCTGCTCACGTGCACTAGTTTGATTTTTGACACCTTTTGATCTCTAATGTCCTGTCACCAGGTAGTTGGTTCTGTAACTAAGTATGTGCATGCCGGAGTCTGTTAAAATTTCCTATATGGGATCATCTCGGGTGTGCAGGCAGTCGATCACTAAGTGTGTGATGCAGGTTCTCACCCCCAGTCCTAGAGAGTTATGGGTGATTGGTGCAGGCAATTGACTCTGGCTGTGGTAGGGGATCACGCGCTGAGCCAGGCAGGGGGCCGACGGCTGCCCCTGAGAGTCTGAAAGAAAAGCATGTCCCTATTCTCTAGGGTGAATAGGTAGGTGAGTTTTGCAGCTGGGCTAAAAGCGCTCTACTATGTTGGCTGCAAAGAGTAGAGGGCACCACTTTTTCTTGAACTCCTGAAGCAGGTGACTAGGCACTTTAGGAACTATCACCAGTCCTCAAGACCCTGCTGCAGATTGATAAAAGTGCCTACTTGAGGGGCAGGGCTGTTTCAAGGATCACAAATCTGTCCATTCACAGCTGAAGCAGTTGAAGTTAAACTTCAGAAGTTTGCCCTGTTGTACTGTGGTAGTGAGGGCTAACTCTATTGAGATGGGTCCACACAAGTCTATACAGGAGCGTATGGCACTCAGAGTCTGCGGACCCCTGATTTCTATGGCCAGCAAAAGAGTTGTGCCGACCCTGTGTTCCTGGCCTAGGGGAGCCAGCAGCTTATTTGTTCCTTCTCCAAGCCCAGGAGAATGGGTCAGGGTGCCTTTTGGGATCTATTTCCAGGTCAGTGGACTCCCGGTGCAGAGCGGGGAGGGAGGTGGTAAAAGGAAGAGAAGCTTTTCCCAAATCCGGTGCAGAGCACAGAGATAGAAGGTAAAAGGGAGAGAGGTTTTTCCCAAATGGGCCTTTTTTTTTTTTTTTTTTTAACTCACCGCAAAAGGGTGCGTGCATGTACTTATCCTAGCCTCTTTGGAGCTGCTCTTCACTGGTTCAGAGTGTCCACGCAGAATATCTGCTGCCGGGTCTCTCTGAGTGTGGAAACTGCTTCTTGAGCACGTGCATAGAACAGCTGTTTGCCTGCTTCACCACGGCCCCGGCATGGCTGTGTCTCTGCTGTGTCGCTGCTGCAGCTCGACTGCTCCTCACCTCTTCCAAACGATCTTCCTCTCCGGTATGACTCAGAAGACTCAGATGGATTTCTTAACCTTGCCTTGTTCAGGGCTGCCAGATGTTCACATAGAATCAAGTCACTTGTTTTTCCAGGTCTTTGTTGTAAGAGGGATATAGGAAGCATCTAACTAGTCCGCCATGTTGACCACGGCCTCGTTGTCACATTTTAACGTTAGTCTGCTTGTTGGTTTTTTTTTTTTTTTTTGAGGTTTCTATGTAGATTCCAGTACCCCTATAAAGTATGACAACGTTTGTCTTTTTTCTTCTAGTCTTTGTGCTGCTTGTTTACTTTTCTTTTCTTTCTTTTTTTTTTTTTTCAACAGCATTGAGGAAAAGTCTCCAAAATGAAAAATTATAGATTTGGCTACTTTAAAATTGAAAAGTATACCAGAAACAAGTGGAAAATGATTGAGCAGGACTTGATATGTGTATCTTATATAGCTGAACAACAACTTTTGTCTAGAATACCCTAGTAATTCCTAAAGTAAACATGGAAAAAGAGACATGAACCAGTAGATAAACTGGCAAAATGTCTACAAAGATGTCTTTATAGTGAGGAAATCTGAATACCCAATAAGCTACAGTGTCTCTTCTTTTGCTTATTAATGATGAAACAAAAATATATTGAAAATTGAAATGCTGCTTTACATCTCCATTACTGCTAAAAGTTCAAAATTCGGATACAAAATTCTGGCAAGACAATGTGGAAAAAGAAACTTTTGTTGGGAACCTAAACTGATGCGGGAATTTTGAAGAGTAAATTCAATAAAAAGAGATGTATGCTAACTTAAAATCTAGTGGTTTTACCCCAAGGTATATACTCGAAAGGAAGCTGAAAAAATAATTTGTTGTGCTCTGTGAAATGAAAGATAGTGATAAAAATAGTATCTGATCTACAGTAGGCATAAACCATGAATGATCCAGTCAAACCTGGATATCTGGTCACCCTCCCCAAAGGAAATCTCAGTCAGGCTCATAAAAAAATCTATGAGAATGCTTATTTCATCATTGTTTATGAGATTGAAAAATCAATACAAAAAGTTTCAATAATCCTGGTAGATAAGTATCTTAAAATATCACACAGTAGTTGAAAGTATGAGTCAAAATCAGCTCAACGGCATCTAGTTTGGTTTTGATTTTACCATTATAGAGACATCTCAAAAGCAAAGTTATGAGTGAAAAACTTCAACATATTTTAAATACATTTGTAATACAGTGTAATGAGTTGTCTAAATTCATGAGGAGTATGAATCGGCATCAGCACAAGGCTGGATCCTATGAGATGGAAGTCAGGTTTATCTTCACTTTCCCACTTCTCCACTATTTCTGACACCAGCCGCCCTCCATCCCCACCCCACTGCACTCTCTACTTATCTGCTGGGTTTGACAATCTATTGCAATGGCCACACGGAACTCACAGACAATACTCACAGTTATATGCTTCACTAGGCAAGTAACAGGCTACAACTTGGGATCAGGATCAACTTGGAAGTAACGAAAGCAACTCGGGAATAACACAGGGCAAGGTCTGGAAGGCTCCGCCAGAGTGGAGAGCACATCTTTCACTTCTTCGGTGCGGGTCAGCTTCTGACAAGCAGAGCTCTCAGAACAAAAAGGCTCATGGAGCAGATAAGCTCTCTACTGGAACAGCTGTAAGACTGTTCTCAGTCAGTGCCACTGCCCTCCTCCAGTGGCCTCCCTGCTACTAACTGGCCCAGCTCATAGTCAGGGTAGCAGCCCACTCAGCTCTCTCAGTTGCTGCTCTCCTAGCAACAACTCTCCATTGTTGGTCCTCTCTGCTGTCTGGCCTCTCTGCCATTGGTCTCTCTGGCAACAACCTCTCCACCACTAATTGGCCCAGCTCTCAGCCAGTGCAGTAGTTTTCAGACACTCTGTTCCCATGTGGCTCTGATTCTCTCCCAGCTCTTAGCTGGAAGATTTCTCAGTTGCAGCCTTTTTTACCAGGCCTGGGAGGGGTCTCGGAGTCCCAAAGGACATGCTCTCCTCCCCGCTCCTTTCAATCAGGGGGCCTCCTAAAACCTCTTCACTTCAGTCATTCATATATCCGTATCTTCATCAGTTACAAGGTGGGGTCTTCCTCACAAAACCAGAGTTCAAACAATCCTCAATTACCTGTGAGATGTCAATCAACTCAGGTGTTGTACAAAAGTCACATTATCTGCAGGTAGAGACCAGCTCCTCCCCGGGGCAAAAGTGACAACCCTCTGGGGTAGAAAGCAACCTGACAGGTCCCCGAAGTCGCTTCTCCAAAGAACTAGGACAAAGTTAACAACTCCTCAAGGCTTAAGGGGAATCTCCCAAGCTGTTTTTCCAAAGAACCAAGGCCAAAGGCCACACAAAAGAATTCATTGTGCTACAACAGAATTATACATTTGTCTAAAAACTAAATAAAAACCAACACTATTTGCTCACTATTCACATACAATGAAAATGAATAGATTTACTTTCATTTATTTATTTATTATGATTGTACTTTAGATGAATGTTTATAGAACAAACTAGCTTCTCATTAAACAATTAGTACACATATTGTTTTGTGACACTGGTTACCAACCCCATGACATGTCAACAGTCTCCCATTCTCTACCCTGGGTTCCCTATTACCAGCTTTCCTGTCCCCTCCTGCTTTCTAGTCCTTGCTTCTGGTTGTTTTATGGACCTGTCTAATCTTTGGCTGAAGGGCGAACCTCAGGAGTGACTTCATTAGTGAGCTAAAAAATGTCCAGGAGCCATACTCTTGGGGTTTCACCAGCATCTGTCAGACTAGTAAGTCTGGTCTTTTTGTTTGTTTTGTTTTGTGAGTTAGAATTTTGTTCTACATTTTTCTCCAGCTCTGTCTGGGCCTCTCTATTGTGATCCCTGTCAGAGCAGTCGGGGTGGTAGCCGGGCACTGTCTAGTTGTGCCAGACTCACCCTGGTGGAGGCTGTGGGACTTGTGGTGCATCAGTCATTTGGACTCATCTTTCTCCTGTGTCTTTGATTTTTATTCTCCCTTGCTCCCGAGGGGTTGAGATGAGTGGAGTATCTTAGATGGCCACTCACAAGCTTTTAAGACCCCAGATGCTACTCACCAAAGTATAATGTAAAACATTTTCTATATAAACTATGTTATGCCAATTGAGGTAGATGTTCCCTGAGACCATGGTCCCCACAGCCCTCAGCCCAGTAATTTGGTCCCTCAAGGAGTTTGGAAGTGTCTATGGAGCTTCCATGACCTCGCCTTGTACAAGTTATGCTGGCTTCCCCAGTATTGTGTACTGTCTCACCCTTCACCAGAGTCACTACTTGTCTATTGTCTATTTAGTGTTTTTCCATCCCCATCCCTCCCCTCCCTTGTAACCATTAAAGATTATTTCTTTTTGTGTGTAAACCTTTTCATGAGTTTTTATAGTACTGGTCTCATACAATATTTGTCCTATTGTGAGTTATTTCACTCAGCATAATGCCCTGCAGATTCATCCACGTTGTCAGATGCTTCGCAGATTCATCATTGTTTTTAATTGTTGTGTTGTACTCGGTTGTGCGTATGTGCCATAGTTTGTTTATCCATTCATCTGTTGATAGGCACCTAGGTTGTTTCCATCTTTTTACTATTGTGAACAATGCTGCAGTGAACATGGGTACGCATATGTCTATTCGTGTGACAGATCTTATTTCTCTAGGATATATTCCTAGGAGTGGGATTGCTGGATCATATGGTATTTCTATTCTAGCGTTCTAAGGAAGTGCCATATTGTTTTCCAAAATGATTGTACCATTTTGCATTCCCACCAGCACTGCATAAGAGTTCCAATCTCCCTGTAGCCTCTCCAACATTTGTTATTTTCTGGTTTTTTGGTTCATGCCAGTAATGCTGGGGTGAGATGGTATCTCATAGTAGTTTTGATTTGCATTTCTCTAATGGCTAGTGATCAAGAGCATTTCCTCATGTGTCTGTTAGCTGCTTGAATGTTTTTGTTAGTGAAGTGTTTGTTCATTTCCTTTGCCCATTTTTAAATTATATTATTTGTCTTTTTGTTCTAGAGGTATTGGATTTTCCTGTAGATTTTAGGGATTAGATTTTTGTCAAATTTGTCAGAGCCAAAATTTTTTCTCAGTCTGTAGGCTCTCTTTTTACTCTTTTAGTGAAGTGTTTTGATGAGCATAAGTGTTTAATTTTTAGAAGATCCCAGTTATCTAGCTTATCTTCTGGAGTTTATGTATTGTTAGTTATGATTTGTATCCCCTTAATGCCATGTATTAAGGCCTCTAGTGTTGATCTTATTTTTTCTTCTATGATAATTATAGTTTTCGGTTTTATATTTAGCTCTTTTATCCATTTCGAATTAATTTTTTATGTAGTGTGAGGTATAGGTCTTGTTTCATTTTTTTGCAGATGGACATCCAGTTTTGCCAGCACCGTTTGTTAAAAAGACTGTCTTTTCCCCATTTGATGGACTTTGGGCCCTTGTCAAAAATCAAGTGACCGTAGGGGGATGGATTTATATCTGGGTTCTCAATTCTGTTCCGTTGGTCAATGTATCTGTCGTTGTACCAGTACCAGGCTGTTTTGACTACCATAGCTGTATAGTAGTTTCTGAGGTCAGGTAGTATGAGTCCTTCTACTTTATTCTTCTTCTTCAATTGTGGTTTATTTATCCTGGGCCTCTTCCTTGTCCATATAAATTTAATGATTAATTTTTCCATCTCTTTAAAAAATGCTGTTAGTATTTGGATTGGAATTGCATTGTATTTGTAGATTGCTTTGGGTAGAATTGACATTTTCACAATGTTGAGTCTGCCTATCCACGAGCATGTTATGCTTTTCCAATTATGTAGATCTCTTTTGGTTTCTTGCAGTAGTGTTTTATAGTTTTCTTTGTATAGGTCTTTTACATACCTGGTTAGATTTATTCCTAAGTATTTTATTTTTGGGGGACTATTGTAAATAGTGTTGGTTTCCCGATTTCCTTGTACTCCTTCTCTTCACTGCTGTATAGAAATCCAACTAATTTTTTTATGTTTATCTTATATCCTGCTACTCTGTTGAATCTTTCTATTAGTTCCAGTAGTTTTCACATGGAATATTTTGGGTTTTCTATGTACAGTACCATATCATCTGTAAATAGGAACAGTTTTACTTCTTCATTACCAATTTGTTGTTGTTGTTTTTGTTAGGTGCCACTGAGTTGGTTCCAACTCATAGCAACCCCAAGTACAACAGAACGAAACACTGCCCAGTCCTGGGCCATCCTCACAATGGTTGTTATGCTTGAGCCCACTGTTGCAGCTACTGTCTTAATCTATCTTGTTGACAGTCTTCCTCTGTTTCACTGACCCTCTACTTTACCAAGCATGATGTCCTTCTCCAGGGACTGAGCCCTCCTGATAACATGTCCAGAGTATGTGAGTCATAGTCTCACCATCCTTGCTTCTAAGGAGCATTCTGGTTGTCCTTCTTCCAAGACAGATGTGTTTGTTCTTTTGGCAGTCCATGGTATATTCAACGTTCTTTGCCCACATCATAATTTAAAGGCGTTAATTCTTCCTAGGTCTTCCTTATTTATCATCCAGCTTTTGCATGCATATGAGGTGATTGAAAACACCATGGCTTGAGTCAGGTGCACCTTAGTCTTCAAGGTGACATCTTTGCTTTTTAACACTGGAAAGAGGTCGTTTGCAGCAGATTTGCCCAATGCAATGCATCTTTTGATTTCACAACTACTGCTTTCATGGATGTTGATTGTGGATCCAAGTAAAACAAAATCCTTGACAACTTCAGTCTTTTCTCCATTTATCATGATGTTGCTTATTGGTCCAGTTGTGAGGATTTTTGTTTTCTTTATGTTGAGGTGCAATCCTA
>NW_004444008.1:2840270-2841387 GCF_000243295.1 Trichechus manatus latirostris | reverse complement strand
TTTCTTGGGAATAGCCATAAATATGGATTTCTTCCAGTCAGTTGGTGAGGTAACTGTCTTCCAAATTTCTTGGTGTAGACGAGTGAGCACTTCCAGGACTGCATTCATTTGTTGAAACATCTCAATTAGCATTCCGTCAATTTGGATGCCTTTCATTTCTTTTTCTTGCCTTTTTGCTCTAGCTAGGACTTCCAGCACAATGTTAAATAAGAGTGGTAATAAAGGGCATCCTTGTCTTGTTTCTGATCTCAAAGGGAATGTTTTCAGCCTCTCTCTATTAAGATGAATGTTGGCTGTTGGTTTTGCATAGATGCCCTTTATTATGTTGAGGAATTTCCCTTCTATACCTATTTTATTGGGAGTTTTTATCAGGAATCGGTATTGACTTTGTGGAATGTCTTTTCTGCATCGATTGAGATGATTGTGTGATTCTTTTATGTGGTGGATTGCACTGATTTTCTAATGTTGGACCATTCTTTCATACCTGTTATGACTCTAACTTGGTCGTAGTGTATTATTTTTTTAATATGGTGCTGAATTCTATTGACTAGAATTTTGTTGAGAATATTTGCATCTATTTTCATGAGAGATATTGGTCTGTAATTTTCTTTTTTGTGGTGTCTTTGCCTGGTTTTGGTATCAAGGTTATGCTGGCTTCATAGGATGAATTTGGAGGTATCCGCTCCTTTTCTATGTTCTGAAATAGTTTGAGTAGTACTGGTGTAAGGTCTTCTCTGAAGTCTGCTAGAATTCTCCAATGAAGCCATCTGGGCCAGGGCTTTTTTTGGGGGGGTGGGGTTGGGGGTGGTGTTTAATTACCTTTTCAATCTTTTCTCTTGTTATGAGTCTATTCAGATGCTCAACATCAGTTTGTGTTAGATTGGGTAAGTAGTGTGTTTCTGGAAAGTTGTATATTTCCTCTAGGTTTTCAAATTTGTTGGAATATAGTTTTTCAAAGTACTCTGTTAAGATCCTTTTCATTTCAGTTGGGTCTGTTGTAATTTCCCCCATTTCATTTCTTATTTGAGTTATTTGCATCCTCTCCTGTTTTTCTTTTGTAAGTTTGGCCAGTGGTTTGTTGATCGTTTCAAAGAACCAATTTTTGGGTTTGTTGATT
>NW_004444008.1:2834333-2840107 GCF_000243295.1 Trichechus manatus latirostris | reverse complement strand
GCCTTTGCTCTGTCCCAATGATTTTGGTATGATGTGTTTTCATTCTCCTTTGATTCTGGGAATATTTTGATTCCATCTTTGATTTCTTCTATTACCCAGTGGTTTTTAAGCAGGGTGTCATTCAGTTTTCATGTAATTGATTTTTTTCCCTTTCTCTTCTGGTTATTAATTTCTACTTTGATGGTGTTGTGATCAGAGAAGACACTTTGTATTATTTCAATGGTTTGGATTTTGTTGAAGGTTGTTTTGTGGCCTAAGATGTGGTCTATTTTGGAGAACATCCCATGTGTGTTGGAAAAGGATGTGTATTTTGTAGCTGATGGGTGGAGTGTTCTATATATGTCTATGAGGTCAAGTTGGCTGATTGTGGTCTTTAGATCTTCTGTATCTTTGCTGAGTTTCTTTCTAGATGTTCTGTGCCTTACTGAGAGTGGTGTGTTGAAGTCTCCTACTATTATGGTGGAACTTTCAATTTCTGTTTTCAATGCTGTTAGAGTTTGTTTTATGTATTTTGGAGCCCTGTCATTGGGTATGTAGATATTTATTATAGTTAAGTCTTTATGATGTATTGTCCCTTTAATAATTATATAATGCCCTTCTTTGTCTTTTATGGTTGATTTTGTTTTAAAATCTACCAGCTGTTTTTTGTAGTAGTTTGCTAGATATATTTTTTTCCGTCCTTTGATTTTTAATAAATTTACATCTTTGTTTCTAAGGTGTGTCTCTTGTAGATTGCATATTGATGGATCCTGTTGTTTTATCCATTCTGTCACTCTCTGTCTCTTTATGGGTGCTTTTAGGCCATTTATGTTCAGTATAATTATTGATAGGTGTGAGTTTATTGCTGTAATTTTGTAGTACTTTTTTTTTTTTTTTTTTTTTGGTGCTGATGTTTTCTTTGTTCCTCTTACTCTCCTGTGCTGAATTCCTTTTTTTGTAGATTTTTTTTTCATTTCTTATGCTTTTGTAGATTTTGTGTTTACTGAGACTTTATGTTTTTCTTATTAATTTGATGAGTAGGTTTGTTAATATTCTTTGTGGTCACCTTGAAATTTACCCTTATCTTCCTATGTTTGAACCAGTCTTTCATTACTTGATATCACCTAGCCTTCCTCTCTGTTAGAAAGTTCTATACCTATACCATTTATTCCCTCTTTTACTGGTCTGATGTTGTTTTCATTTACAGATTAACCTCTATGGTTCCCTGTTGTAAATCTTTTAGTTTTGATTAATCCTGAGATTCATTACCCAGGTTTGTATCTGGTTGATGCAGTCTTGTGTCCTACATTCAGGCTGTCATCTGATGTTATTTGTTCTCTAACTGAAGGACTCCCTTTAATAACTCTTGTAAGTTTGGTTTGTTTATCTGGAAATGTCCTAATTTCACCATCATATTTGAGTGAGAGTTTTGCAGGATATATTATTCTTGGTTGGCAACTTTTTTCTTTCAAGGTTTTACATATGTCATCCCATTGCCTTCTTGCCTGCATGGTTTCTGCCGAGTAATCAGAGTTGAATCTTATTTTTTCCCTTTTGTATATGACTTTTCATTTTTTGTGAGCTGCTCTAAGGATTCTTTCTTTGTCTTTGGTTTTAGTGAGTGTGATTATGATATGCCTTGGTGATTTTCTTTTGAGGTCTATCCTATATGGGGTTCATTGAGCTTCTTGGATGGTCAGCTTTTCACCTTTCATGATATTAGGGAAATTTTCTGTCAGTTATCTGTCAGTGATCCTCTCTGTGTTTTCAATTGTCTCTCCCTGTTCTGGAACTCCAATCACTCTCAAATTTTTTGCTTTTGATTGTATCTCACATCATTCTCAGGTTTTCTTCATTTCTATTCATTCTTTTCTCTGATTTTTCCTCAAACAAATAGATATCCAAGAATTTGTCTTCAATTTTGCTGATACTATCTTCTATTGTTTCAAACCTGCTCTTCACACCTTCTATGACACTGCCCATTTCTGAAATCTTGTTTACCTTTTAGATTTCTAATTGCTGTTTTTGTATGATTTCTAGTTGTGAATTTATTTTGACATTTTGTTCCTGTATTATTTTCCTGAATTCTTCCATTGTTTTTTCTGTATTTTCCATGAATTTGTCTGCCTTTTCCATGATTTTGTCTTTTTTTTCCTCACTTTGGTCTGCTTTTTCCTTCTACTCTTGGATAGCTCTGAATATTAGAGATTTGAATTCCCTATCAGGTAGTTCCAGTGCTTTTTCTTCTCTGGAAGGTCATTTGATGTTTTATTTTGGATGCCTACTGGAACCATCCTGCCCTGTCTTTTTATATGTTTTCATATTGTCTGCTGCCTTCGGGACATTCAGTAGTTATTTTCTTTGTTTTTTGATTGTATATTTGTTTGTTTCATTCTGCTTTTTTATTTATTTGATTATATCTGAGCAATAGGGCTGGGCGTTCTTTGTTGTTTGCTCATCTGTGGGGACGATACTTCTCACCACTTCACCACTTTGTCCAATTTGTAGGGCCAGTCGCTCAGCTATGGTGCTGCAGGGCAGGCCCAGTGGAAGGGGAGGGCCTTGAATAGGTCATTTGTGGCACATATTGGGGTGACAGGGTAGGGCTGGGGGTCAGAGCAGGACAGGTTCCAGTATACCATGCCTGTGCTGCTCAGGGGTGTGATGCTCAGTGCACAGTGCAGATAGGCAGGAGGGAGGGGGGAAGTTGTGATGAGTGGAGTTAAGTGGAAATGGGAAAGAAGAGAAAGAGCATAGAGAAACAGGATCCCAAAGAAAAAAAGTGCTGATGGAGCCTGCCATTAGAGTAGCACAGACCTGGGGAAGCCGTGTGCCAGCAGCTTTATATCCAGGAAGTGAGGCACAGCATGTCTAGAAGGGACAAAGGTAGCCCACACAACTAGGTGGTGGGGAGAAAGGAAAGGAAGGAAGGGAGAGAGACATAAGAAACTAGATTTTTTAAAAATGGAGAGAAAAAGACACACGTGGCTATGCGGTTGAAAGAAAGGAATAGAAGGAATGTAGAAAGAGACAAGAAACCAAGGGAAAAAAAAGAAAAAAAGATGCCAAGTGGTTAGGAGGAAGGAAAGGGAAGATGGTAGAGAGAGACAAGAAACCAAGGGGAAAAAAAAAAGAAGAAAGAAGAGAAAAAAAAATGCCCCAAGGGAGGCCACTAGAAATGTGTCCCTACCTAAGCAGTGCAGCATAGCCTGTCAAGAAGGAGCAGAGATGGCACACAGCACTGGGTGTTTAGGAGAAGGTTAAGGATGGAAGGTAGAGAGAGACAACAAACCAAGAAAAAAAGAAGAAAGAAAAAAAATGCCCCAGGGGAGCCCATCAGAAGTAGGTTCCCAGCCAAGTGGTGCTACACAGCCTGTCCAGAGGGAGCAAAGATGACACATGGTGCCAGGTGTTCAGGAGAAGGGTAAGGAAGGAAGGTAGAGAGAGACAAGAAACTGAGAAAAGAAGAGAGAAAGAGAAAAAAATGACCCGAGGGAGCCCATAGTTGTGGTGGCTCAGACTGAGGAGGTGCCTCCCCAGCTGCTCAGCACTGTACAGCTCATCTAGAAGGAGAGAGATGGCCCAAGGTGCCAGGTATTCAGGAGAAAAGAAGAGAAAGATGGTAGAGAGAGACAAGAAATCAAGAAAACAAAGCAAAAAAAAAAAAAAAAATCACCAAGGGAGCCCACTAGCTCGGTGGCACAGACCAGGGAAGTGGTTCCCCAGTCGGGTGGCACTGAACAGCCCAGCTAGAAGGTGAAGAGATGGCACACAGCACCAGGTATTCAAGAGAAAGGAAAATACAGACAAGAAACCTAGAAATGAAGAAAAACAAAAAGGAAAAAAGAAAAAGAAAAAAATGCCCCCAGGGATCCCACAGGCATGGCAGCGAGGACTGGGGAAGTGGTTCCCCAGCCGAGCAGTGCTTCACAGCCTGTCAAGAGGAGCAGAGATGGCACACAGAGCCAGGTGTTTGAGAGAAAGAAAGGGAAGGAGGTGAGGGAGAGAGAAGAAACAAAAAAAGTAAAAAAAAAGCAACAACAGCAACAAAAAAATGGCACTGAAGGAGCTGGTCAGTATGGATGAGGTGAATCCAAAGTGGCAAGGAGCTGGAGCCTCCCTGGCCAAGGGACCACAGCCCACAGGGAAGCAGTGGAGGCCGAGCAGGGGGAAGAAGGGTGGGGTGGGAAAGCATGTATCACTGGTTACCAGGTGCTCTGTCTCCTGCTGGGAGCTCCTTGAAGCTGCCTTCCTGTACTCCTTGTCTGCCAATCTCATGCAGGAGTTCAACATGGCAAATCTGTGCTGCATTAGCTGAGAGCAGACCTCCACTCCGTATTTCTCCTCACACTCTGTTCTGTCAGTTTCTTATTCTATTCAGTGCTTGGTTGAGTTCTTTATCTCTTCATTTGATGGTTAGGATTCCAGGACTGATGTTTGTCTCTGTTTTACTTAGTTTTTTGGGTCTTTGCTGTGGAGGAACTATGTGGTGCCTCTGTCTATAGCACCATGTTGATTCTGCCTCCTTGATTTACTTTCATTTATTATAAACTTATTTTATAAAGTGTGTCTGTGTAAATATTTGTTTATTTCCATAAGCACTATTGCTAACATATATAGTATATAGAGCATGGGAGGTAATTTGGATTAAACATATTAGAGTCAGTGTCTAGGTAGAAAGGATAAAAAATTGGATGCAGATGAAAGGGATTTAAAAAAAAAAGGAGAAGGCTGTGCATACTGACATATAAGATTGACATTATGCATTCAATTCTATGAAGACAAGCGAATTAAAGTATAGGATTTTTTTTTAAACTAACATAATAAAAAATAGATCAAGTGTTTATGTGTGAGGAGGAGAACATGCAAGAGGGCAAAGGATAAGACGAAGCTATTATAAATAATATGGCAAGGAATTACGTGAAGTGAAACACAATAACACTCTAGATAAGAACAACGCCATATTTTAGAATTTAAGAAGTAGAAATAATACCATTTGGTGACTGATGGAAGAGAGAAGGCTAGGACACAGGCAAGCTCTGTCCCCTTTAGATGAAGGCCAAACCAGAAACCAAACCCACTGCTGTTGCATCAATTCCAACTCCTAGCAACCCTATAAGACAGAGTAGAACTGCCCCATAGTATTTCCAAGGATATAATATTTATGGAAGCAGACTGCCACATCTTTCTCCCAAAGAGTGGCTGGTGGGTTTGAACCACCGACTTTTCGGTTAGCAGTGGAGCACTTTAATCATTATACCACCAGGGCTCCTTCAAATGAAGGAAAATCCACTAATATGAGTGATAATGTATGGTTTGATGAAGGTTTGGTAGAGAAAGTGAAAAGCTCCACTTCAAATATGATGTTTATTGTTATTCACACATGATGCAATCACATTTTCACTTATAAAATCATTAGTAGCTTATTTAACAGTGTGTGTTAATCCTTATAACATATTTCATTTATGACTCCTCTCGCGTTTACAGAAGATGTCTCTGTAATTGAGGTAAGGTAAGTGAGGAAAAAATATTACCTACAGCCACTGCACCTTGGAAGGGATATGACCCATCAATAAGAACATATATTTTTAAGGTATGGCCAAGGAAAGAAAAATGAAATTCTGGAGGAGAGCAGATAACTGCAGTGTGGCTCATTTCTTTTCGTTTTTTTTTTTAAATATTTTATTGTACTTCAGGTGATGGCTTACAGAACAGATAGTTTCTCATGTAAAAGTAACACACATGCTGTTTTATGACATTGGTTAACAACCCCACAACATTTTAACCCTCTAAAT
>NW_004444008.1:2824058-2833482 GCF_000243295.1 Trichechus manatus latirostris | reverse complement strand
GCTCATTTCTTAAACTCAACCCCACTCCTGCCAAAGAGCTGTGAAGAGAGTTGATTAAATCCCAGCAGTTCTCACTAGCACCTTAGACATGGAAATAATCAAACTGAGGGCTTATGCTTAACCTCTTCTTCTTCTGATAGGAGAAAAGCGGGTGCCATTAAGGACAGTGGAAAAGAAGGCTGCTTCTCTCTGTCCAGTCTGAGACTCCACAGCTCCATTCTGAATTGAGAATTGTCTTAAATATTAGCATGTTAACTCTTAGGATCCCCATGTGTCTGTCAGTTTGTTGTACAATGGGGGCTTGCATGTTGCTGTGATGCTGGAAGCTATGCCACTGGTATTTCAAATACCAGCAGGGTCACCCATGGCAGACAGCTTTTAGCTGAGCTTCCAGACTAAGACAGACTAGGAAGAAGGACCTGGCAGTCTACTTCTGAAAAGAATTAGCCAGTGAAAACCTTTTGAATAGCAGCAGAACACTGTCTGATATAATTGCAGAAGCTGAGCCCCTCAGGTTGGAAGGCACTCAGAAGACAACTGAGTTGTCTCAAAGTAGAGTCAACCTTAATGATATGGATGGAGTTAAGCTTTCGGGACCTTCATCTGCTGATGTAGCATGACTCAAAATGAGAAGAAACAGCTGCAAACATCCATTAATCAGAACGTGGAATGTACAAAGTATGAATCTAAGAAAACTGGAAATGGTCAAAAATGAGATGAAATGCATAAACATTGATATCCTGGGCATTAGTGACCTGAGATGGACTGGCACTGGCCATTTTGAATTGGACAGTTATATAGTCAACTCTGCGGGGAATGACAATGTGAAGAGGAATGGTGTTGCATTCATCATCAAAAAGAACATTTCAGGATCTATCCTGAAGCACAATGCTGTCAGTGATGGGATAATATCCATATGCCTACAAGGAAGACCAGTTAATACAACTATTATTCAAATTTAAGCACCAACCACTAAGGCCAAAGATGAAGAAATTGAAGATTTTTACCAACGTCTGCAGTCTGAAGTGATCGAACATGCAATCAAGCTGCACTGATAATTACCGGTGACTGGAATGGGAAAGTTGGAAACAAAGAAGGATCAGTAGTTGGAAAATATGGCCTTGGGGATAGAAATGATGCTGGAGATCCCATGATAGAATTCTGCAAGAATGACTTCTTCATTGCAAATACTTTTTACATCAACATAAATGGTGACTATACAAGTGGACCTCAGCAGATGGAATACACAAGAATCAAATCGACTACTTCTGTGGAAAAAGACAATGGAAAAGCTCAATATCATCAGTCAGGACAAGGCCAGGGGCCAAATATGGAACAAACCGTCAACTGCTCATATGTAAGTTCAAGTTGAAACTGAAGAAAATTAGAACAAGTCCATGAGAGCCGAAGTACGACCTTGAGTACATCCTACCTGAGTTTAGAGACCGTCTCAAGAATGGATTTGACGCTTTGAACACTAATGACCGAAGACCACATGAGTTGTGGACTGAAGATTTCAAAGGGTGGCTCCAGAAGACAAAGTAAAATATCATAATGACATGTGCAAAGATCTGGAGATAGAAAACCAAAAGGGAAGAACACGCTCAACGTTTCTCAAGCTGAAAGAACTGAAGAAAAAATTCAAACCTCCAGGGCAATATTGAAGGATTCTACAGGGAAAATATTAAATGACCCAGGAAGCATCAGAAGAAGATGGAAGGAATACACAGAGTCACTGCACCAAAAAGAATTCGTCCTAGTTCAACCATTTCAGGAGGCAGCATATGATCAAGAACCAATGGTACTATAGGAAGAAGTCCAAGCTACACTGAAGGCATTGGTGGAAAAAAAGGCTCCAGGAATCGACAGAATATCAATTGAGATGTTTCAACAAAGACGCAGTGCTGGAAGTGCCCACTAGCTTATGCCAAGGAATTTGGAAGACAGCTACCTGGCCAACCGACAGAAAGAGATCCATATTTATGCCTGTTCCCAAGAAAGGTGATCCAACCGAATGTGGAAATTGTTGAACGATATCATTAATATCACACACCAATAAAGTTTCACTGAAAATCATTCAAAAGTGGCTGCAGCAGCACATTGACCTGCAACCGCCAGAAATTCAGGCCGTATTTAGAAGAGGATGTGGAACCACGGATATCATTGTTGATGTCAGATGGATCCTGGCTGAAAGCAGAGAACACCAGAAAGCTGTTTACCTGTGTTTTATTGACTATGCAAAGGCATTCACCTGTGTTAATTATAATAAAGTATGGATAACATTGCAAAGAATGGGAATTCCAGAATGCTTAATTATGCTCATGAGGAACTTGTTCATGGATCAACAGGCGGTTGTTCTAATAGAACAAGGGGATATTGCATGGTTCAAAGTCAAGAAAAGGGTGCTACAGGGTTGTATCCTTTCACCATACTTATTCAATCTGTATGCTGAGCAAATAATACAAGAAGCTGGACTATATGAAGAAGAAAGGGGCATCAGGATTGGCGGAAGACTCATTAACAACCTGTGTTGTACAGATGACACAAACTTGCTTGCTGAAAGTGAAGAGGACTTGAAGCACTTACAGACCAAAGATCGAAGACCCCAGCCTTCAGTATGGATTACACCTCAACATAAAGAAAACAAAAATCCTCACAACTGGATCAATAAGCAACATCATGATAAACAGAGAAAAGATTGAATTTGTCAAGGATTTCATTTTACTTGGATCCACAATCAACACTCATGAAACAGCAGTCAAGAAATCAAAAGATGCATTGCACTGGGCAAATCTGCTGCACAAGACCTCTTTTAACTGTTAAAAAGCAAAAATGTCACCTTGAAGACTAAGGTGTGCCTGACTCAAGGCTCAGTGTTTTCAATCACCTCATATGCATGTGAAAGCTGGATGATGAATCAGGAAGACATATGAAGAATTGACGCCTTTGAATTGTGGTGTAGACAAAGAATATTGAATATACCATAGACTGCCAAAAACTGAACAAACTTGTCTTAGAAGAAGTACAAGCAGAATGCTCCTTAGAAGCACGGATGGTGAGATGATGTCTCATGTACTTTGGATATGTTATCAGGAGGGATCAGTCCCTGAAGAAGGACATTATGCTTGGTATAGTAGAGGCTCAGCGAAAAAGAGGAAGACCCTCAATGAGACGAATTGACACAGTGGCTTCAACAATGGACTCAAGCGTAACAACAATTGTGAGGATGGCACAGGGCCAGGTAGTGTCTCCTTCTGTTGTACATAGTGTTGCTATGAGTTGGAAAAGACTCTACGGCACCTAACAAAAATAGCAACAACTAGCTCTTAGGAAAACTCAAACACACACACACTCACTCACCAAAACAACACAATATATGATGTTGTGGATTGAATTGTGTCCCCCAGATGATATGCTGAAGTCCTAACCCTAGTACCTGTGAGTATGGCATTGTTTGGAAATAGGGTCTTTGAAGATGTTATCATGTAGATTAACAGGAGGTAACATCAGGAGGGACCAGTCCATGGAGAAGAACATCACACTTGGTAGAGCGTCAGTGAAAAAGAGGAAGACCCTCAACAAGATGGATCGACACAGTGGCTGCAACGATAGGCTCATACATAGCAAGGATTGTGAGGATGGCGCAGGAGCGGGCAGTGTTTCATTCGGTTGTACATAGGGGTGCTATGGGTTGGAACCAACTTGATGGCACCTAACCACAACAACGCATGTAAAAGAAACTGTACTAGAAGTTGATGATTATTTTAAACTACTATTGCAAGAGAAGCATGGAATAGCTCCTTTCTCAGAATCTTCAGAAGGATTCAAATACAGACTATACCCTAATTTGGATTTCTAGCCTCCAGAATTGAGAAAAAAATACTTGTCTGTTCTTTAAAGCAACCACCTTGTGGTATTTTGTACGGTAGCCTAGGACACTAAGACATATGGTAACGACCCTCATCTAGGATATTTAACAAACTCAGAGGAGAATACAGAGGCCAAGGGTCTAAGAAAAGAGAAGACCACCTTTGTGGGGCTCCTGCAACCCAGTAATTCCCACAGGGTACATAAAAGTGTATAGAATCTGAAGAAATTGCCTCTGCACTGTTACCCAAAAGGATAGAAAGAGAGTCAGGAAGTCAGCCTACTACTCTGAGAGGAACAGTCAGACCCCTGCCCAGACCTGATCATCAAGAACAAGATGGAATGTTTAACACTCAAATGTAGGATGAGGGGGACTAGGCATCATAAGTAAAAGTAGATGATGGACTTAGTTAGAAGAAAACTTAGAAAGACAGGAAAATCCTCACAATTGTCTACTGACATGGAAAGCAAGAACAATTATTTTAAAAAAGCTCAGACATGGAACTTTAAAAAAAAAAGTAATGCAAAGGGAAGTTTCCAACTAGGGAAATACAATCAGAATTAAAACATCATGAATAGAGATCAAAATAATGAATCAGACAGAGCAAGGAAAATATCAAATCACTAACCTGGAGGAAATACTTGAGATAATCCCAGAACACATAAAATAAAAAATAAATCAACTAGGAAAAAGTGAATACATATGGAAGACGGAAGGTAGCTGTTATTTCTAAAGTACAGAATTCAGCAAAAGAAACAGGTGTATTTGAAGATACAGTAAAATTTTCTCCTGAAATGATAAAATACTGAATCACAGGTCAATTGATAACTTCATACTCCAGTGTCTTTTGATGCAAAATTCCAATACTAGTTGAGTGGTTAAGACATCCACTTTCCTTTTCAAGGAAAAGAAAATATTAAGATATCTAGAGAGAAAATTAGGCTGGTCTGATTATCTAGAACGGGCCCTGGTGGCAAAGTGGTTAAAGCACTTGGCTGGTATCTGAAAGGTCAGTGGTTTGAATCCACCAGCCAGTCCACAGGAGAAAGACATAGCAGTTGACTTGCTGCTGTAAAGATTTACAACCTTAGAAACCCTATGGGGCTGTTCTACCCTGTCCTATAGGGTTGTTATGAGTCAGAATCAATGGCAGTGGCTATGTTTTAGAATTGAATATTTCTCTAGGAGCAATATCTATAAAGTTCTGGGGAGCTGTGACTCAGGGGTACTCTACAGAATCAATGTGTTATCGAGTAGACAGATGAATGGTAAACCAAATATGTCAGGAAAAGGCACTCTCCAAGCCTTCCTGGGAAAACAAGAATGACAAAGCAATGAAATTCATCCAATCAGAAGATGAATCAAAATAAATGTCTCAGGGGTTGAGAAGCCATAAACGTTTTGGAAATAAATCCATTTAACAGCGCTAAAATATAGTCACATAATATTTAAAATGCTAGAGAGATGAAATTAGCATTAACACTAAATTACCTAGTTACAAAGCGAGAGAAATTATAGCTGTGGACTGTGAGTATTCTCTAATGATCATAGAACATTTCAGTAATTGATTATATTAAAGAAAAATGGAAGCTAATATACTGAAAATATTCGTTCTGGGTGTTAATTCTATGTCCTGGTGATATAAATAAATCTTTTTGATACTTTTATTTATTTTACAATTTCTAGAAGTAACCATGTAAAATAAGTTTGGTGATGAGTCAGCTTTAAAAAAATTATGTTAAGTAAGGGCCTTAAGAGGCCAGTATAAAAGTTGGGTGAATTGATAGAATTTCTCCTTCTAAATAAAAAAAAGTGAGAGTAGATAAGATGGTTAATGGTGATTTCATAGAAAGTAGAAATCACAGTGTCTAAATTATAGAAATACCTGTTCCTGCGAGTTGATAGAGACACTTTAGGACAGAGTAGAACTGCCTCGTAAGTTTCCAAGGCTAGAGTCTTTACAGAAGCAGAGTGCCACGTCTTTCTCCTAGGAGTGGCTGGTGGGTTCCAACCACTGATCTTTAGGTTGGCGGCCAAGCATGGTAACTATCTGCACACTGAAGGACTCCAGAGACATCATAAATAGACAAACAAACCATCGCCTTCAAATTGATTCCAACTCACGGTGACCCCAAGTATTATAGACCAGAACAGCCCCATAGGGTTTCCTAGGCTGTCATCTTTATGGGAGCAGATTGCCAGGTCTTCTTCCCGCAGAGCGGCTGGCGGGTTTGAGTCACTGACCTTGCCGAGTCCTTAACAACTGCCCCACTAGGGTTCCTTAATTATAGAAATGATGCTGTTGTTGGGTGCCCTCAAGTCAGTTCTGACTCATAGCGACCCTGTGTACAACAGAAGCAAACACTGCCCAGTCCTGTGCCATTCTCACAATCGTTGCTATGTTTGAACCCATTGTTGCAGTCACTGTGACAATGCATCCTGTTGAGGGTCTTCCTCTTTTTCGCTGATCCTCCGCTTTACCAAGCATGGTGTCCTTCTCCAGGGACTGCTCCCTCCTGATAACATGTCCGAAGTACATGAGACAAAGCCTCACCATCCTAGCTTCTAAGGACCATTCCGGCTGTACTGCTTCCAAAACGGACTTGTTCGTTCTTCTGACCATCTATGGCATATTCAATATTCTTCGCCTACACCACAATTCAAAGGCACCAATTCTTCTTCAGTCTTCCTTATGCATTGTTCAGCTTTTTCACGCATATGAGGCGATTGAAAATACCATGGCTTGAGTCAGGCACACCTTAGTCCTTAAAGTGACATCTTCGCAGTCTAACACCTTAGAGAAGTCTTTTGCAGCAGATTTGCCCAGTGCAGTATGTCATTTGATTTCTTGACTGCTGCTTCCATGGATGTTGATTGTGGATTCAAGTAAAATGAAATCACTGACAACTTCAATCTTTTCTCCGTTTATCATGACGTTGCTTATTGGTCCAGTTAGGATTTTTGTTTTCTTTATGTCGAGGTGTAATCCATACTGAAGGCTGTGGTCTTTGATCTTCATCAGTAAGTGCTTCAAGTCCTCTTCGCTTTCAGCAAGCAAGTTTACGTTATCTGCATATTGCAGGTTGTTAATGAGTCTGCCTCTTATCCTGATGCAGCGTTCTTCAGTTACAGAAATAGTCGCCTTAAATCTAGTATGTTTTCTCTTCCATGCTGATATTAGTGACATGTCTCTATGCAGAACATGGAGTAGAAATTTAACTTCTATCAGCTTTGCCACCAGACAGCCACCTGATTGGCTTGGGGATGTGCTGTGTATCCGATATCGTTACACGGTGTCTGTTGACTTGTCAGGGTTGTTCCAATGCTTTGGGGGATATGGATTAAAATACAGAGCCTTGGTTTTCCCCAAGTGAGTCTACTCTGTGCCAGACACGACCACTGTTAGTATCTGGGTAGATAGTCGTTGTCGGTTACAGTTGAGTCAGCGCCAACCCACGGCGACACTGTGTATAACAGAACAAAACATCGCCGGACCTATGCCATCTTCATGATCGTTGGTATATTCTGAAATATTATCCAGAAGAGTACAAACTACACACATTAGTCTAAACTTGTTATTTCTGTAATAAGGGCCCGTGTGTGATCCTGGTGAAATATGGAACCTGTTTTGAAATTGTGATGCCTCCATAGGATTAGCTAAAAATCAAATGAAGGGGCCAATCATAGAGCTGGCCACCATGAAGAGCCATCAGCACCCAGTCCTGTGGATGGGAGGCTGAGGGTCTTCCCAGAACCAGCCCCAAACACTACCACTGATATACGCTTATAAACCCAGCTAGTTGTAACATTCGATTGGAGCCTCTCCTGTTACGGTCTTTAGTAAAAACAAAACGAAACAAACAAAAACTTCTTTACTTTGCTCTTTGTTATAAAACAAGTGTTTTATTTTCCCTTCCAAAATCCTCTCTGAAAATAGGGACTTCCGGAATTTTAGAGTTGTTTTCTACTTCCTGTTCATGTAAAGGAACCTTTCCTTGAAGTTGACGATTACGTCGAACTATTATTGCAGGTGTTCAGTAGAAACACGACAGATATTTTGAGTGATTTTACTAGGCACCAGCTTACGCAGCTTTATTTGCTTGTCCTCGTTCTTATTTCCACCTTCCTCCCTCGGCTGTCCGGCCCTCCGAGCCCAGGTGGGGATCACGGCTTGGCCTTTGCTCCAGCTACTCCTGTTCCTCAAACCGGTTGCCTGGAAATGCACTGCCCGCACTTCTTGCTGATCTAAACGAAACATTAAAGATGCTTATCCTCCCAAAGCCTTTTCCGAGAGCTCAGCCCCATTTACCCCTCTTTTTTGCAGTTCTAAAGTATTTATAGCCACCCCAATGTAATCTAGCTCTGGGGCATGTGCTATTTTTCACTTTCTACTGTTCTTGTGTGTCCTCTATGCCTTGTCCGGCCCAGTAGTCCAGCCGTTTCTAGGAGAGGGCAGGGCCCGGGTCTCTGTGCCCCCTGGTACCTGCAGCACTGAGAAGAGATGGGCCATCTGGACTTTCCACGAGCCCCTGGCCTCACCACACAGCATCCTAGCTGGGGAGTTCTCAGCCAAAGTATCCCTCTTGACTTATCTAACAGGTCCCTGGGTGGTGTAAACGGTTTAAACTTGACTGCTAACCTAAAGGTTGGCAGTTCAAATGCACCCGGCAGCACCAAAGAAGAAAGGCCTGGCGATCTGCTTCTATAAAGATTACAGCTAAGAAAACTCCATGGAGCTCAGTTTTAATCTGTAACACATGGGGTCACCAAGAGTTGGAATCAATTCGACAGCAACAGGTTTGGGTTTTAAGCCTGATGATCTAAAAGGGCTCTCATCACGGTGTATGAGATTAAATAGTGTCAGGACCCAAGTCAGCACCCAAAGATCAGATAAAAAGCTCTAGGCTCTAATGTGGGTCCACACAAATCTGCAATTCAGAATAAGGAGCCGGGAGCCTCTACCAAGGCGTTCTCAATTGAGAAGTTTTTACTGCATTTGAAGGCAGACACGTTAACCCCACTGGTGTTCTGCAAGGATGCAGTTCTACATTCGGTCAGTGATAGATCCTGGGTGTCATTTATGAAGGAAGTAAGAGAGAGAGAGCACGCCAGGAAATACAGCAAAGAATAAAATCAGCCCTGGAGTGATACGTTTATGTCACCACAGTGTGAGGCCCGTGATCTATGGAACAGTCCATAGTAAAAACACACTAAAAGTCACAAACTTAATCATGGAGGAGGCTTTTCTCTTAGTAATCTAGACTCCCCTCTCCCCTAGGGAATTATAATTTGATGGATGTCCTGGACTGAATTATGTCCCCCCAAAAGTGCGTGTACCAGTTTGGCTGGGCCGTGATTCCCGGTATTGTGTTATCTTCCCATATGTGGTAAATCCTGCCTCCATGATGTTAATGAGGGAGGACGGGCAGCAGTTGTATTAGTGAGGCAGGACTCAGTCTACAAGACTGGATTGTGTCCTGAGGCAATCTCTTGAGATATAAAAGACAGAAGTGAGCAGTGAGACAGGGGGACCTCATACCATCAAGAAAGCAGTGC
>NW_004444008.1:2821676-2823783 GCF_000243295.1 Trichechus manatus latirostris | reverse complement strand
AGCCACCCACTTGTATTTGTTACAGCCCCACAAGATGACTAAGACAATGGACTTCAATGAGAAATGAAAACAACACCATTTTATCTTCCTCAGGAAAGCCGCTACGTGATTCCCTGAATGAACAAAGACACTTATTTTCACACTGACGGGAGTTTGCAGGTTGTAAAAGTTAACTTTTTGTAAATAATTTTTTTTTTTTTTTTAGGTTTTCAAGGATATTTTTCTGGAATCCATTCTTTCTTAAGAAATAGTAAGCCATATGAATAACGTTTTAGAAATCACAAAACCCAAAAGCTTCAGACATTTTTGTGTGTGTTTGTAGTTACACAAGCTTGAGGTTCTAAGATTCTGATTGACAGAACTTATTCAAAATAACGTCAGTGAGTTTGCTATGTGCCTAGTGGAGCCCTGGGTGGTGCAGTTAAAACGCTCAGCTTCTAACTGAAAGGTTGGATGTTCACATCCACCCAGAGGCACCTCCGAAGAAAGGCCTGGTGATCTACCTCTGAAAAAATCAGACATTGAAAACCATGTGGAGCACAGTTCTACTCTGACACATACAGGGTCTCCAAGAGTCAGAGTCTACTCTATGGCATCTGTTATCTTCCTGTGTGCCAAGTGCAGTGCTGGGAAAATGCTGGTGATCCAATACTGTCTTCCTAGAAGACAGTGAGCCTGTAATCCCTGCAAAGCTAGATCCTATTGCCTTGGGGAAGCATATGTTGATGAACCCTAGAAGGTGAGTTCTGTCTGGCGCCGTCAGACCTGCCAATAACCTGGATACTACCCTTTGAGAAAGTAACCTTATTGCAATGCGCGGAGCAAGGAGCCGGGAGGAAGTTCCTCAGACCCTGCTCCCTGAGCTATGGGGAAGCAGGGCTTATATGTGATTTGGGCAGCAAGATGGTGGCTGCACAGGTGTACTGGGGAGGGAAAATTCTAGAAGGCAAGAACTTTGGCGGCCGGGAACCGGGAGTTGTGTGGTTTTTTGTTGGCCTTTTGGTTTCGGAAGGGGTTCCGGTTGTTGTTTTTCTTTTTGTTTCTTTCCCCTTTTTGTTGGTTCTTTTTTTGGGTTCGTTAATGGTCACAGCTGGCCCTTGTGTATGTGTGGGCAGGCCATGTCTGGTTTAAGGACTAATGGAAATTTACTGGCATTCACAGGGCCAGGTTATAATCCCCCCTGGAGTTGTAATAATTCCTTAATCTTGAGGGATAAGGGTCAGTGACTTATCTGCTGACTGGGGCAGAGTTTTAGGGACCCAGGTTGAATTTTCCTGGGGGTAACAGACAAAGAAGACTGAAAAGGTGAAAAGGCTACGGTAGAAAGAGGTCACTTATCTGTGGGCGGAGTGTTTGTCTTCCAGAGGCTCGCATCCCCACTTCTATTTTAAGGGTTCCAGGAGTTGGCTGTCTTTGTGATCCCACAGATAGTCTCCACTTTGGTGACCAGTGCTGGTGGGTGGAGTCTTGAAGGGCTCATCTGGAGCGGTGGGTGTGTACGTCATCCTGGTGTGGTGGATCCAAGGCTTGATCCCACGGCTTTCACTGAGGAGCGGGTGACTAGCAGAGCTTGGTAAGGACCTGTCCATTTGTGCTGAAGCTGGCTGCGAGGAAGATGGTCGTCCCACTTCTTCATGAGATGAAGGGGGGTGTCTGTGGGAAGGAACATACGACTAGAGGCATCCTGGTTAATAGCTTTCAGAGTTGTGGATAGTGATCTACGATAACCGGAAACACTACGATACCCAGAAGCACTGAGCACTACATCCTCAGGCTGCCTTAAGGAAAGGTCTCCCATACAGTATTTATAGGGGCTCAATTGGAACCTGCTTCTAGGGGCCACCTGGACTCTCAACAGGGCAATGTGTAATAATTTCCTTGAGAGCTTTGCTTACCTCGGATGCCTTTATCCGTTTGCAGGCGAAGTCTTCTACCATCCAGTAACGGTATCTACAAAGACTAGAAGATGCTTGAAACCTCCTGTAGCCGTTGGTGTAAATGAAGTGTGCCCGCCAGTCTTCTCCACGTCTGGGCCCACGGGCTTGTGTCCCAGGTACAGGGGGCGGGGGGCCTGTTTTTGGATTGTTCTTTGTACAGGTGACACATT
>NW_004444008.1:2819064-2820135 GCF_000243295.1 Trichechus manatus latirostris | reverse complement strand
TGTGCGTTTTCTAAGACCATCCTCTGTTCCTCTAGAGAGTGACTGACAGCCCAATTAGGATGACATGTGGCAAAGATGGACACAAACAAAGCTTTTGTGCGTTTTGGGTCGTCTCTATATGTTGGGAGATTGTCCTTCCAATTACACAGGTCAGAGGTGGAGAACGGTGTATGGACCGAGATACACCCTCTAGGCTGGCCGTTGTGATCCAGTCTGGCAGGTGTTTGTCTCAGAGGAAATTGCCATGAGGAGACTTGGGTGGATCCCTGGCCACATGGCACCCCACTACGGGTGTGTGCTGGAAGACTATTTCCTGGGCAGGACTGGGAGTTTCTGACTTATGAGGGGATGGCGAGCAATTCGCCGGAGGGGTGGCGGAGGGTTCCAAAGGGGTAGCGGTCAGTCGCCGCTGCTGAATTGGGCTCACGGGCCACCTGCACCAGGGCCAGTGGGGCCGAAGGGGCCAATACTAAGCCGGAAACCAGGCTTACGCCTCCAGATGGAAGAGGTACAGGCAAATATGGTGGAGGAGTTGCTTAGGTTTTCAACCTAAGCCCCCACTCTATACACAGGGCTACTGCATTCAAACCAACAGCCTATGTTTCCCTCGGGCAAATCCTAGTTCCCCTTTTAGCATATCCAATTAAGTATTGGCTGAAGGCGGGGTTACATGCTCTGTGTAATCTATAATACCCAATATTCATTTCTAGCATACATTTAGGTCTGTTTTACAACATTAGGTAGGAGAAACATTCAATATTCGTAGTACATTCAGATAAACGCATAATCCTAAACACATAACCCTTTTAAAACATTCCAGATTTGGTTTCTCTTTGTACCCTATCTTCCCATTCATATGCATATGGCCTTGGGCCTCTGGCTGGGTGGAACCAGAAGACCCTGGCCCCCTATCAATCACCCATTTATCTGGCCTGGCTTTGGCCCCAGGCCTCCAGGTGGGGTTTTCCTCCCCATCCCTTTTCCCCTGCACCATTAGCTGACACTGGTTTTGCAGGTTTTTATTTTGCCAGAGAGACATAAAGGTTTCTACTTAGGGGATTTCATCCCATT
>NW_004444008.1:2816459-2817604 GCF_000243295.1 Trichechus manatus latirostris | reverse complement strand
GATATTAAAGATACAAAAGAGAGGTAGTATATTTTTTGGAAGTTAAGCAAACAAAGTTGAAGCAACTGGCTTACTATAGGAACAGACAAGGAGTCCTGGTGGCATAACGGTTAAGTTCTCAGCTTAACAGAAAGGTTGGTGGCTCAAATCCACCCCGCGGCTCAATGGGAGAAAGACCTGGTAAACTGCTTGCCTAAAGATTACAGCCAAGAAAGTCATATGGGATAGTTCTACTCTGTCACATGGGGTCACTGTGAGTTGACAATCGACTCAAGGGCACCTAACAACAGCGACAGGAGCAGACACCCCTTTCAAGGCAACAGGAAGTTATGCTTTCCTATATACTTCTTGCACCTCTTTGTTTTGCTTGAGTTAACTCACATCAAAAGGATATGAAATGATGCAGCAAGATGTTCAGAGAAGGAATTTTTCAGGAACTGTCTTGAAGATTCGTATGTTCCCTACGCAATTACTATTTCATCACTTTCTGGAGTTCTCTTTCCTTTTTCAATTTACCTATTCGGTGGCTTATAAAATTTTCATGATAGTGGTAGTGTTACAGGAAACTCCATATACAGAGAGAAAAGAACATTAATTTCATCCCAAGTAAATTAGAGGAATCTTGAAGCCAAAGTTAGAAGCAGTAGCTGGATTCTTGAAATAAGTGTCCTCTAATACAGCAAAGACGTCACTTTGAGGACTAATGTGCTCCTGACTCAAGCCATGGTATTTTCAATCACCTCATATGCACGCAAAAGCCGGATAATGAATAAGGAAGACCAAAGAAGAACTCATGCCTTTGAATTATGGAGCTGGCAAAGAATATTGAATATACCATGGACTGCCAGAAGAATGAACAAATCTGTCTTCAAAGAAGTACAGCCAGAATGCCCCTTAGAAGTGAGGATGGTGAGGCTTTGTCTCAGGTACTTTGGACATGTTATCAGGAGCGACCAGTCCCTGGAGAAAGACATGATGTTTGGTAAAGTAGAGGGTCAGTGAAAAAGAGGAAGACCCTCAACAAGATGTATTGACACAGTGGCTGCAACAATGGACTCAAACATAACGATTGTGAGGGGGGCGTAGGACTGGACAATGGTTCATTCTGTTGTGCATAGGGTCGCTGTGTGGGAAACAACTTGGTG
>NW_004444008.1:2797913-2814842 GCF_000243295.1 Trichechus manatus latirostris | reverse complement strand
GGGAGCTTGAATTGGTTTTCTCTCACTTACAACTGACACAGTAAGAATTGGATTTATTTTATAAATAAATTTATAATAGTTAAATAACAATTTAAGATTTCTGATGAAGCCATTGTTGAAGGAGGATTTACCTTTAGCTCCTGCGGAAATGGCTAGACAGCTCTGTCTTCTTTTGTGGTGAGTTTTTGTAATTATTCTTTCCCATGCACGTAGACTGTAATTCCTTCATTCCATTTTAGTCATCTACAGATTTTTTTGATAAAAATTAAAATAATATTTTCCTTCCCTTAGTACACAGAGTTTTTTTATCTTTAAATAATTGTATGTTTTTGTGTTAAACTATAAAAAACAATGAAATAGTCCTCACTGGTCAATACACAAGAACTTGCCCTTGGAGGACATAGGCTAGTTAATCTTTTTCACAAACCTTTTTCACTTACTGTGATGGTCAAGGTTGTGTGTCAACTTGGCTGGGCCATGATCTCAGTAGTTTGGCAGTTATGATGTAATTTGGCAGTTATGTAATGATGTAATTTGGCAGTTATGTAATGATGTAATCATCTCCATGATGAGATCTGATATAATGTAATCACTTTCATGATGAGATCTGCTATGAGCAGCCAATCAGTTTAAAGAGAGTTTCCTTGGGGGTGTGGCCTGCCTCCAGTATATATATAGATTTTCCAACAAAGATCTCCCTTTGTTTGAATCCTACATCCCGCTCATCATCATCTGACTTCAAGTTATTGGGACATGAGCCAATGGCCTGCCATATTGCCTGCTGATTTGGGGATTCATCAACCTCCTCAGCTTGTAAACCAGTGGCCTCGTGTCTTACCTGCTTCTGTTGGATTGCACACCCCCTGCAGTGTCAAGCCATTTACTTGAGGGTCTTCTTCTGTTTTGCCGACCCTGTACTCTGCCCAGCACGACATCCTTCTCCAGGGTCTGATCCCTCCTGATAACACGTCCAAAGTATGTGAGACGTAGTCTTGCCATCCTTGCTTCTAAGAAGAATTCTGGTAGTACTTCTTCCAAGACAGATTTTCTCATTCTTTTGGCAGTCCATGGTATATTTAATATTCTTCACCAACACCACAAAAAGGCATCAATTCTTCTTCGATGTTCCTTATTTATCATCCAGCTTTCGCATGCATATGAGGCGATTGAAAACACCATGCCTTGGGTCAGACACACCTTAGTCTTCAAGGTGAAATCTTTGTTTTTCAACACTTTAAAGAGGTCTTCTGCAGCAGATTTGCCCAATGCAATGCATCTTTTGATATCTTGACTGCCGCTTCCATGGATATTGATTGTGGATCCAATTAAAATGAAATCCTTGACAACTTCAATCTTTTCTCCATTTATCATGATGTTGCTGATTGGTCCAGTTGTGAGGATTTTTGTTTTCTTTATGTTGAGTTGTAATCCATACTGAAGGCTGTGGTCTTTGATCTTCATCGGTAAGTGCTTCAAGTCCTGTTTGTTTTCAGGAAGCAAGGTTGTGTCATCTGCATATAGCAAGCTGTTAATGAGTCTTCCTCCAATCCTGACACCACTTTTTTCTTCATATAGTCGAGCTTCTCAGATTATTCACTCAGCATACAGATTGAATAAGTATGGCAAAACGATATAACCCTGACACACACCTTTCCTGACTTTAAACCATGCGGTATTCCCTCGTTCTGTTTAACGACTGCCTCTTTATCCATGTACAGGTTCCTTGTGAGTACAATTAAGTGTTCTGGAATTCCCATTTTTGCAATGTTATCCATAATTTGTTATGATCCACACAGTCGAATGCTTTTGCATAGTCAATAAAACACAGGTAAATGTCTTTCTGGTATTCTCTGCTTTCAGCCAGGATCTATCTGACATCAGCTATGATAGCCCTGGTTCAGCATCCTCTTCTGAATCCGGATTGAATTTCTGGCAGTTCCCTGTGGATATATTGCTGAAGCTGCGTTTGAATAATATTCAGTAAAATTTCACTTTCATGTAATATTAATGATATTGTTCGATAATTTCTGCATTCGGTTGGATCACCTTTCTTGGAAGTAGACATAAATGTGGATCTCTTCAATCAGTTGGTCAGGTAGCTATCTTCCAAATTTCTTGGCTTAGATGAGTGAGCGGTTCCAGTGCTGCATCCATTTGTTGAAACATCTCAGTTGGTATTCCATCAATTCCTGGCCTTGTTTTTCACCAACACCTTCAGTGCAGCTTAGACCTCTTCCTTCAGTATTATTGGTTCCAGATCATATGCTACCTCCTGAAATGGTTGAACTTCAACCAATTCTTTTTGGTATAGTGACTCTGTGTATTCCTTCCATCTTCTTTTGATGTTTCCTACCTCATTTAATATTTTCCCTGTAGAATCCTTCAATATTGTAACTTGAGAATTGAATTTTTTCTTCAGTTCTTTCAGCTTGAGAAATGCCGAGCATGTTCTTTCCTTTTGGCTTTCTATCTCTAGGTCTTTGCAAGTGTCATTATAATACTTTACTTTGTCTCCTCAAGCTGCCCTTTGAAATCTTCTATTCGGCTCTTTTCCTTCATCATTTCTTCCTTTCATTTTAGCTACTTGACATTCAAGAGCAAGTTTCAGAGTTTCTTCTGATATCCATTTTGATCTTTTCTTTCTTTCCTGCTTTTTAATGACCTCTTGCTTTCTTCATGTATGATATACTTGATGTCATTCCACAACTCGTCTGGTCTTCGGTCATTAGTGTTCAACGTGTCAAATCTATTCTTGAGGTGGGTTACACTCAAGGTCATCCCTTGTCTCTCGTGGACCTGTTCTAATTTTCTTCAGTTTCAACTTGAACTTGCGTATGAGCAGTTGATGGTCTGTTCCATAGTTGGCCCACGGCCTTGTTCTGACTGATGATCTTGAGCTTTTCCATGGAGTCTTTCCACAGATGTAGTTGCTTTGATTCCTGTGTATTCCACCTGGCGAGGTCCAAGTGTATAGTTGCCATTTATGTTGGTGAAAAAAGGTATTTGCAATGAAGAAGTCGTTGTTCTTGCAAAATTCTATCATTAGATCTCTGTCATTGTTTCTGTCACCAAGGCCATATTTTCCAACTACAGATCCTTCTTCTTTGTTTCCAGCATTCACATTCCAGTCCCCAGTAATTATCAATGCATCCTGATTGCATGTTTGATCAATTTCAGACTGCAGAAGTTGGTAAAAATCTTCAATTTCTTCATCTTTGGCCTTAGAGGTTGATGGGTATATTTGGATAATAGTCATATTAACTCGTATTCCTTGTAGATGTATGGATAGTATCACAGTGTTGTACTTCAGGATAGATCCTGAAATGTTCTTTTTGACAATGAATGCAATGCCATTCCTCTTCAAGTTGTCATTCCCAGCATAGTAGATCATATGATTGTTGGATTCAAAATGGTCAAATATTAGTCCATTTCAGCTCATTAAGCCTAGGATATTGATGTTTGTGCATTCAATTTCACTTTTCAGGACTTTCAATTTTTCTAGATTCATACTTCATACATTCCAGGTTCCGATTATTAATGGATATTTGCAGCTGTTTCTTCTCATTTTGAGTTGTGCCACACAAGCAAATGAAATTCCTGAAAGCTTGACTCCTTCCACATCATTAAGGTCGACTCTACTCTGAGGAGGCAGCTCTTCCCCTGTCATTTTTTGAGTGCCTTCCAACCTGAGGGGCTCATCTTCTGGCACTATATCAGACAGTGTTCCACTGCTATTCATAAGGTTTTCACTGGCTAATTATTTTCAGAAGTAGACCACCGTTGCCATCAAATTGGTTCCAACTAATAAAGATCTATAGTACAGAGTAGAACTGCCTCATACAGTTTCCAAGGAGCAGCTGGTGGATATGAACTGCCAACTTTTTGGTTAGCAGACAACCTCTTATCCACTGTGCCACCAGGGCTCCATACACACTTCACTGATTTTGATTTTCTAGAGAACCCAGCCTAAGACATTTACTCAGGTTTACAACTGGAAGACTAGTTTTCAAAAATGCTCATAAAGCATATCATTGCCTTAGTTTATCTGGAGCTAACTAACAAAACAAAACTAGAAATGTAGAACAATTCAATTTAGTGTTGTTTAAAAGATTCATCAGTATTTGATGTGATGCTTTTCTTGTTGTTGCTGTAAAATCAATTCCAGCTCATGGTTACCTTATGCATAACAAAATGAAATATTGCCCATTGCTGTACCATTTTCCAGCACTATATCATACAACATTCTGTTGTGATCCATAGATTTGCATTAGCTAATTTTTGGAAGTAGATTGCCTTGCCTTTCTTCCTATACAATGTAATATACATTATTACTTGACACTCATACACTAATTTACTTATTAGTAAAGATGAGAGAGCATTACAGACACATATGGGTAAAGGGAAAGGAACATCTATTTTAGAGGAGAATATCCATTATTCATGGAAGGAAGCAAGTGATGTTGGACATTGGTGATATGGGTGTTTGGAAGATGTGACATACAGGTAGAAATATTTATGATACTGGTTATGAAATCTAGGAGAGAAAAAGTAAGTTATGTTCTGAATATGTCCCCCCATAGGGCTACAGAATCTTCTGATATTGAAATTTGATTGAAAGGTTGGGGAACTGAGGTCAGAGTATAATAAAGTTGGCCTTTATGTTGGTAAAATTACTGCCATTCATTGGCTGCGTCTGAATATGGAGACTGAAAATTGATCTCATCAGTGTCTCCCAGTTGCATGGAGGCAAGGAAGCTGACACATAGTGCTGATGTGCAGCAGGGACTACCATGTGAAGCCAGAATGCCCATTAATCAATTCACAGGGAGAGATATAATTGTCAACAGACAGGACATTTGCATAATTACTATGTTGTCTCCTTGCAGGAAAACTAAAATGGGAAAACCTGATTTTGTCATAAGTTTGGTTGGTCCACATGAACTCAGAATAAGGGAAGGGAGTTAACATTAGAATGTTTAACTGTATCAGACTCTCATGGCCAAAAGAATCCACTTCTAGCTCAGACAGAGTTTCCTGTGCAACAAATAGTCTGTATACATCAACAGTAGAAAAGGACGTCATGGTTTGTAAAGTGGAGGGTCATTGAAAATGAGAGAAACCCTCAATGGTGGATTGACATATTTGCCACACCAATGGTCTCAAATATACCAATGATCGTGAAGATGGTGCAGGACTGGGCAGTGTTGCGTTCTGTTATACATGGGATCACCATGAATTGGAGCCAACTCCAGAGCACCTCACAACAATACATCAGCTGTATAGGGTACCCTTGTCCCCATATGGTGCCAGATTAGTGTCCTCATGTGATTAAAGTGAAGAGGCTCTACTGAGACAGAAGGAGAAGCTAATGTCAGGGTCTCCAAGAGCCACTGGGATTTCCCTTGCTGATGTTCTTGTCTCTGTAGAAATATCCTGTAGATGGCTAGGAACTTTCTTTGGCAGTGTCTTACTTCCTTAAACACCATCACAGTCAAAGAGGATGCTGGGTTTCCTAGTCCAGGAATGACAAACAGATGGTAAGTATATGTCTCTGTGGCAAATATCACTAATCAATCACAGTCTTCCACCAAAACCAGAAAGACCACTGATGCTCTTCATCATAGTAAGACCTGTCAGGGAAGATGAAACCTACCTACTGGTCAGTGATTGTATTTACCTCATAGTTGATCTCCTTGTTATGCCTCATACTATTCTCCACAGAATTCCAGTGACATTTCTAATATACTAAAAACTTGTAAACCCGTTGCCTTTGAGTTGATTCTGACTCACTGTAACCCTTGTCATAACATTCTCTTGACTAAAGTTTTTCCATCAATCTAAGGATAAATACCCAAATCTGTAACCTAACCAGATGGCCTTGCTTGATTCTAGAACATTCCTTTCTCTCCGTCCCCCTGCTCGCTAGACTGTACACTCAGTGGCCTCTTCTCAATTCTTGAACCAACCTTTGTTCCTTTCCTCTCACTTGCTTTGCGTATAATGTCTTTGGAATCATCTTTGCCTAATTAATTCCACCCATTATTCAGATTTGAGCACAAATGTCACTTATGAGAAACTGTTCACTTCATGAATCCCCATATTAGCACCATATGTATCCCTTATAACCCTTAGCTGCACAGTTTGTAATTATATATTTGTGTGATTGTCGACGGAAAGTCTCTCTCTCCCCAGGTACCATTACTAAACATTTTGATCAAAGATTCTTTAGAAGAATCCTTATAAAAAAGAGAAAAATATGGAATAGAATTTCAAATTTTTATGGAATCCAGATGTTCTGAATCCATTAAGGCTGACGAACCTCCAGAATAATTTTTAAACCTTAAACCAAAAATATCACCTGATATCTTCTTTAAGTCAAACAATAGGTAGCTTAGTTTAAAGAATGTCTACCTTGATTATTGTGCTCTTTTAAAGAATTATCTATATGGGATAAAATTGACAACAGCAACTGGAAAGTTTAGATAGGAAGCTTAAAGGACACTGATTTTATATTAACGGTAGAGGAACAATTTAGAAAAGGAGGATGAGAATGGCTGTACAACTTGAAGAATATAATTAATGTCACTGAATTGTACATGTAGAAATTGTTGAATTATTGTATGTTTTGCTGTATATGTTTTCAACAACAACAACAAAATAATAACCTGTCTCTGCTGCTTTCTCTCCCTCCTTCTCTCTGTCTCCTCTTAGCTTCATGAAGGCAGAGGGAATGCCTGTCTCTCATTTCTTATGTGTGATACAGTGCCTGGCATATAACATATGCTTAGTAAGTTCTTGATGAATGAATTAACTCTCACTCCATGTTTATTTTTAAGAGCAAAACTCAGTCTTCTAGGTGAACAAGGATCCCAGCTGGGGGTGAGGACTGATTTCCCTGAGTCCCTATGATCACCTGTGGATTCATGGAAATATATTCCATGAAACCAGGACCTGGTTCTCTCTAGTTGCAATTTTGTCAGGACTTGAAAACAGATGCCAATGTTTTGGGTAAATAGGAATGTTGATTCATTTAAATAATATTAACACACAATAATTTGGATGGGTCTCAAACGCATTATGCTGAGTCAAGGGAAGTCAATATCAAAGGGTATATACCATGTCATTCCATTTATGTAACATTCTTGAAATGACAAAATTATAGAGATGGAGAACAGAATAGTAGTTTCCAGGGGTTATAGTTGGGGAAGCTTGTATCTATTAAGAGGTGACATGAAAAAGTTTCTTTGTGGTGATGGACAAGTTTTGTGTCTTGCATACTTACTTCCCCCACCATGAAAAAAATAGATGGCATATAAAAACTGGTAAAATTTGAGAAAGGTCTGTAGCAGAGTTAATAATGTTTTACCAAAGCTGATTTCCTGGTTTTGACAATGTGCTGTGGTTATGTGAGATATTATTATTGGGAGAAACTGGGTAAAGGGTGGGTACACAGAGACTCTTGATACTATTTTTGTAAATTCTTATGAGTCCTAAACAATTTCAAAATAAAAATATATTAAGAAAAAAATGTACAGAATGTTGGAATGTCATTCAGAATTTATAACATGTAGGTATTGATTTTAGTGTTATAATAATAAAAGCTTTTTTATGATATTAGACGAAAGGGTAAAAGTAAGTTATAAATAAAAACAATTTGTGATTGGAAAATAAAAGTTGAGTACTAAAAAGCATAATAAAGAAGTGAGATTATAAATATTTTATTTATCATCTCAAATATCCAGGAGAAAATAGCTCCCAAGGAAAGACAGTTCAGAATGTATTACAGATAGCTTCATGAAAACGGTGCTTTCAAAAGTTTTGAAAATAGTAATTTTAAGTAATCAGTCATTGTCTCTGTTGAAATAACTTGCACGGAATTTTCATATTAGAACTAGAGAAACTAATTCATTATTCACAAGTCATAAAGCAGTAATTCCATATAAATTGACTCAACGGTAACAGGTTTGGGTTTTGGCTTATACATTATATAATAATATGTGAATTATATATTATACATTTATGTCTAAGGTGAGCCTGACCAAAATTTTTTAATCGCCTCATGTGCATTCAGAAGCGGAACAGTGTCAAAGGAAGACAGAAGAATTTATGCATTGAACTGTGATGTTGGCAAAGAATATTGAATATACGGTGAACTGCCAGAAGAATGAACGAATCAATCTTACAAAAAATATAACCAGAATGTTCCTTAGAGGCAAAAATGGAGAGATTTTGGCTCACCTACTTTGGACTGGACACATCATTAGAAAAAAACAATTGCTTGGCTGGGGTCAGGCATACTTTTGTCATCAAAGTGACATCTTTGCTTTTTAAGACTTAAAAGTGGCCTTTTACAGCAGGGTTTCCTAATGCAATACATCGTGACAGCGCTGCCATGGACGCTGACTGTTGATCCCTGTAGAATAAAATCGTTGACAACTTCCCTTTCTTCTTATTATGACGTTGCTTATCAATTCAGTTATGAGGATTTTCATTTTCTTCACGTTTGGGGGTGGTCCATAAGGAAGGCTGTAATCTTTTACCTTCATCAGTAAGTGCTTCAAATCATCGTCACTTTTGGCGAGCAAGGTTGTGTCATCTGCAAACCGCAGATTGTTAATGTGTCTTCAATGAGACAGATTGACACAATAGTTACTACAATGAACTCAAACATACCAACGGTCATGAAGATGGCACAGGGCTGGACAACGTTTTGTTCTGTGATTCGTAAGGTCACCATGAGTTGGAGCTGTCTTGATGGCAGCTGACAAAAACAACAAAGCACCTAATTCATTTCCTTACACACAAAAGGTAACCGAACAAATATAATTTGATAGCATGCATCTAGTTTTACTTCTTCTCAAAACCTATGCCTGTACCTTAGCTTCAAAGATCCCTTCTGGATATGTGTCTCAGTTTCCTAGGACTGCCATAACCAAACACAAAGTGGGTGACTTTAAAGAACGTAAAATCATTTTATCACAATTCTGGAGCCCGAAGTCCAAATCAAGGGCATTGGCATGGATATGCTCTCTCTCTGTCCGCTCTAGAGAAAAATCTTTCCCTATCTCTCCCAATTTCTGGCATTCCTTGGCTCACGGATGCATCTTCACATGGCGTCTGTCTTTCCCCTGTGTGACTTTGTTTCCCTGTCTGTCCTTCCCTTTATAAGGTCAGAAGGGATCAATATTAGGAAATAGTCTTCTCCAGTATGACCTTATGGTAATTTAGCTGATACCATCTGGAAAGACCCTGTTTCTGAACAGGATCACAGGCACAGGGGTTAGGACTTTAACATATTTTTCGGTGGGACACAATTTAATCCATAACAATATATAAGAAAAAAATCTTTTTCTCATTATAGAAGTAAAATGAGACTATTGAAACTAGTCATCAGTGTACTTAAATATTATTGAAAACAAAATGTAAACAAAAGAGAACCTCGCCCCCTTCAAGTCCACACTGATTCCTGAATCTTTCTCACCCAAACAGGTTGTTCTTCTATCCTATGTTCAGTCATTGCTGTCAAGAAAGCTGTACTGCTAACGCTGAATATTCACACTCAGATTTCTCACCTCACCTGAAATTCAGTGAATTCAACATGTTGTTGTTGTTAGCTGTGGTTGAGTCGATTCCAACTCATAGCGACCCTATAGTACAGAGTAGAACTGCCCCATAGGTTTGACTAGGCTGTAATCTTTATGGAAGCAGATCACCAGGTCTTTCTCCTATGGAGCTTCTGTGTGGGTTCAAAGCAACGAGTTTTCAGTTAGCAGTCAAGCACTTTAATCGTTTACCACCCAGGCTCTTTAAATTCAAAATAAGCTTCTTCATCTCCCTTCTTCCCCTCTGACTCTTCCATTTTCCCAGTGGGCACACCTTTTCAATAGTTAACCTTGGTTGAAGGCTCGGTATGATTTTTAACTTATCAATTTCCTTAATCCTCTTTGGCCAGCTGGCAGCAAACTTTCCTTTTTTACTTTTTCTCCCACTGTGCAGAAAAGGGTTCACATAGCAAGGCTGAGACTGTTAGTTTTAGAAAGCTCTGCTTGCAAGGGTGACCCTTGGCCAGCATCTAGTGACTTGCAGGTAAATAGTCCCTACACTGACATAAAATGTTTCCTAAATAATAAGGGTGGCTCACTGTGTATATCCCACCTGAATTTAGAGACCATGTGAAGAATAGATTTGATGCCTTGAACACTAATGACCAAAGACCAGACGAGTTGTGGAATGACATCAAGGACATCATACATGAAGAAAGCAAGAGGTCATAAAAAAGACAGAAAAGGAAAATTAAAAAAAAAAAAAAAAGATCAAAATGTATGTCAGAAGAGATGCTGACACTTGCTCCTGAGCGTAGAGTAGCTAAAGCAAAAGGAAGAAATGATAAAGTAAAAGCTAGACAGAAGATTTCAATGGGCAGCCCAAGAAGACAAAGTATCAAAATAAAATGTGCAAAGACCTGGATCTAGAAGAACACTTGAGTTGCAATATTGAAGGAGTCTATGGGCAAAAAATTGAACTACGCAGGAAGCATCAAAGAACACGGAAGGAATACACAGAGTCACTGTACCAAAAAGAATCGGTAGAAGTTCAACCATTTCAGGAGGTAACATATGATAAAAACCAATGCGGTGCTGAAGGCATTGATGAAAAACAAGCCTCCAGGAACTGATGGAACACCAATTGAGATATTTCAGCAAACAGAGGCAATGCTGGAGGAGCTCACTTATCTATGCCAAGAAATTTGGAAGACAGCTACCTGGCAAACCTACAGGAAGCAATCCATATTTGTGCCCATTCCAGAGAAGGTGATCCAATGGAATATGGAAATTATCAAACAATATCATTAATATCACACGCAAGTAAAATTATGCTGAAGATATTTCAGAAACGGTTGCAGCAGTACAGTGACAGGGTACTGCCAGGATTCAAGCCAGATTCAGAAGAGGGTGTGTAAGGAGGGGTATTATTGTTGATGTCAGATGAATCTTTGCTGAAAGAAGAGAATACCAGAAATATGTTTACCTGTGTTTTATTAACTATGCAAGGGTATTCGACTCTGTGGATTATAACAAATTATGGCTAACATTGTGAAGAATGGGAATTCCAGGACACTTAATTGTTCTTATGAGGAACATGTACATAGACCAAAAGGCCGTCGTATAAAGAGAACAAGGGAATATTGCATGGTTTAAAAATCAGGAAAGGTGTGCCTCAGGATTGTATCATTTCACTATACTTATTCAATCTGTATACTGAACAAAAATCCAAGAAGCTGGACTATATGAAGAATGTGGCATCAGGATCGGAGGAAGGCTCACTAACAACCTGCATTATGCAAGAGACACGACATTGCTTGCTGAAAGTGAAGAGGACTTGAAGCACTTACTGATGATCAAAGACTACAGCCTTCAGTATGGATTACACCTTAACATTAAAAAAAAAAAAATCCTCGCAACTGGAGCGATAAGCAACACCATGATAAAAGGAGAAAATATTGAAGTTGTCGAGGATTTCATCTTACTTGGATCTACAATCAACACCCATGGAAGCAGCAGTCAAGAAATCAAAGGACGCATTGCATTGGACAAATCTGCTGCAAAAGGCCTTTTTAGGTGTTAAAAAGCAAAGATGTCATCTTGAAGACTAAAGTACACCTGACCCAAGCCATTGTGTTTTCAATCACCTCATATGCATGTGAAAGTTGGACAATGAATAAGGAAGACCAAAGAAGAATTGAAGCATTTGAATTGCAGTGTTGGTGAAGAATATTGAACATACCCTGGACTATTGGAAGAAGAAATAAATCTGTCTTGGAAGAAGCACAGCCAGAATGCTCCTTAGAAGCAAGCATGATAAGACTTTGTCTCACATTCTATGGACACATTATCAGAGGGACCAGTGCCTGGAGGAGGACATTATGCTTCATAAAGTAGAGGGTCAACAAAAAAGAGGAGGACCCTCAACGAGATGGATTGACACAGTGGCTGCAACAATAGGCTCAAACACAGCAATGATTATGAAGATGGTGCAGGACTGGGCAGTATTTCATTCTATTGTAAATAGGGTCACTATGAGTCAGAACTAAATAACAACAACACTTTGCCTAGTCTGTTTGTGCAAAGAATGTGGTTTATACTGAACATTTGATTTCCTCCTGGGCATCTGGAATTCTGGTACATGCTAGGTTGAGGGTGCCTATATGACTAACCACCAATAAAAACCTTGGGATCTGGGTCCCTAAAGGGTTTCCCTGGTGGACAACACTTCACATGTGTTATCACAACTTGTTGCTGGGGAATTAAGTGTGTCCTGCGTGACTTACTGGGAGAAGACTCTGGAAGCTCACACCTGGTTTCCTCTGGGCTTTGATCCATGTGCTTTTTCCTTTTATTGTTTTTCTTTGTATCCTTGGACTGTAATAAGTCATAGACATGAGTATGACTACATAATGAGTCCTGTGAGTCCTCCTAGCAAATCATTGAGTCTGGTCTTGGAGATGCCATCACACTTACCATCCAGACCCTCAGGATCTGTCTTAAAACTTCAGACTCTCAGGGCTGTAAAGATTCCCAAGACTGTCCATCCAGATCCCTCCAGAAGAGAAGTCTCCTTCATAGTCTTCCTGACTTGATTACCCAGGCTCTGCTAAGAGTCCTCCTTGGCCCTGCCCATGGCCCACCTCGCTGCTGAACGGTGCCAGGTGCTGCTAATTCCACTCCACTTTAGACCATTATTTTCACTATTTGCACTCCACTTTACACCTTTATCTTACCTCATATGTTTCTATGTTTGGAACTGAATTCCTAGCTTGCCTCCCTGGCTCCCATGTTTCTACCCTCAATATAACCCAATAGATTATCCTAACTCTTGAGTATAGTTCACTTCTATTTCTTCATTTCTTTTGACTTGGTCACTAATTTTCTCACTTGGGTTATTGTAGTACTATCCACCTGCAACCATCTGGCTTCAATTTTGTACATTGTTTCCCGAAGTAATTTTTGTAAGACACAAATCTTGTCATGGTGTACCCCACTTAGAACCCTGTGAAAGCTCCCTGCTGAGAGCTCCCAATATGTCCCAGGAGGCCCCCTTTCTCCGGCGTTATTGGTCTCTGAGTCTGGCCCCATGCCCATGACCCGCTTGTGTGCAACAGTCATGTCAGACTCTTCCTTGTCCTCCTGGACACATCAGGTAGTTTAGGGCATCAGGTCTTTGTGAAAATGACCCCTTTCACAGGAATGCTCTTGCCATGAATTTCCAAGAGTCACTTCAAGAATTTTCTCTTCTATGAAGCCTTCCCAGTTTCTCATTGTCTTCAGGAAGAATCGACCATTTTCTGTGATTTGTGTATCTACTGTATCCATCTGTTATAGGATGTGTGTGTGTGTGTGTCTGTGTCTGTGTCTGTGTCTGTCTGTGCCTACATGCACATGTGCTCATGCATGTATATAGCCTTTCCCACAGGAAGACCAGATGCCCTATATCTTGCTTATCCTGAATCACTCTCATTACAGTTACTGCCCTGGATTAGGCATGTAAACATTTCTGATGACAGAATGATCCGGGTAGCCCTTCATTAAACAGGTCCATTAACATCCAGGAAAAAGAAACAAAAGTCAGCAATTTTCAGCATAAATTCAAAATAAAAATAAAGCCATGAAATAAAGCACGTGCAATGTAGGCATAATTTTGTTTCACCTCCTTTTTGATATAGACATATCCTACCAAATTCTGTAGTTATTTTCAATAGTTGGATAAAAAAGAGAGGTAAATAATTCATGTTTGTTCAGATAAAGCTGTTTGTGGTAGTATTTTTATATTGCCTTTCAGTATTCAAAGAAAGATGGCAAAATATATGTAATAATTTAGCTCTGTGGTTGAATTGGAGTAAGTCTACAATACATTGCTACTGAAAGTAATAATAAAAAATGACATGAGTGATCCTGACAGTTTCACTTTTGTGATTTCTCACACATTTCATAAGGTAAAATAATATTCCTTCTTATTTAAAAAGAGCAAAAAAGTACAATTTTGGAAGAATAAATAAAAATATACAAGAAATGATAAACAGTGTGGGAATAAAAGTTACAAAAATCTGACTTTTCTTATGTAAATATAATAAAAGACTAAAACTTTTATTCAGCAACTCTCTGCCAAAGGAAAACTGGGTGACTGGATGGTGAACATCGAATTTAATGTATGTTATGAAATGGCAAGTGAGCTTCCCCCAACGAGTTAAATGTGGGTAAATATAGGTAAATACTGAGGGGCAGTAAAAATCATTGGGTTCCCAAGGTAACTATCTAAAAGAGAGTTTCACATTTTGAAAATAGAGTGAAATGTTACAGCTGCTAAGTTTCCAGAAGTGTTATTATTACAATAGATAGTATAACAACAACAACAAAAAGCAAGAATACTATTCATAGGACCTACCCAAACCTCTTTAATATGCCTCCTACACAAATACCTGCAGGGTCTTCCTGTTACTATTATTTCTTTAAATTTAGGTCTCTGATTAGTGCTAGCAAGCCAGCTAACACCCCAGGACTGGGAAGAGAGATTGCAAAATGCTAGCAATAGGTAGACTGCTAATGGTGATGGTTGTACCACCTGATGAACATAATTAATTGAACATGTAAAAAATGTTGAAAAGGCAAATGTTTTGTTTTATATATACTTACAACAATAATGAGAGGGAGACAAAGGCTGAACAAACAACCAGTCAGGTAGGAAAAAACTATGAGTGTGAATCCACAGGAAGAACATGGATTCAGGAAGAGGGAGTGATCAGCTGTTAACTGCAGTCAAGTAGCATAAAGGACTGAGAATTGACCTTGGGTTTTGTGACATGGAGGCTACTTGGCGAGCAGTTATGGTGGGGTAATGGGGCAAAAGACTGGCTAAAAGGGGCTTCAGAGATAAGAAGATAGAAATCTAACACAGCCAGTTGGTGGGAAAGCAGGGTAGTTGTTGTTGTTTGGTGTTGTCAAGTCAGTTCTAACTCATAGTGACCCTGTGTACAATGGAACACAAAACTGCCAAGTCCTAAGCCATCCCCACAATCGTTGTTATGCTTGAGCCCATTGTTGCAGGGTAGAGAGAGGGTTATTTTTTAAGATAGGAGATAAAATGCCATGTTTGTGTGCTGATGGGAACTATCTAGTAGAAAGAGAAACTTGGATAAGAAAGAAAGGGGGGGGGGACTTCCAGGCAATGTGGCACTGCAGACAGAAGCACCACGCCATCCCTCCACAGCAAAGATCTGAAAAACTAAGTCAAACAGAGACACACGTCAATCCTGAAACACTAAGCATCAAATGAAGAGATAAAGAACTCAGCCAAGCACTGAATGGAATAAGAAACTGACAGAGAACAGAGAGCGAGGAGAGATAACATGCAGAGGTCCCCTATCAGCTACTACAGCACGGATCCACCATCTTGGACTCCATTGGAGATTGGTGAACAGGGGGTACGAGAAAGCAGCTTCACAGAGTTTCCAGCAGGAGACAGAACAACCAGTAACCAGTGATATACTCTTTCCCACCTCCCACCCTTTTTCACCCCCCACTTGGCAACCTCTGCTTCCTGCGGCCACGTCTTTTGGCCAGGAGGCACTGGCTTCACCCTGGTGTCACTTGGATTCCACCCACCCACACTGGCCAGCTCCCTGAGTGCCATATGTTGGCTGCTGGTGTTGCTTTTCTCTGCTTCTTTGTATTTCTTTCTTACCTCTCACCACCACCCCGCTTCTCTCAAATACTTGGCTCCGTGCGCCATCTTTGCTTATTCCTGAAAGGCTGCAAACACTGCTCAACTGTGAAACTGCTTCCTAGCCCATGCCACCATGCTGGTGGGACCCCCCGGGGCTTTTTTTGTTTGTTCTGCTTTGATTTATTTGTTTGTTTTTCTTTTCTTGGCTAGGGAGCCCCTTCTAGACAAGCAGTACTGCGTGGCTTGGGAGCTGCTCCCTTACTCCATGCAGACGCACAGTGACATCCCTGGGGGCATTTCTTCTTTCTTGTTTTTTTTTCTTTGTTGTTGTTTGTTTGTTTTATTCTTTTGTTTTTGTTCTTTTGTTTTTCTTTCTTTGTTTGGTTTTCTTCTCTCTCTTTTTCCCTTTTTGTCTTTCTTCTTTTGCAGTTTCTCTCCTCTCTATACTTACCTTCTCTTCCTGTCTCCTGAATACCCGGTGCCGTGTGACACCTCTACCCCTTCTAGCCAGGCTGTACTTCACAGACTGGGAGCAACTTCCCCAGGCCTAGTAGCCGCACCGGTGGGATCCCTGAGGGCTTTTCTTTTCTTTTTTTCTTCTTTTTTTTCCTCTAGTTTTTAATTATTCATTTTTTTCTTTTACCCTTTTTATTTTTATTTTTTTCCCATTTCTCAGTCTCTCATCTCTCCACTACAACAGTAAGCTCATTTAGCACTCTTTTTTGTTTGTGTGTATGTTTTTGGCCCCTGTGCCTCTCTCCTCTTTCCCATACCCATCTTAGCTCCATACGTAACAATCCCCCCCTTCCTTTTTGCCTACCTGCACCATGCACTGAACATCACACCCCCAAGCAGCACAGGCACAGACTACTGGAACCTGCCCTGCACTGATTCCCGGCCCGCCCTGTCAGCCATAGTAAGTGCCATGAACAACCTGTCCCAACAACGTCCCTTCAACTGAACCTGCCCTGCTGTACCATATCTGAGTGACTGACACCGCCCATTGGTGAAGGAAGTGAAAAGTATCGTGCCCACAGATGAGCAAATAACAAAGAATGCACAGCCCACCTTCTCAGACATAACCAAACACAACAAAAAAGCAGGATAAAACAAATCTACAATCAGTAAATGAGGAAAATAACAACTGAATGCCCTGAAGACAGCAGACAGTATCAAAACATATACAAAAACAGGACAAGATGGTTCCAGTAG
>NW_004444008.1:2776076-2793709 GCF_000243295.1 Trichechus manatus latirostris | reverse complement strand
AGGAACCATACCTCACAACATATACAAAAACTAATTCAAACTGGATCAAAGACCTAAATATAAAGACCAAAACTATAAAGTTCACAGAAGAAAAAATAGGATGAATGCTAGAGGCCCTAATTCACACTATTAACAGGATACAAACCATAACCAACAACACAAACTTCAGAGGAGAAGCTAGATAAATGGGATCTTCTTAAAGTTAAACACTTATGCTCATCAAAAAACTTCACCAAAAGAGTAAAAAGAGAACCTACAGACTGGGAAAAAAAATTTTGGACAGTACAAATCAGACAAAGGTCTAATCTGTATAATCTACAAGAAAATTCAACACCACTACAACAAAAAGACAAATAATCCAATTAAAAAATCGGTAAAGGAAATGAACAGACACTTCACCAAAGAAGACATTCAAATGGCCAACAGACACATGAGGAAATCGAGATCACTAGCCATTAGAGAAATGCAAATTAAAACCGCAGTGAGATACATCTCACCCCGGTATTACTGGCATAAATCAAAAACACTGGAAAAAACAAATGTTGGAGAGGCTGTGGGGAGATAGGAATTCTTATGCACTGCTGGTGGGAGTGCAAAATGATACAACCATTTTGGAAAATGCTATGGCGCTTCCTTAGAAAGCTAGAAATAGAAATACCATACGATCCAGCAATCCCCACTGCTAGGAATATATCCTAGAGAAGTAAGAGCTGTCACACGAATAAACATATACACACCCATTGTCACTGCAGCATTGTTCGCAATAGCAAAAAAATGGAAACAACCCAGATGTTCATCAACAGACGAATGGATAAACTGTGGTACATAAACACAGTGGAGTATTATGCAATGATAAACAACAATGATGAATCTGTGAAGCATCTCATAATGTGGATCAAACTGGAGGACATTATGCTGAGTGAAATAAGTTAATCACAGAAGGACAAATATTGTATGAGACTTCTACTATAAAAACTCACAAAAACGTTTACACCCAAAAAGAAACAATCTTTATTGGTTATGAGTGATAGGTGGGGTTGCGGGGGAACTAAATAGACAATAGATAAGTGGTAACTTTGGTGAAGGGTAAGACAGTACATAATACTGGGGAAGCCAGCACAACTTGTACAAGGAAAGGTCATGGAAGCTCCATAGACACATCCAAACTCCCTGAGGGACTGAATTGCTGGGTAAAGGGCTGTGGGCACCATGATCTTGGGGAACATCTAGGTCAATTGGCATAACACAGTTTATAAAGATTATGTTCTACATTCTACCTTGGTGAGTAGTGTCTGAGGTCTTAAAAGCCTATGAGCAGCCATCTAAGACACTCCACTGGTCTTACCCCTTTGGGAGCAAGGGAGAATGAAGAAAACAAGATACAAGGAAAAGATTAGTCTAAAGGACTAATTGTCCACAGCTACCAAGGCCTCCACCAGGCTGAGTCCAATACAACTAGATGGTGTCTGGCTACCACCACTGACTGCTCTGACCAGGATCACAACAGAGGGTCCTGGACAGAGCTGGAGAAGGATGTAGAACAAAATTCTAACACACAAAAAAGACCATATTTACTGGCCTGACAGAGACTGGAGAAACCCCAAGAGTATGTCCCCCAGACACCCTTTTAGCTTAGTGGTAACGTAACTCCCAAGGTTCACCATTCAGCCGAGGATTGTACAGCCCCATGAAACAAAACTGGACTAATGAGACACAGCAGTCCAGGGACAAGGACTAGAAGGCAGGAGGGGATAGGAAAGCTGGTGATAGGGAACCCAAGTTTGAGAAGGGACAGTGTTGACATGTCATGGAGTTGTTAACTATTGTTATAGGGCAGTATGGGTACTAACTGTTTAATGAGAAACTATTTGTTCTGTAAACCTTCATCTAAAGTACAAAAAAAAAGAGAGAAATTGCTTACACTTTGCCCTTGAGTAGGTAAGATGAGATGAGGACAAATATCCCAAACCACTTGTGGAGTAGACCCTGACTCATGGCGACCCCATGTGTGTCAGAGTAGAACTGTGCTCCACAGGGTTTTTCAATGACTGATTTTTCTGGTAGTAGATTGCCAGGTCTTTCTTCTGAGGCACCTCTGAGTGGACTTGAAGCCCCGATCTTTTGATTAGCAGCTGAGTATGTTAACCATTTGCCTCACCCAGGGATTCTGAGAACAAATAAACCAGTAGAGTTGTTTGTTTTAGACAGGAGCTTCATAGTTCATATTTAATAACAAGTGGGACGTCCAAGTGTGTGAGTACAGATGGTGGCTGGTGGGTAGATTTGCTGGCGGATGTCCGTGAAAGTTTCCCTGTGATGACTTCAGTTTTATCAGTGAAGGAAAGGACATGGCCATCTGCTGAGAGTGAGAACGGGAAGGAGAAGTGGAGCGTTGGCAGAGAGAACAGAAGGTGTGAAATGGCACATGGGAGAGCGAAGACTGGATGACAAGGATGGGTAGTGCGACCTCCTTAGTGTGGGTTATGATTGTATTTTTAATTTCATCTCTTATTTCTTTCACTTCTTTACCTTCACATCTTTTGATATTTTCAGAATGTCATATGTTCTATTGAAGGTGCTCAACTGCTCTGAAATTGCATGTGCTCTTCCAGCATTTCTTTTCAGACATCATCTTTTTGTTGGTATTCAGTACGTTTTCTGAAACCCATTTTTTCCATTTTTTCCATTATCCTACAACAGTGGTGTGTCTGCCCAGCCTTGGTGTGTGTTCTCAGAAGGCGCCCTGGATTTTGTCACTAATATGTAGTTGATGGTTACCTCTATCCTCAGATCTGCAACAGGAGGGAGACAGGTGGGTGTTCACAGCCCTCATTCTTGGTCTCAATTTTTTAAAAGAAATTAATGGTAGTAATTATTATCATTAATTGCTACTGGGTACTTTTTAATGTTTTTTTGTTTTTTTGTTCATTTGTTTTTCCGGTTTCCAGAAGTAAGAACATGGCAGTTTAGAGCTGCTAAGCTTCGCTGGGAAATGCTGGTGGCTAAGTGGTTAAGAGCTACAGCTGCGAACCAAAAGGTCAGCAGATTGTATCCACCAGCCGCTCTTTAGAAACTCTGTGGGGAAGTTCTGCTCTATCCTATATGGTCGCTATGAGTCAGAATCAACTCGACAGCAACAGGTTCGGTTTGGGCTTTGGAAGCCTCACTGACACCTGGTCGTAAGCTTCTGAAGTGAGATTCAAAGTTTCTGTTATTGTCGTTCTGCTGATAATCAGCTTCTCTTTACCACTATTGTATAGTATTATTTGCCCATAATTAGACTTAAAATACCAACATTTAGTTTGATGCCAACCTCTATTTTCTATTTTAACCTTAGAATGCTTCTTCCATGGGCCAGCCTTTCAGCTCTTGGCCAGAGGCGCGCGCTTGGCAGAAAGTCCTACTTCGGCTGCTTTTCTTGGTCATCCAGCACGGCTTCCCCTTGAACAGTCTCTCATTCTAACTATCGTTGAGTAAGCGTCTTAGTTATCTCATGTTGCTGTAACAGAAACAGCTTCAACAAAGAGAAATTTATTTTCTCACAGTCCAGTAGGCTAGAAGTCCAAATTCAGGGCGTCAGCTCCAGGGGAAGGCTTTTTCTCTCTCTCTGTTGGCTCTGGAGGAAGATCCTCGTCATCATCAGTCTTCCCCTGGACTAGGAGCTTCTCCGCGGGGGAACCCTGGGCCCAAAGGATGCACTCTGCTCCCGGCGCCGCTTTCTTGGTGGTATGAGGTCCTCAGTTCTCTGCTTGCTTCCCTTTCCTTTTATTTCTTGTAAGATAAGAGGTGGTGCAGGCCACACCCCAGGGAAAATCCCTTGACATTGGATCAGGGATGTGACCTTAGTAAGGGTGATACAATCCCACCCTAATCCTCTTTAGCATAAAATTACAATCACAAAATGGAGGACAACCACACAATACTGGAAATCATGGCCTAACCAAGTTGACACATATTTTTGGGGGACAGGAATGAATCCATGATAATAAGCATGTGCTCATTTCTCATTCCATCCCTAATACTGAATAATTTTTCCCATTATGTTAAGTATCACTTATATTTTTCAACTTATGAATAATTCTTCTCAATTTTTTGCCTTGGAATATTCATTCTATTTTTGTTGCAGAATTAGCAAGTTAGAGTACATAATAATAGCAATTGTTTCCACTCAAGTCTTTTGCACTCCAATCATATGACTACACCAGGCATGATTTTCCATTGTGTAGTATAATTCTGCAGTAAATTGAGGATGATTTTGGCAAGATCATTATGGAAAAGCCAACAAGATTTTGAAATTTGGGCCGGGTGTCGCTGGTCTCCCAAGATGGCGGCTCCTCCGGGCGAGTATTTCAACGTTGGGAGCCAGGTGTCGTGCCGGATGTGCCAGGAGCAGCGGCTGTAGGGCGAGCTGGTAGCCTTTGACTACCAGTCCAAAATGCTGGCTTTAAAATGTCCTTCTTCAGGTGGAAAGCCCAACCATGCAGACATCTTGCTCATAAACTTACAGTATGTTTCAGAAGTGGAAATAATTAATGACCGAACAGAAACCCCTCCTCCTCTAGCTTCACTCAATGTTAGTAAGCTTGCCAGCAAAGCACGGACAGAGGAGGAGAAGCTGAGCCAGGCCTATGCAATCAGCGCTGGTGTCTCCCTAGACGGCCAGCAGTTCTTCCAGACCATTCACAAGACTATCAAAGACTGTAAATGGCAAGAAAAAAATATCGTACTCATGGAAGAAGGTGTTATTACACCCCCATATCAAGTGGAAAACTGTAAAGGCAAAGAGGGGAGTGCGCTGAGCCATGTACGCAAAATAGTTGAAAAACATTTTAGAGACGTGGAAAGCCAAAAGATACTGCAGCGTTCACAAGCCCAGCAACCACAGAAGGAGGCTGCCCTGTCATCCTGAGTCCACACACCTGGAGGACTCTTCCAACATCCAGCCAAGGAGGCAGTGGTGGTGGCTTCAGCGGAGGCAGGCCGGGGGAGGGAAGGGATCCTATATTTCCTGTTGGCTCTCGTTAACAAAGGGTCGGCGTTTCCACATCTTAGACTTGAACAAACAAAACACCCGACAAAAGAGAACAAGAGAATAATTTAAAAGTTGAATCATTACTTGACTAACAGACTTCGGTCCACCATGTCCTTTTCACAGCTCCCTTCTAGAACAGTCGCCTTGTTAATTTTATGTTTGAAAATTCCTTTCCTTTCCTGCTCTGCCCTTTCAACTCTGACTTTCCTTTCCTACTGGGTTCCCTTTCATTCTGTTTTTATAAGTGGCTACACTTGCCTTCTGAGTGATTGAAAGAAACTTTTGCATCTTCTCTTCCAAAATAAAAGTAACAAGCTGACTGGGATACTTAAGTGGAGACCAGAGCAGCAGACAGAGGTCTCACTTTAAATTTTTCTTTTTTTTTTGCACAGGGCATGGCTTGAATTAGTTTTATTTTTCTTAACTTTAAATATATATATGAAAATATATATTAAAATGTTCTCTAAATATTTTCTGCTTCTTGCAGGTCTCTTTTTACGAGATCATGGCCACTCTTCCCACCTCATTCCTCCGAAAATAAAAATGCATTGCCGTCCCCAGCATACCCGTAGCCAGGCACTTGACTTAGTTCACAGCAAGAATCTCCTGCAGCTCTTTGTAGAGCCAGTGTCTGCAGATGGGATTCGGGGTTTGAGGGTCCCTGATGGCTTTGTAGTCTTTAACTGTGTGTACCAGTCTCACATTTGGCCAGAACCTCAGGATTCACCCTCTGCCTTTTGTCTTACTTCCTGGTACTAGAAGAACTTCCTCATCACTCTCTCCCAGATGGGAGAGCCAGCTTCCCTTGCTCCTGTGCCCTCTGCAGGAAGAACTGTTTTGCATGGCACGGCTCAGCTCCTCTTCCTTGAGGGATGACTTTCTTTTATAAGGAAACTGGAGTCCACCCACCCTGACCTTTCTTGAAATCCATATCCAGAGCCACTAGCCCAGGAAAAAACGTGGGTGACCTATAGTTTCTCTTTGCCTGCCAACCTCCTCTGCCTGTGCTCCTCCCCCCTTAAATTTTACAAGCTTATCACAGTTTGTACGTGCTCAGCCGATGGGCAGAAAACCTGGAAGACTTTCTAGACTTTAGCCGACCAGTCTGGTTTTGACTAACCCGCTGAGAGCTTAACCTGGCACCCAATGCCCTTGTGCCTTTAGGGGGGTCGTATGGGGCAGAGGGTGCCCCACCTGAATATCAGGCACCAAGTGGATGTGGGTGATGCTCATGTGACTGGCTAGAGCTTGGGGTGGGGGTGGGGGAGTTAATTACTATTTTTTGGCCATGATCTCTTTCCCCTTCCTTTTTTATTTTTTAATTAAATAAATGGATCAAAATTAAATAATTCAAGCCCTGCCTTCAAAATGAATTTTTGTTTTTAGTATTGTTTAGCAAAAACAGTAAAACCCCAATTTTTTTAACCATCAAAAAAAAAACAAAAAAAAAGATTTTGAAATTTGTACTGGTGCCACTTGACTCAAGTTTTCATCCACTTTCTTTTGAAATTTTGAGACTAATGAATAATTGTGCCACAGTATAATCAGACACAATAATTATAATGAAACTATAATTTAAAACTTAAGCCAAACAAGAATTATATTTCATATGAAAAGACTGTACACACTCATGTCAATGTTCTGTTCTGTAATTTTTCATCACTTTAAATCATTTAAAAAATTTTAACTTGAAGAATTTGGACTTTTCCAGATTACAGGTAAACTTGAGGATCAAAATGGACTTATATCTTTCAAAAAGCAGTTGTATATAGATAGTTAGAGACGCAGATATATGAACCTCTTAGCTTCGCACTGAAAATTTTTTTTCACTCTGATTTCTCTTTGTTACACTCAGTTATGATTCCTGCATTCAGAAATTTTATCTCAAGGGCTCCAAATCCCCTGAGCTTGGATATTTGAAGGGAAACAAACAACCTCAATACTCTACGCATGGTGCTAAAGAAGTTAAAGTCAAAGATTTAATCTTCACAGATTCAAGTAAACACCACATACACTAAAATGAATTAATACATGCTGTTCAAAATACAATTACGTCGTTCAATGGGACGCATCATCTCTACAAAAATGAACAAAGGAACATCCACGTCTGCTTCAGGATGGTGTGATAGCGCATTTCTAGATAAATGCTGTGCGTAATTAAGAAAAAAAGCATTAACTTCTATTAGCTTTACTTGTTCTTCTAATTATCTTTCCTGGGTCACAAACCACCAAAATTTTGCTGTATTTAATGACTATTTTGTTATGCTCAGGGAATCCTTGGCTCCGGCATTTGAGGAATCCACTGTAGAGGTAGTGGGTCTCTGTTTGGTGATGTGGCTGTAAGTCACGGAGAAGAAGATCTTCCTGCTGAGGGATGGGACACGTGGACAAAGGATGAACTGAAGGCTCGTGCAGCTGAGGATTTTTACCAGTCTCCAAATGCGGCTTCTCCACATGGCATGGGCTGCTCACCGCCTGCGACTGGGTTCTGAGACAGGACGTGTTAAGAGAGGGCTCAGGAAAGCAGGCCTTCCAGGAAACCAAGTAGAAGTCACCGTGTTGACTCCTTCTAACAGCACCAGTCACTGCCCACCCAGATCAAGGGGCAGGGGCGGGGCCCACCTCTTTTTGTTGTTGTTGTTGAAAACATGCACAGCAGAACAGATACCAATCCAACAGTTTCTACATGTACAATTCAGTGACACTGATTACATTCTTCAAGTTGTGCAGTCATTCTCACCTTCCTTTTCTGAATTGTTCCTCCACCATTAGCAAAAACTCACTGCCCCCTAAGCCTCCTATCTGACGTTTCAAGTAGGCATTGTCAGTTTGACCCCATGTAGATAGCTCTTTAAAAGAGCACAGTGCTCAAGGCAGACATTCTTTACTAGTTAAGCTAAACTATTGTTGGTTTAAAGAAGACTCCTGGCTGGGGGTAATGCTGAGACCACATTGTATAAGAGCAGTGGGAGGGAGATGATGCTGGGACATGCTGTTGGCTCGCCTGCATATTCTATTGTCTTCCTTCTATCTCGCAGGTCACATGGCCACACGTGTGCAGAATGCACTCAAACACCGAGTAAAAAACCGCATTGGTGCCTATAACTAATGTTGGATCCTCTGGAGCTGCTACCTGGGAATTTGATTATACTTAGAATATCTTAGATGAATTATTTATATGGGAAACCCATATTCAATTATACCATGACAACAATTTTCTTGAGCAAGTTAACAAGTTAACAGGAAAATTGTAGAATTAAAGGTGAAATTCAGTAACAACTATCTTTGTTACGCACACAAAGTGGTGACGTAGCTTCTAAGACAAAATGGAATCAAATCAAAGGACATATGTTGTTATAATAAAATACCATGTTTTTTACTATTTTGTAGGGTTAATATTAGGGTAGAATTGAGGCCGCTTATAAGATGTTTATCTGTGTGTTATTGACTATGCAAAGGCATTCTACTATGTGGATCATAACAAATTTATGGATAACACTGCAAAGAATGGGAATTCTAGAACGTTGAATTCTGCTCACGAGTAAACTGTACATAGACCAAAAGACCACTGTACAGAACAAGGGGATACTGTGTGGTTTAAAGTTAAGAAAGGTATGCATCAGGGTTGTATCCTTTCATCACACTTATTCAGTCTGTGTGCTAAGCGTATAATCTAAGAAGCTGGACTATATGAAGAACAGGGCGTCAGGACTGGAGGAAGACTCATTAACAACCTGCGTTATGCAGATGACACAACCTTGCTTACTGAAAGTGAAGAGGACTTGAAGCACTTACTGATGAAGATCAAAGACTACAGCCTTCAGTATGGATTACACCTCAAAATAAAGAAAACAGAAATCCTCACAACTGAACCAATAAGCTACATCATGATAAATGGAGAAAAGATTGAAGTTATCAAGGATTTCATTTTACTTGGATCTACAGTCAACACCCATGGAAGCAACAGTCAAGGAATCAAAGGACACGTTGCATTGGGCAAATCTGCTGCAAAAGACCTCTTTAAAGTGTTGAAAAGCAAAGATGTCACCTTGAAGACTAACGTGTGCCTGACCCAAGCCATGGTGTTTTCAATTGCCTCATAGGCATGCAAAAGCTGGATGATGAATAAGAAAGACCAAACAAGAATTGATGCTTCGGAATTATGGTGTTGGCAAAGAATATTGAATATATCATGGACTCCCAGAAGAACAAACACATCTGTCTTGGAAGAAGTACAGCCAGAATGCTCCTTAGAAACAAGGATGGCAAGACTTCATCTTACATACTTTGGACGTGTTATCAGGAGGGACCAGTCCCTGGAGAAGGACATCATGCTTGGTAAAGTAGACAGCCAGCAAAAAAGAGCAACACCCTCAAGGAGATGGACTGACACAGTGGCTGCAATGATGGGCTCAAGCATAACAAAGACTGTGAGGATGGTGCAGGACAGGGCAGTGTTTCATTCTGTTGTACATAGGACAGCTAGGAGTCACAACTGACTAGACAGCACCTAACAACAACAACATCTTCTACGTGCAATATGGACTGATGTTCTATAAGGAAGAAAAATTCCATTCCGAAAGAAAAATTAAACACCTTCCTACTACAGAAGGCAATCCTGTGGACTGCTCTTGTGTACCTAACATCAAATTTTCTTTGAAGAGCTTAGCTGGTGCTTCTACTGTGGACAGCTTGCTTTGTGGAGACTGTATTTTTTATTTTACTACATAATATATTTTTATAAAATATATAACTTACACGAACTATATGTAACTATAATTTAACCATGTTTGGTAAGTAAAAATTCCCTTCCAAGTTAGGAAAATTTCTGCTCAGCCCTCGTAGATCATGTGAATACAGGCATGTAATTATGTGGATTGCCAAGGTTATACTTTATTTGATAAAGTAGATAATAACTAAAATATAGTCATTGAGAGCAAACTGCTGCCCTTAGGACAAATATTGTATGAGACCACTATCATAAAAACTCAAGAAATGGTTTACACACAGGAAAAAAAAAAAACTTTTGCTAGTTATGAGAAAGGGATGGGGTGGGGAAGGGAAATCGGTAATTAGATAGTAGACAAGTAAGCGTTAACTGTGATGAAGGGAAAGACAACACACAGTATAGGGGAAGTCAGTACAGCTTGACCAAGGCGAAATTATAGAAGCTTCCTAGACACGTCCAAACACCTCAGGGACAGAGTTGCTGGGGCTAAGGGCTGGGGACTTTGGTCTCAGGGGACTCTAGGTCACTGGCATAACACAGTTCACAAAGAAAATGTTCTGCATCCTACTTGGTGAGTAGCATCTGGGGTCTTAAAAGCTTGAGAGTGGCCATCTAAGAGACATCTATTGGTCCCATTTGGCCCAAAACGAAGGAGAATGAAGAAAACCAAAGACACAAGGAAAATATTACCCTAAAGGACTAATGGACCACAGAACAACAGACTCCACCAGCCTGAGCCCAGAAGAACTAGATGGTGCCCGGCTAGCACCACTGACCGCTCTGACAGGAATCACAATAGAGGGCTTCAGACAGAGCGGGAGAAAAATGTAGAACAACATTCATATCACAAAAAAAGACCAGATTTACTGGTCTAACAGAGACGGGAGGATCCCCCGAGATTATGGCCCCCAGAAACCCTGCTAAGTCAGAACTGAAGCCACTCCTGAAGCCTCCTTTTCAGACAAAGATTAGACAGGCCTATAAAACAATAATGCATGTGAGGAGCATACTTCTCAGTTCACTCAAGTATATGAGACGTGATGGGCAACCCCTGCCCAAAAGCAAAATGAGAACGCAAGAAGGGACAGGAAAACTGGACAAACGACATGGGGAACCCAGCGTGGAAAGGGGAGAGTGTTGTCGCATTGTGGGGATTGCAACCGAAGTCACAAAACAATGTACATATAAATTTTTTTAATGAGAAACTAATTTGCACTGTAAACTTTCACCTAAAGCACAATATACTTTCTAAGAAAACATACACACATGGACAATTAATCACTAACTTTGGTAAGTAAAGAGTAAACAGAAGGTGAAAAAAAAATTAAATATCTGCCCTTCAGATAACTATAGAAAGCAGTATAAACCTAAAACCAACTTAGTATTCTTGGGGGATGTAGAAGAAAAAGTACATGTCTACGATTTGCAAACGTTTACAGAACATGTTACTGTGCAATGCGACTTCCTGTTTTGGATGGAATTAGAGTGAGACTGTAGAGAACTCAGAGAGCAAGGCAGGTTTGACAGGACGTATTTCGGCCGTGGAGGACAACTCGCTGCAGCCGACTTTGCACGTACAGTGGCCCTTCCTGGCGCCATCAGAGAAATTGTGAATTCACTGTGTTTCCAGAATGAATGCGTGTTGTTTTCTGGTTCTGTTAACACTCACCTGATTCTTTCAAGAAATGGTTTCGATACTTACAGTGGTGGCTTTTATTTAAATACCAAACTTTTGCCCCAGGTGTGACATTCCTTGGAGGAGAAAAAGCAGATTCAGTGTGTCTCTGCACTAAGTGTTGGACTGGTTCCTTCTGAGAGTTAAACTAGAACCTTGAATTTATTCGTATTCTGAGATTCATTATTAAAGGAGCCGTTAGGTTATGTTGGGGTCACTAGGTGGTGCAAACAGTTAACATGCTCAACTGCTAACGGAAAGACTGGGGGTTTGAGTCCACCCAGAGATGCCTCAGAAGAAAGGCCTGGCAATCTACTTCCGAAAAATCAGCCATTGAAAACCCTACGGAGCACCGTTCTACTCTGACACACGTGAGGTCACCTTGAGTTGAGGTCAATTCAATGGCAACGGGTTTTGGTTTTAGTCTAGGTTTCTGAACATTTACTGTGAAAATGACAATATTGTTGAGGCCTTTGTCAGCCCTTAAGAACCACTTCTGGCCAGTCTAATCTTCCTAGACTGTATTTATCAGCGACTTGACTCTGGAATACAGAGAAACACCATCCATGTCGTCTACATCTAAGTTCCTGTTTCAAGTATGGTTAGGTCTCTTGCAGATAAGCTGTGCCCGTTTGTTTTGTCATTAACTTGCTTCTCTTTAACAAAGGTAAATCGACGAAACAGAGAAATAATCGACGTTGTAAAAAACACGTTGGCCTGAAAACCTTCACTGAGAAGCTTCTATTTTGACATCAACTATACATCAAAAAAACAAACACACAAACTAGTTGCCATTGAGTCGATCCCAACTCATAACGACCCTACAGGACAGGGTAGAACTGTCCCGTAGAGTTTCCAAGGCTGTAGTGATCTTTACAGAGACAGACTGCCACATCTTTCTCCCATGGATCGGCTGGTGGGTTTGAACCTCCGACCTTTCGGTTAGCAGCTGAGCACTTAACCACTGCACCACCAGTCCTCCTTTCAACTACTCAGGGGCCAAATCTCTATCATTAGGCAAGGTGCTCGCCTCCGTGTGTGTACCTCAGGAAGAATTTATTGACGACCCAATAATTCACAATGCATCTGTACTGTTGATCTTTAACCTCTACTTTACATATACGCATGCCTAGCTGTCCTGTGTACTTTGGAAATGTGCAAAAATCAATTTTAAAAGAATGATATAAGAGTAAATACATAGGGGGCTGACTGCAAACAAGCAGGGAGATCTTTCTGGGTTGATGGAGTGGTTCTAACAGTGGATTGTGGTGATGGTTGAACCAAACCAAAAACCACACTAAATAAAAAAAAACAAACCTATTGCAGGTGAGTCGATTCCGACTCATAGGGACCCTATAAGACATAGTAGAACTGCCCAATAGAGTTTCCAAGGAGCGGCTGGTGGATTTGAACTGCCGACCTTTCGGGTAGCAGCTGAGCTCTCAACCACTGTGCCACCAGGGCTCCAAAAACCACACTAGTTTGCCATAAAGTGGATTCTGACTCATAGTAACCGCATGTGTGGCAGAGTAGAACTGTGCTCCACAGGATTTTTGATGGCTGATTTTTCAGAAGCAGATTGCCAGGACTTTCTTCCGAGGTGCCTCTGGGTGGACCCAAACCTCCAACCTTCTTGCTAGCAGCCGAGCACATTAACCATTTACACCACTCAGGGACCCCAGTGTTTGCACAACTCCGGAAATGTACTAAAAACCATTGACTTTTACCACTAAAGAGATGAATTTTATGTTCTGTAAGTTTTACCTCAATACACTGTTAAAATAAATACACATACAGGTTACAAGCATTGCTCACACCCTAGAGAATGCCCTGGTCCCCATGGATGACAGCTTCGCTTGGAGAGCTTCAACCTAGCTTATATATTGCATAACCCCTTCTGGGTGGGCACAAACCTCTGACCTGTTGGTTAGCAGCCCAGCACTTTAACCACTGCGCCGCAGATTGCATGACCCCCACATGGTCCTTCTGCCCCTACTTTCTGTCCTGCCCCCACCTAGTCTTAGAACATTTTATCTGCTTCAAGCTTTTGGTAATTTCATCATGACTAAAAGATCATTTTTAAATTCCTAAAACTGGAATTCAAGACCTTCTAAAAGGAGCCTCAACTACATCCCCAGCTTGCCTTCCGCTCTGCTTCTCCACTGCAAATAACACAACTTATTCTGCTTTGTCCCAGAAGCTTCCTGTTGCCGGGTCTCAACCCAGGACTGCTCTCCATGCCTGCGGCTAGGCTCAAACCAGCAGGAGGCACATTCGATCTGTCGTTTTTTTCAGGATGTACCGTTTATTAACGACTAACCATTCATTAAGTATGTGACCTGGGAAGGTAACTTTCGTACCTCTACCTGCTGAAAGAATTTACTTCGTGCAAACTTTCCAGGCCAACACAGGCAGGCTAAAGAAAACCAACAAACAAAACATCAAGCAGGAGAAAGGATTTTCATTCGGTTCCACCAAGTTCAAACTTGTTTTTTCCTTAGACTTCCTGTGTGAAAAATCAATGACATGAATACATCTGAAGATGCCAAGACAGGAAGGAAGGCCAATGAAAAGAACACGGTAACGAGGCATAAAACCAGTGACAATAACCTGCTTAAATACTGCAATTACTCAATAATCTTTTAGTTTATTGTTTACTAAGAGAAAAAATGTACATCAGGAAGCTGCGAATGTAAAGCCAGCGAGTATGTTGTCCTGATGTGCTGAATACATGGAAACGTGGATTTAAAAAAAGTACAAATTTTAGTGAAACATATTTTATAAGGGTTTCATACACCCAATAGAGGCTGTATTTAGGAACATAATGTTTCATTGACATAGCTTTTTACATGAGTCCATTATTCTTTCTTTTCATGTCTTTTTCAAACTTGTCAGTGCAAATCAATAGCTGGAGATTGTGTTATACTGACAGACTCTCAAACTTAGGAGACTTTTTTAGCAGGATTAAAAGGCATGAGTGGATCCGGTGGGCACAAAAAGGTGCTAAGTGGAACACGTCTTGATTTTTTGGGCATAGAGAATTGGACGAGATATGACTTTAGCAAGGGACGTCCAGAGTCTAATGAGTATTCTAGAAAGATCCAGTTTCAATTTTTGCCTTCAAGTAGAGATTGTGATATTTCTCTTTTCTAATTCATAAATAAAATGCCAATATCATGACTTCCCATGAAGCCCCCTTGTGGATATATCGACCAGTTCCTGAGTTTATTTAAAAACCATGGACATACCTACAGAGTCTCAGAGCTGGAAGGGAAGTTAGCAGTCAAGAAATCAAGAAATATAACTGCGATGTTGAGAAACGGAGGTCTAGATATTTTATGTGGGGGCAGTGGTGTTTCTGTGGTAGAGCTCTCACCGTCCGTGCAGGAAACCCTGGTTCAATTCCCGGCCAGTGTACCTCAGCACAGCCACCACAACTATGGAGCACAGTTCTTCTCTGATACAGGCAGGCTCACCATGAGTCAGTCGACTCCACGGCCACTTGGTTTAATACTGAGGGCAGTGGTGGCTCAGTGATGGAACTCTCGCCTTCCATGCAGGAGACCTGGGTTTGATTCCCGGCCAAAGCACCTCATGCGCAGCCACCACCCATCTGTCAGTGGAAGCTTTGTGCTGCTGTGATCCTGAACAGGTTTCAGTGGAGCTTCCAGACTAAGACAGACTAGGAAGAAAGGCCTGGCAACCTACTTCCAAAAATCGGCCCATGAAAACCCTATGGATCACAAAGGTCTGACCTGCAACTGATATATGGGGATGGCTCAGGACGGAACAGTTAATAACAACAACAGTTGTTTTGTAGTTTTCTGTCGTCATATATATTAGAAATGCATTACTGTACCTCAATATTAAAAAAAATGAACTGTAAGACAGAATCATGAAGGAAGGAGCATGTAAGAAGTAATAAGAGCATGTATGACATAAACATAACCGAAAACATGCACCAGCTAATCAGCATTTGGTTGTGCATGCCGCAATTGGCCAATAAATCCAGTTGTGGCATTTCCCATTGCTTGGAGAAGAAGCTGACTAAATCCACTTACAGCATAATATGAGATCCTCAATTGTCTGAGCAAATTTTCAGGAAATAAACCAAAGTATTTCCACATTTTTGAAATACACCTGGGAAAACATTGTCTCCCATAATGTGTATATGTATATGTATTACTTTATTTACTTCTGTAATCATCAAGCACTTTGCCCTGGAAATAGACATATAACTTAATGCTGTGTATTGTATTTATCTTCCAATGCTCAAAAACAGGGCTAAAAATTGTGATAGATATCATTGTGGCTTCAATAAAAATTATAAATACTGCTTTTTACTTTATTAGATGTCTAGATGACTTTACTTTTATCACTGATTTTATGATGATCACTTGCAATTATTGGTTAATGGAATTTTTTTTCTCAATAACACATATAAGAAGAAACAAATCTGTTGGAATTAATCTTAATATACAGTTAAGCATATAGGTTTCAGTCATAATTATTCACTGACATTATTTGAATAGTATGATTCATTTGATAGTATGATTTTAGGGCATTTATAGCTGTCAATACGGTGAATTTGTGTACAAATCAGTATTCACCGTATTGACAGCTATGAATGATCTGGCTTTTCATCTGTGTTAATTATGTCTGAGTAGCTTTTATCTTAGCTCATGGCTGATAAAACCATTACTTACAGACATTTCTGACATAATAACCTGTTTTTATTTGTGCTAGTCTTTCATTCTTGTTTGTTAATTTTACGTGTCCACGTGGCTAGGCTACGATGGCCCATTTTTGGTCAAACGCTAGTCTAGATGTTGCTATGAAATATTTATATGTGATAAACATTTAGATCACTTGGCCTCAGAGCAGATTACCCTCTACCATGTGGGTGGGCCTTGTTCAATCAGGTGAAACCTTAAGATCAGAAAGGGAGGTTTCCCAAGGGAGAAAGATTCAGCGTCTGGACTATAAATAGACATCCCGGCAGGACTGCTTTCTCTCCCCCACCTGCTGACCTACCAACTGCAGACAAAAAGACTCCTGGAATTCCCAGCCTGCCATCTGACCTAAAGATTTTGCACTTGCCAGCCCCTACAATCACATGTGCCAATTCCTCAAAATCAGCCTCTCTCTCTCCTATTTTATATGTCACTCTAGAGAACCCTAGGACACTGTTGTGGTTGTGTGGTTGTGATCACGGTTTCCACCATATTTCTTCTAGGTCATTGTGCCATCATGGTTGATGAGCAGTCACTGGACGAGTGATGTAAGCTCTCTTTCTCTTTCTCATGACCTTAGCTATTGGTCTTCATTTTGAATTTTGCTTCCATTTGTACTTGAGTTTTTTGTTGTTAGCCAAAAAAAAAAAAAAAAAAAGACCTTCTATTATAACAACTCAAATGGAAGCTTAGTGATATCATAGCTATAGCTAAGTTCCTTTAATTAGGCCTTTGCTCTCTATTTAACCCTGCTCATAAACAAAGTAAAAACGAATTCTTTTGACATTTAACAAAAGCGTGGGAGAAAACTTCTTGTTTTCTCTTAGGTTAAAATAGTTTGGTACAGGCAAATACATTCAGTGACTATTTATAAAATAATTATGACTATTTTCATAGCAACCATTAACTGTCTGAAGAAATTCTATTCTGCACTGATGTATCAACGACAGAAAGAAATAAGATGGGCATACTTGGGGGTGCTATGTGGTTGCCCTACTGTTTTTATCATCGTCATTGTGGGATTCTTATTAGCATATTCTTTAGTAGCCAAATCGCTGTTCCTGAGAGACAATAGTTGGAGCATATACAATTTGGTGTTTTCTTGGTGGTTACCTTGCTCTGTGTTCTTTCTCCCAGTACGATTACCAGCTTAGGGTTTCAGTTGCTATTGTATTTTGATGCCTCTAAAACATGTCTGCCAATTATTTGAGCCTCCGCTTCCAAATGGAAGACTCTAGTTTCATTCCTCTTGAATGTGGACACTCATTATGAAAAAAGGAGGCAAAGAACAGAACCTAGCATGAGTCTAGGATAGAAAAGGCAGTGTAGCTTTCCCCTGGAATGCGCTCCTTCAGCTCTGTGACTTGGGAGCCCTGAGCCAGCCTGGAAGAGCCCACCTACCTTGAAGCCCTGAGCCAGCCTGGAAGAGCCCACCTACCTTGAAGCCCTGAGCCAGCCTGGAAG
>NW_004444008.1:2767957-2775976 GCF_000243295.1 Trichechus manatus latirostris | reverse complement strand
CCTACCTTGAAGCCCTGAGCCAGCCTGGAAGAGCCCACCTACCTTGAAGCCGCCATGTGAGAGACCTCAGGGAGAGGCCACGAAGAGAGGGAGACACAGCGACGCCCAAGGAGCCCAGATGTTTGAGTCTTCCCAGCATCAGCTGCCCGGTGTGTGACGCCCAACCTTCAGATGACACCAGTCCCCAGATTTTACGCTTCCCCAAGTACTCCAAGTTTAGCAGAGATACCCTCCTCTTCCATGCCTTGTGCAAATCCCTGACCCATAGAATCGATGAGCATAAACGAACAATATGCTGATAAGTTCTCAGGTAATTTGTGTTGCAGCCATACAGCCTGAAACTCCTTTCAAAGAGGTTATTAAGCCTAATTAATCCACCACCATTACAGGTCCCCTTTCTCACAAGCTTACTGATTCAGCTGTTGTTGTGTGCTGTTGAGTCGATTTCAACTCATGGCGATCCTGGGGGTTCCAGAGGGAATAGAACTGCACCACAGGTTTGCGAGTTTGTAATCTTCACAGCAGCAGATTGCCAGGTCTTTTTCCTGAGGAGTCTCTGGGTGAGTTCAAACCACCAACCATTCGGTTAGCAGCCACGCATCTAACCATTGCATCACCAGGGTTCTGTTACTTTAGCTGTAGCCCACACATTTTGACACGTTAAATTTTCATTTTCGTTTGTCGTTGTTGTCAGGTGTCGTCAAGCTGATTCCGACTCACAGCGACCCGGTAGAACAACAGAACCAAGCACTGCCCGGTCCTGTGCCATCCTCACAATTGTTATGTTTGAGCCCACGGTTGTAGCCACTGTGTCAGTCCAACTGGTTGAGGGTCTTCCTCTTTTTCGCTGACCCTCTGCTTTACCAAGCGTGATGTCCTTCCCCAGGGACTGGTCCTTCCTGATCACATGTCCAAAGTCCATAAGACATAGTCTCACCATCCTTGGTTTTTAAGGAGCATTCTGCCTGTGCTTCTTCCAAGACAGATGTGTTCATTCTTCTGGCAGTCCATGGTATAGTCAATATTCTTCATGGGCACGATAATTCAAATATATCAATTCTTTTTCAGTCTTCCTTATTCATTGTCCAGCTTTCGCAAGCATATGAGGTGATTGAAAACACCATAGCTTGTCCTCTAAATGGCATCTTTGCTTTTCAACACTATAAAGAGATTTTTTTGCAGCAGATTTGCCCAGTGCAATACATTGTTTGATTTTTTTGACTGCTGCTTCCATGGGCATTGATGTGGATCTAAGAAAAATGAAATCCTTGACAACTTCAATATTTTCTCCATTTATCATAATGTTGCTTATTGTTCCAGTTGTGAGGATTTGTGTTTTCTTTATGCTGAGGTGTAATCCGTACTGAAGGCTGATTTTTTTGGTCAATTATCTTTCTGTTAATGTTGTCTAGCACTCAACTACTAAGCTAAAGGTTAGCAGGTCAAACCTACCCAGAGGCACCATGGTAGAAAGGCCTGACAATCTGCTCCTGAGAAGATTACAGCCTAGAAAACTCTATGGAGCAGTTCTACTCTGTAACACATGGGGTTGGCATAAGCTGGAATCCACTCAACAGCAACAGGTTTGGTTTTAGTTTGCTTCTATGGTGTACAGCATGGTCTATATTAGTAAAAGTTCTCTGTTCACCGAGACTGTGTATTCTGTGGTTGTGCGGAGCATTTTAGAAACGTCAGATCAGATGTGTTTATAGTTTTGTTTTGATAAGATCCTCTTTCTTCCTACTGATTTTCTGTCTTCTTGGTCTATCTAGCAATTATTGGGAGATAGATGTTGAAGTCTCTGACTGCAGTTGTGATTTTGTTTATTTCTCCTCTCCAATCTAAATAGCTGTAATTCGGTACATACATGGTTGAATCATGTCGCCTTGTTGGTTTGACTCTTTGTCAACATAAAATGGCCATCTTTATCCCTGGGCATATCCTTTTCTCTGAATTTTACTTTACATGATATAAATATAGCCAATTCAGCTTTCTTTCGGTTAATATTAGCATATATTGATATTTTGTGCAGTGTTTCTTTCTTTGCTTTTTTGGTGTGTGGCTAGTACTACTAAATTAGAAAAATATGGCTCTTTCTAATTGTTTTTCCATTTAATTCTTTCAATTCTCCTGAGACTATAAATATTTCATGACAAAATAAAATAATTTTTCTTTTCTTTTAGTATATTTACATTTAAAAAAAATATTGCCCACCTAGTAAAGTAGTTATACTCAACTACGACCGTATCTAAGTGTTCTGCAAAATGTCACGTTGAATTCTTCTATAACAAAGACATCTGAGGGTAATCATAAAAAGTAAACAAAAAACCTATTATCTCAGCTGCCCTTGAATAGAGTTGAACATATTTAAAGGGAAGCCTTTTTTCTACTTAAGAGCTTGTTGGGTTTATGTAAGCAATTGTGTGATTTAGAGCCTGAGAGATGGAGAAGCCATTTAAGTTCCTGAGAGAATTCCCAGAAGGTAGATGGGGGACTCAGAATTGGGGGGAGGGCTTCAGGAAAGAAGGGGCCAGGTGGAGCTCCAGGGGCAAGGTGACCAAAAGGGGACCTTGCAGACCTGAAGTGTTTAAGATGGGACTGTTGTCTTCTGTGGGGGCAAGCCCTTCCTGTAAGTTACCCACAATGTCTTCATTAAAGTCTGATTTTCTTCTAATTCTCTTTGTTCAAGTAGTATGTTGTAGTTGCAACTGCCATGGAGTTGGCTTCATGACTTACGGTGACCCCATGCACAAGGGAACAAAACACTGCCCAGTCCTGCACTATCCCCATGATCAGCTGAGTATCTGACCGTTGTGATCGGTGGGATTTTTACTGGCTGATTTTCAGAAATAGATCTCCAGGCCTTTCTTCCTAGTCCACCTTAGTCTGGGAGCTCTGATGAAACCTGTTCAGCATCACAGCAACACACAACCTCCCCTGACAGACGGGTGGTAGGGGCACATGAGGTGCCTTGGCCGGGAACCGAACCCCGATATCTTACTTGAAAGGCGAGAACTCTACCACTGAGATACCACTGCTCCGTTTTACCCTTAAAAAAGACCTTTGGACGTTGAATACTGAAACTCCTGCTGACCACTCCATTTGGAATTGTAACCTTCTCCTGCCTTATGTCACATCTTCTGTTAAAGTCTAAGTCAAATTGCATCTTTTTTTTGCCCAATTCAGGAAAACTTTGTGTTTCAAATCTGAGTTACGATGGGGAAGTCCAGAGACAGCAAAAATTCAAGAACACTGAGTCATTTTTGACCACGGGAACAGAGGTGCCTGAGTGTTTGGGGGAATTTTGCAGACTTTGAACTTCTAATAACCATGGAATATAGGGTTGGAGACATTCTGTTCTGTGTTAGCTACAAGACAAAATTGCAGGAAACGAAAGGATTTTTATTGCTGAATATGATGAGCACATTGGACTTACATTTTCCAGAATTGGATGCAGTGAAAAGAAGTCCTAAAATAAAAATCCTAGAAAATGTACTTTTCCCTGTAGTCTCTGTAGGAAATGCAAAGGTGAGGGACCCCATTAGCAACTTTGAATAGCGTGTCACAGGTCTGTGGTCAGAAATCGTTCTGGTTATAGTTGTGAGAACCATGTATGTGGGTTTACACGTTTATCCACATCAGAGATTTCACACACAGGCTTATAATGAGCTCAGGCTCCTTTGAAGGAATTCACATTTAGCTGAGGAAGACTACAGAGACTTTACTTACAAGCTTTGATTTTTGTTTACAACTTTCCATATGCCTGTATTTTGACAATCTGTCATACAGATTAAAACATCATTTGCCATCACCCAAATTTACTTAAGCATAAAGAACATATACCCAGAAATGTTTGAAGGTAATTAATCAAAATGAAAACCGACAACTTAGAGAATACTGAGCATGAATTAAAGAATGCTAGCTGCTTTGAGTGAAGTTTTTAAGGAACAGATGGGACACTCTGCTAGAAATGCCAGCAGCATTGACTGAGCTCCGGGGTCTTTGTGCCGTTAATGCAACAGGTGGGGGTGCTGGAGCTGGAAAAGAGGGATGGGCATACTGCCACAGAGAAACCCTGCCAGATGGAGTGTCTTCAGAATAAAGGATGAAAGGTGAATAAGAGCTCTGTCTTCATTTCCTGGGGCTGCCGTAACAACAAATCATAAACTGGGTGGCTTCTAACAACAGAAATTTACTGTCTCACAGTTCTGGAGGCTGGAGCTGAGATCACAGTGTTGGCTGCATTGATTCTTTCTGACACTCTGAGGGAGAAGCTGTTCCAGGCATCTCTCCCAGCTTCTGGTGGCCCCAGGCATCCCTTGTCTTGCAGCTGTGTGGTCGTATGATGTCCTTCCTCTGTTTCCCTGTCTCTGTTTCTCCTTTCCTCTTACAGGACACCATTCAGGTTGGGATTAGGCCTCCGCCTACTCCAGTATGACCTCATATTAACCTAACCAATAACATCTTCAAAAACCAGACCCGTTGCCACTGAGTCAATTCCTACTCAGGGAGCCTACAGGACAGAGTAGAACTGCCCCATGTGGTTTCCAAGGAGTGGCTGGTGGATTCGAATGGCTAACCTTTTGCTTAGCATCCATAGCTGTTAACCACTGCACCACTAGGGTTTCCGTAACGTCTTCAAGGACACTTTTTTCCAAACAGGTACACTCACAGGTGCGGGGGTTAGGAGTTGAGCATAAATTTGTGGGGGACACAATTCGGTGCATAGCAAGCTAGTCAGAAATTAATTTTGAAAGGTTCTAAAAGTAAAACCCATGCCCCATTCAACCTGTAGAATTGGGGCTGGTTTGGAGAATAAAACTTTTTTTGCCTTTTTTTTTGAGATTTACAATGAAGTTTAGAACTAGGGAAGACAAAAGTCCATAATCACACTGGGAAGCAGTGCAGAGAAGTGGTTGAGAGGAGTGTGGAGGCTCTGCCTTCACAGCTGCAACACGTCCTCACTACGTGGGCTCCATCAAGTGATCTAACTTCTCTGGAAGGCAGAAAGCTTCCAACATTTCTGGACATAAGTTCTTTATGCTCAGTCGTCTACCATAGTCTACCTGATAGCGTTGTTGTAAGAAATGGCATGACGCAGGTGTAAAGCACATACTGTATTCAGTACACCTAGTAAGTGTTCGATGAACATTTGCTCCTGTTAAGTAATTTCCTCACCAATGGAAGTACCTCTGGGACTTTGTTCGTACTGGCTATCCGGCACACCCCTCTTGAAGATGTGCATTTAAATGGCTTCCATAAATGGTTTTATGAACCATTATGTAAATAAAAGGAAGTTCATTGATACTGAGCTCTCCAAATATGTTAAAGGGAGTGTAAGCATCTGGAATGGCTCCGCGTCCTTAGTAAAAACAGGCAAAGACACAGTCAGGACTTGGTTTATTGTTCTGGTAAGAAAGTGATCATTGCCTTAAGGTATCAACCTAATTATCACGTCAGTACAGGGACTTTTACTTGAACAAGTGTCTTTGTTACGTAGTGCTTACAGGATGTAAATTCTGCAACTTTTGGGGGACTCATTGCCACTAATTATTAATATAACATTAAAATGAATGGATGGTTAACTATCATTTTTAATAACCTCATTAATAATAGTCTGATTTGCATGGCTTGTATCCCTACTGCACAAAGGCCTGGTGGTACAGTGGTTAAGCACTCCGCTGCTAACCAAAAGGTTGGCAGTTCAAACCCACCAGCAGCTCCTTGGAAATCCTGTGTGGTGGTTCTACTCTGTCTTACAGCATTGCTATGTGTTGGAATCGACTTAACAGCAAGGGGTTTGAAATCCCTACTGCAGGGATCACGTAAAGGCATTTGGCCTTTATAGTCAATGAAATTCTGCCACCTAAGTGAGGTCCCACAAATCTGATCATGTGAAACACAGATTGTGTTATTGTGAGGTTAAAGGGAGAAGATAGTTCTGTTAGTATCGACAGCCACATAAAGCGCCAAAGAACACCTTGCAGCAGCTGATCTGACCTGAACTGAGACAGTCCAAAGCATCAGTTGCCAGCCCTTCCTTACCCTACCAGTTGCTATGGGGTTGATTCTGACTCAGGGTGACCCCGTGTGTCAGAGTAGGACTGTGTTCCATAGGGTTTTCGGTGTCTGGTCTTTGGAAGTAGATCACCAGACCTTTCCTCTGAGGTACCTGTGGGTGGACTGGAACCTCTAACCTTCTGATTAGCAGCCAAGCACATTATCCGTTTCACTACCCAGGGACTCCGTTCCTCCCTGATTCCCCCGAAAATAAGAGCTTGAAGCATTTGACGACCAAAGCCAAAAAAAGGACAAAAGCTTATGGTGCATTTTCTTATATCAGAATGCACAGAAAAATCCTCTTTGTGGGATTTATTGTTTGGTTAAACGTGCCCCTCCTTGCCAGTGCATTTGCTGCAGGAATCACTCAGCAGCTCTCTATCAGATACGTGCAAACATGAAGCTGACTTCGTTGTTATTATGATACATGCTTTTCGCTGACGAGGCCCCATTCCCACTTCCCAGTGGGAAGACTCAATTACAGGGTGAACTAGCTCTCTCAATTCAAGGATTTCATTTTACTTGGATCCACAATCAATGCCCATGGAAGCAGCAGTCAAGAAACCAAACATCTCACAGCATTGGGCAAATCTGCTGCAAAAAAGCTCTTATAAGTGTTAAAAAGCAAAGATGCCGCTTTGAGGGCTAAGATATGCCTGACCCAAGCCATGGTGTTTTCAATTGCCTCATATGCATGTGAAAGCTGAACAATTAATAAGGAAGACTGAAAAGGAATTAATGCCTTTTATTTATGGTGTTGGTGAAGAGTACTGAATATCCCATGAACTGCCAGAAGAAGTACAACCAGAAGCTCCTTAGAAGTGAGGATGGCCAGAATTCATTTCACGTACTTTGGACATGTTATCAGGAGGGACCAGTTCCTGGAAAAGGACATCATGCTTGGTAAAGTAAAGGATCAGTAAAAAGAGGAAGACCCTCAATGAGATGGATCATCACAGTGGCTGCAAAAACGGGCTCAAGCATAACAACAATTATAAGGATGGCACAGGACCGGGCAGTATTTTATTCTATTGTACATAGGACCACTATGAGTCAGAACTGACTTGACAGCACCTAACAACAACACTCTCAGGTGGGAGTAAAGGATCAGTAAAATCTAAAATGCATGTGAGTCAGTTCTGGAATGATATCCATATCCCACCCAAAGTTCCCTACGTTGGGACATGGGGCCCAGGAGAGGTGACCTAGGTCTCCCAGAGCAGGGCCCCACTCTATTGCTACACCGAGGCTGACCCCTGGTGGCGTCCCTCACCCCCTGCAAGCCCAGATGGCCTCTCAGGTGCCCCATGTCCACCAGTGACACTCTCCCTGGTCCTGTGCTGCCTGGGCAGGCATTAGGATATCCTAGCAGGCTGAGGGAAGTTTGGGGTGGGGAGTCAGATTCCCACTGTCTTGTAAGCCTGTGCAGCACCAGGGCAGCCTCCACCACCCTGCGCCCAGGAATGCCGCCCATCCCCAGGCATATGTGTCCAGCATCTTCTTTCTTTCAGTCTGGGCAGCATCTTTTCCCATATGTATAGGAAGGAAAAGTAAAGATAGAAGATGAATGTCTGCATTTTGGGGACTTGTTTCTCCCAAATTCCAAAAGCTAAATGCACCTTCCTGACCGCTGATTTAAAATAACATCCTCCTGCTCTTCCTCTGCCCTGCCTCCTTTCTCCTCAGAGCACCTATCGCCACCTGTTAGGATGCCTTAAGTTCTGCAGTAAGGCTTGTCTTTCCCGTCTCCCCACCGGGATGTTAGCCACAAGGGCGGTGACTGTGCCTCTTTGGTTAGCACCTGGAGTAGTGCCTGGCCAACCAAACTCAAACCAATCTTTGGATGGATGAATGGATGGATGGTTGGATGGATGGATGGATGGATGGATGGATGGATGGATGGATGGATGGATGGATGGATGGATGGATGGGTGGATGGGTGGATGGGTGGATGGGTGG
>NW_004444008.1:2761705-2767839 GCF_000243295.1 Trichechus manatus latirostris | reverse complement strand
TGGATGGGTGGGTGGGTGGATGGGTGGATGAGTGAATGAATGAATGTGAGCACAAACCTAAGGCAGCCTCCAATGCTCGCCTTTTCCACTCTTCTAGGATACAAAGATGATCAAGACACGATCCAGCTCACCAAAAGGTCGGCAGTTCAAACCCACCAGCAGCTCCTTGGAAATCCTATGTGGTAGTCCTACTCTGTCTTATAGCATTGCTATGTGTTGGAATCGACTTAACAGCAAGGGGTTTGAAATCCCTACTGCAGGGATCACTATTTGACTATTTGACTCTCCTAGTCCTAGTCCAGTTCTCCAGAGAAACAGGACAAGTAAGATATGTACTCACACCCATTGCCATCAAGTCGATTCTGACTTACAGCGATCCTAAAGGACAGAGTAGAACTGCCCCGTAGGGTTTACAGACTACCACATCTTTTTCCCATGGAGCGACTCGTGGGTTCAGACTGCCCACCTTTCGTTTAACAGCTCAGTGCTTAACCACTGCACCACCAGGGCATTTTCTTTCTCTCTCTCATACATATATATGTGTATATATATATACAAATAAAACCACAGCTATAAATAGCTATATTGATGTAGATATCTTTTCTCAGTATCAGTATAGGTATAGATGTACAGAGAGAGATTGATTTATTTTAAGGAATTGGCTCACATGACCATGTGGGCTGGCAAGTCCAAAATCCATGGGTCAGGCTACAGGCTGGAAATCTCAGCTTTCTTGTGTCTCAAAATGTGTACACCAATCTAGATGCTATTGTGATGTAGTTACATGTGATGAAATCATGTGGCCCTACGTAAGGTAGGTGGGCCTCACCCGATCAGTGGAAGCTTTAAGAGCAAAAGCAGGTTCCCCTAGGGTCTGTTCTGCCTCCAGACCACAAACAGACATCTTGCCAGGACTCTTATCTTCGCTCTTCCCATCGTTGCCTCAGCTCCAGGAAGGCAGGGGGCGCTGCCCACATCTGACGGCAGCAGTGACTTCGCTGTCAGTATCTAGGAATGATGGGATACCCCATCCTGCTAAAAAGAAAAAATAAACCAGTAGAGAAGAAAGTAGCTCGGATGATATGACAGACCTGTGCTGAATGCATATGGGAATGGGTGGAAGGACCAAGTCGACCACAGCTCTGCAACAGGCATTGATCTTGTAATCTCTCCTCGGAAGCTATATCATCCTTCAGTTGGTCACCCAGAAGTGTCCACCTGCCCAAGATTAGCTGCCACTGTGCCCAGCTTCCTTGTCCCTGCATCTCTGTGATAGAGCAAGGGGGCCTTGGTTAGGACACCTTCCTTCTGTAGAATTACCTTGTTCACCAAGTACACCATGAGCAGGGAAGGCAGATTTGGAAAAGGGGATGGTACAACCGGGGACACTGTACAACCCAGGATTCGGGAAACATGGCATTTAGGCAGGTACGATTTTGTAACAATTAGTTGCCTCATTATCTTCTGTCTTTCTGATCTCTATTTCTATACATTTTTTCCTTCGATGATGACTTTTCCTTAGAATTTTGTAACTCAGGAGTAAAGAAGCCTTTCCCCTATTTTGCATAGAGTGAGAAATAATGTAGCTTTTTTGTTTTTGATCATTTTCGTTTTCTCTTTTTATTGTGTTGGAAATTTCTTTGATGCAAGAATCAAGAGAAAAGATAGTAGGATGCAAGGGAAATAGAGTTTTGACAGTATTTAATGAGTACATCAAAATAAACTTGAAATCTTATTAACATGGAAAAATTAAAATTAAAATGGGAAGAACGTACATGAATAAACATCTGTCTGCATAACCAAATCAAAGAGATTGGAATTTTAAAAAATATGGAATGTTTTTGAGAAAAATTTTACAGCTGTCACCAGGAGCAGTTGCTGTTTAGAAATATTGCTTTGCTAAAGGAAAACAAAATGACATATGGTTCTCATCCAGGCTGAGAAACAAACTTACTGAAGAGGCACGTAAAGAGCACCACTGCACGAGACGCTCAAAGGCAGTGGGAAGATGTGCGGGTGTCCTTTCATAGCCTGTATTTGCTCACGCTTTTCAAAGTAAAATTTAAACTTCTGTAAACGGTAGAGGAAATTAACAAGTATATGGCAATATACAACGTAGGATTTATTTGAGCCCATGTATACTCTATTCTTGCTTCCACGGGAGGATTAAGACAAGGTCCACATAAACCTTTCCCAGCTGGCACATCTGCATTCAGGCCTGAATTTCTTCTGTGTACTTTCTAGTACAGATGTAAAAAATTACTTTTCCCAAAGCAGAACAGCCTTAGTGTGGTAGTTTGAGTGTATGGAATTGCTGTGGTCATTTACCAAAATGACCAGTTGGTCAAAACCTTTCAGATGCAGAAAATTTAATAAGCCTATGATGAATGGGGAGCCCTGGTGGCACAGTGGTTAAGAGCTATGACTGCTAACCCAAAGGTTAGCGGTTCAAATCCACCAACTGCTCCTTGGAAACCCTAAGGGGCAGTTCTGCTCTATTCTATAGGGTCTCTATGAGTTGGAATCAACTTGCTGGCAGTGGGTTTATGAGGAATGGGGGTGTGATGGTAAAACTTGGCTAAGAGACGTAGCTTGGGAAGAGCTAGCCTTCCATACCCAAAGCAATGAGCTCTTTATGGTGGAACTGAGAGTCACATCTGAGAGTAAGGGAGACAAACTTGTAGACTTTAATGTATCATGGTAAGGTTCTCCTACATGGGACTTCTGTATTCCCTAATAAAGAAACAAAACAAAACAGTAACAAAAACATTTAGCCTTTAAAAGGTCTTATTTTCTTTACTTTCTTTTTCCAGGAGTCCTTGGGTGGTACAAAGGGTTAATGTGCTCAGCTGCGGACCAAAAGCTTAGAGGTTTGAGTTCACCTAGAGGTGCCTTGGAAGAAAAGCCTGGCAATCTACTTCCAAAAAGTCAGCCATTTAAATCCCTATGGGTCACAGTCCCACTCTGACACACATGGGGTCACTATGAGTAGGGGTCAGCTTTGTACTAGTGATGGTTCCTTTTCCAGGATACTATTACTTTTCACTTCATGACAAGGTGCTTTAAGCTATTCCTTGGATTATTATTTTTCTTCTTTAGTATATCTTTAAAGTTTTAAACTTGATTAAAAATTCACACGCAGAGGAAGATATCTTTGTTGATTTCCCACTATTAAATCACTTTTAATTTTATCCAACAGAAACTATACTAAGATTATTAAAGAAAATAACCTTATAGCACACATGTCAAATATACTGTGAATCTGAAAGAATTGTATAATGAACATGATCACCAAAAGCAAAATATTAGTTTAAAAAGTAATCATTTATAGCCTCAAATTATTTTATCTGATATTGATTCATAATGCATTGTTAAATGCATAGAAAAAAAATCAGTGTTTCTTATTGTTCTAAAAATCTGAGTTAAAACTTAGAAGTCCTGAAAGTGGTTGGGCCTATAGAAAAATTAAACAATTTAAAATTTGGCATTATCTGCTCTTTGGCGTTTTCACCTTAGCTCACTATTAGCCGTGGTTATGTCAATTCTTTCCTGTCCTGTAGAACTTTTCTATAATTTAATCATCAGCTAAAATTGTAGATATGTGTGTGGTGATAAATCAGAATGCGTTTACTGACCTCCTATGCAAAAATTACTGTGGAAGATGCCAAGAAGGAGAATAAAAATTAGCCCTTGCCCTCATTCACCGTGAAACAGTGGCGGTGGTGGTTGTGCCAGAAGAACAAACAAATCTGCCTTAGAAGAAATATAACTGGAATGTCCTTAGCGCAGAGGATGGACAGAGACTTTGCCTTACTAACTTTGGACACCAGGAAAGAATCCCTAGAAAAGGACATCATACCTGGTAAAGAAGAGGGTCGTTGAAACTAAGGGATGGATTGATACAATCCCTGCCACAATGGGCTCAGATATATCAAAGATCATGAAGATGGTGCAGGACTGGGCTACGTTTCATTCTGTTATACGTAAGGTGGCCATGAGTAGGGGCCGACTAGACAGCAACTACCGTATTTTACGCAAATAATGCACACCTTCTATGCTAAGGCATAGCGGTGGGGAGAGGACGCAGTTGGCCAACAAATGTATTTGCATAAAATATGGTAGTTGCCGTCTAGTTAGCCCCTACTCATGGCAACCTTATGTATAACAGAATGAACTGTTGCTCAGTTCTGCACTGTCTCCACGATCTTTGATATATATGAGCCCGTTGTTGTACCTCTTGTGTCAATCCATCCCTTATTTTTGCTAACCCTCTTCTTTACCAGACACGACATCCCTAGCAATTAGTCTTTCCTGATGTCCAAAGTTAGCAAGGTGAAGTCTCTCCATCTGCAATTTTAAGGAACGTTCCAGTTGCATTTCTTCTAAGGTGGATTTGTTTGTTCTTCTGGCAGTCCATGTTATACTCGGTAATCTTTGCCAGCATCATAGTACAAACACATCAGCCCTTCACTGTCTTCCTATTTTCATTGTCCAGCTTTGATATGGGTGTGAGGCGATTGAAAAGAACATGGCTCGAGTCAGTCGCACCTTAGTCGTCAAAATGACATCTTTGACTTTTAGGTGGTAGTGGTGGAGGGCGTGTAGTAGTAAAGAAAGACAAGATGGTGATTTAGACAGAAATGCTATAATTCAATTATAGTCTACAGCATGGGTTGTCAAACTCTTACTATAAAGGGCCATATAGTAACTATTTTTTGGCTTAAGGGCCACATACAGTCTCTGTGACAGTTACTCAACTCTGCCTTTGGAGCATGAAAGCGGCCATGTTCATGGAGATCTCATGCATCAGAGCAGAGTTGTGCTCTGTAAGGTTTTCAGTGGCTGATCTTTTAGAAACAGACCACCAGGCCTTTCTTCCAAGGTGCCTCTGAGTGGACTTGAACCTCTAATCTTTTGGTTAGCAGCTGAGAGCGGTAGCTTTTGCACTACCCAGGGACCCCATAGACAACACATAGGCGAAGGGGTGTAACTGATTTGGCCCATGGGCCATAGTTTACCTATCCCTGGTCTAAGGAAACAGTGCAAAACTGGATGACGTGTGGATAATGATTTAGTGTATCCTGTAGTGGTTAAAGCAAAAGAAGATAGAGTTCCTGTGGTCAAAACGATTTCTGAAGGCTTCTTCTAAATGAAATAGTGTCATTATGACTGTTCTGGAGGAACTTAACATATTTTAATAGGAATCGGGAAAGGATAGATATTCCAGGTAGGAAGCCTCACTTGTTGAACAAATATTCTCTGAGCCTCGTCTGTGTCAGACCAAGATCGAGGCAGTGGGTAATAAAGCAACTGAAGCCTTTCTGTGCTCGCAGGCTGATGACGAATTTCAGGGGGAGGTGCCAACAGGATCTCTCAATCAACAGACAGCTGGTTTAAGTGAGGCACAATTGGAGCTAAGACTAGAAAGAGTAATCAGTTAATACACCCTGAGTGTAACAAAAGCAGTCCCTGGAGAAGGACATCGTGCTTGGTAAAGTAGAGGGTCAGCGAAAGAGAGGAAGACCTTCAACAAGATGGATTGACATAATGGCTGCAACAATGGGCTCAAGCATAACAAGGAATGTGAGGATGGTGTAGGACCAGGCAGTGTTTCCTTCTGTTGTACACAGGGTTGCTGTGAGTTGGAACTGACTTGCGGGAACCTAACAACATAACAGAAGAAAAGCCATTATTCAGTTTGTTCGAGGACTAGGAACTTTCCCCCAGGACTGATGACCCCATATGCTCAAATCTTTCATAGTTTCTTTTTATCTTTGGAAGAGCTGATCTTTTACATCACACCTCAAATATATGACAAATTCTATATGATGTTTACATTTAGATACATGTAATTAATTGTCATCCATCATCCATCTGTCAGTCTGTTGTACTGTGGTAGCTTACACGTTGCTGTGATGCTGGAAGCTATACCACCAGCATTTCAAATACCAGCAGGTCACTCATGGGGGACAGGTTTCAGCAGAGTTTCCAGACTAAGACAGACTAGGAAGGAAGGCCAGTTTATTTACTTCTGAAAACTATCTAATGAAGACCCTATGGGTCACAGAATATTGTCCAACTCGCTTGCATTGGACATGTCATCCAAACCAAAACCAAATCCATTGCCATTGAGT
>NW_004444008.1:2759728-2761462 GCF_000243295.1 Trichechus manatus latirostris | reverse complement strand
GGACTCAGATATGCCAGTGATCATGAGGATGACACAGGACTGGTCAACATTACTTTCTGTTGTACATGAAATCACCATGAATCGAAGCTATGTATCTAGCTAGCTAGCTATCTAATTGTTATACTGATTATCATATGCTGGACCTTAACATCAGAGATCTGTGGTTTGGAAGAATTTGATAAACTCTCATTCCATTATTTTACACTTATCTTTTAGTATATGTAGAAATATTATGCAGAAGTACACTATGAATGCCATCAGTGATCACCTGTTTTTATCCACTTATCATTTTTTTAAAAGACTGCAAAGAAGGATTCATATTAGAAGTTTTGAGCAACCTAAACCTCCCTCCTCTCACAGTGGTGGTAATTTCGTAGTCCTGGTGTCTCTTTTCTTGGACTTTTGCCCAGATTTGTTTCTTCCTCTTTGTCAATGCAGGGAGGATCTAGCAAACCAGTGGAGATATTTAAACTTTTTCTCTAAACATGTTTTTTATCCCATTTCAAGGTATTCCTAACACTGGATAACCAGCTCTCTTAGACATGGTAATTGGCTGTAATATATTTTTCCTCCAAGTCATTTAGGCTAATACATGGGCATTTGGGAATTATTTTAATAATAATTTAATAATATGATACCCTTGATATTTCTCCTGTTTCTCTTACAAAAACATGGCTGAAGCCAGTAGGCTGCACTGATGAGCTGAGGCACAAACACGCCTGCGTCCTTCTGAGATGAGAAGTAGCGTCCACTACTGATTGAGGTTTCTCTGGGACTGAGCTGACTCTAATTAATTTATTTCACTGGTAACCACTTTATAAAACTATTTAGGAATAAAATTATCTGTAGAAGCACCAGATTACTAATGATTAATATTAGAAAATGCATTATAACTTAATGTATTTTTCTACTCGTTATTGCAATAACCAAAAGTAAATTACATCAGCATTGTATCCATTTCAAAAAGGTTACACTGCACTGTATTGCTATAAATACAGTCATGTAAATGCAGTGACTGTAGCTCAATCTCTGTGATTGACCAAAAGGGTCCAAGTGAGTCAGCTTTGTGAGGAGAGTGGACCCAGCTTCAGTCCAATTCTCTTGCTGTTTCTCCTCCTCCTCTTCCTTTTTCTTCTTTTTCTGTGCTTAACATATCAAGACAAGAAAGTTATTTTCATATTTAGATCATTTACATTAGTTACCTCCAAATATGGATGGTTTTTAGCTAAGTCACTTACAGATATTAAAAATGTCACAGTAACCCCTGCTTTTCATAGCTTAGTTTATTACAGAAGTTATAACTAATGATTAAAAAGTAACTCAATAATGGCGGGGCCAAGATGGTGGACTAGTCAGATGCTTCTGGTGGGCCCTCTCACAGCAAAGACCTGAAAAAACAAGTGAATCAATTATATATGGCAATCTGGAAGCCCTGAACATCAAAGGCAGAGTTGAGGAACCAGACTGAGTGGCAGGGGGTGAGAGACACAGTTGGGAAATAGTGAGGAGTTGCCAGTTCTGACATGGCGAGAGCCTGAGCCCTTCACACCTGATCAGCTCAGGAGTGAGCGGTGAGGCAGGCAAGCAGTGGTGCTCGGGAGGTGTGTTTTCTGCACCAGGAGAGACCCAGTGCCAGAGAGTTTACACGGCCACCCAGAACCAGTGAGAAGCAGCCCTGGCTCAGCAAAAGATAAGTACTTGTATATGGCCTACTGTGTGGATCAAAAACAGCCC
>NW_004444008.1:2753240-2754755 GCF_000243295.1 Trichechus manatus latirostris | reverse complement strand
ATGAATGCTTAGCCTTGGTGGCCTCCTCTCCTAAATTCCATTTATACTTATCTGATTTTCTTCTATAGTACATTAATGGCAACTCTGAAAAGATCAGGAATACGTGAACACCATACACGAGATAAAAGGGGCTGAGGCAGCCAGGTTAATTCACAATAAGCTATCAGTATTTCTATTGAAGAGCCTGAATAGTTAATTAAAACTCTGTTTTCAAGCAGATTTACTAGAATATAAAGTTACAGTTTTGCTCTTGGTGACCTTAGGGGCTTTAATTGGCCTTTTATGTGTTAACGTTCTTCTCTTGAATTCAGTAAGATGAACTCAAGACTTAAGTTTCTATAGTAAAGACAAAAACAAAACCATCTGATCCCCCAGCCACTTCTGATTAAAAACCTAGATTAGGACTCTGTGAAGGTTGAGAGGATCCACAAGGATTTGTTTCAGCTTACAGTGTAGAATTTTTAGGTTCAGAAATTTAGGTTTCAGAAATCCCTTGCATGAACTCTTAGATGAACAGGATCATAAACTATGGTATTTTTTCTTCTCTGTATCAATTCAAATATGCCAATGTGAATGTCAAATTAAAAATAAATGATGTTTACATTTAAGTTTAAAAAAAGGAAAGGTAACCAAGGGACACCAGTGTCTGTCTTTGTCTTGGCATAACTCCTGTTGTGAGAGAACACACTGGGTGGGAATGAGAAGTGAGGGGTGTGGATGGCTGGGAGATCTTCTACTCCTGAATCTTACTGTCCTCTGATCACAGCAACTTGGAGAAGATCCAGAGAGTTGAGGGCCCCCTGAGGATAGGTCTGCTAAGGAAACGTGGTTACACTGTTAAGCTAACTCTCCCAGCCCCAAGGCCATCCATGGGACTGAACTGTGTGGGTAACATATTTACTGCGGATAGAGGCAGATGAGCCTGTCACTCCTTTCCCCTTTCAACTCTTACTTCCAAATCTGAGGGTGAGAAGAGCCAATCCCAAAAAAGCAGCTCCCACCTCTAGAAGAAATCAACCTAAGGGCAGGGAGTAATATCTGCTTTTCCTGATGGAAACAACTCTGATTCTATCCCTGTAAGCCTTCCTGTTTGGCAAATCTACATTTCATCTCTGTAGACTCAAGGCCGCTTTCCTATTGGGTATAATCTTGGAAACCAAAGAAGAATTGATGCATCTGAAATGTGGTGTTGGCAAAGAATATTGACTATACCTTGGACTGCCGGAAGAATAAGCAAATTTATCTTGGAAGAAGAACAGCCAGAATGTTCCTTAGAAGCGAAAATGGGGAGATTTCATCTTGCTTACTTTGGACATTGTCATGGATTGAATTGTGTCCCCTAAAAATACGTGGCAACTTGGTTAGGCCATGATTCCCAGTATTGTGTGGTTGTCCTCCATTTTGTAATTGTAATTTTATGTTAAAGAAGATTAGGGTGGGATTGTAACACCTTTACTAAGGTCACAACCCTGATCCAATGTAAAGGGAGTTTCCCTGGGGTGGCCTGCACCACCT
>NW_004444008.1:2743404-2752586 GCF_000243295.1 Trichechus manatus latirostris | reverse complement strand
CAGCATTCACATGAACCCATTGAATAGAATCCAATAGTGTGGTTTACCCTTAGTGGGATCATCCTGACCTAGGGAGTGTTTATCAATGAGAAACTGAGAGCATCAATTCCTAATCAAACTTGGAAGGAGGCTAAATGTGTAAAATCTCTTTTATACTTTTGACTTTGCTAGAAAGATTTTGCTTAGAATGCTCTATTAATTTGGAGTTGGATCCCAAGGTAGAGTCATCTGGGGTAAATAAATAACCGATGTAAGCAGAATAACGGTTAGAATTGCTTCTCACTGGTGACTCTGTTTCCCTGCTGAGAGAGAAATTTTCTAATAAAACCAGAGTTAATGGGATACTCAGCTCATCTTGATAATATTAATTCTCTTTAATTTGCTGAGAGGGAGGCAGTTAACCAGGCAGATTATCCCAATTTTACCGCATCACTGGTGCTCAATTGTCTGTTCTTGGTTCTTCATCCAGTTCATTCAATCCTGTTGCTTTATCGTCAAAGCATTTTCCTGGACTGACACTGGTATGTCTGCTCTGCGTTCTCACCTTGTGTGTGGATGTAACAATGCAATGTGGAATAATGGAGGGCAGCACTGAAAATGGGAGCTCATGAAGATGTGATGGGATCGTCGCATTTATTGCTCAAATCTGGCATTCCTCTTTCCACTTTCTGTCTTCCAGCCTCATCGTGGGTGATGTGAAGCCTAGCTATCCATCCCACCAGGCTCCTCCACCTGCGCCCACAGCATTCTCATTATCACCACCCCCACACCTCTGTCCAACCTTGGAATTTCTGGGGGAATTGGGGCGATCATCGGGTACAATTTCCTGTAGATTCAGGGTCTGGTGCAGCCACCAGCTGTGTGGCCTTGGCAAGGAGGTTGATGAGACTCTCCTTTTCCTGTTGGGATGACGATTTCTGTCTGAGAAGGTGAAGGGAGTCAGCAGGTGCGAAGGACTGACTATGTCTCCAGAGTTGATTGTCATTAAGGTTTTCCCCGCACACACTGATATTTTGTTCCAACTTTTCCCGGGAATAGGTTAGACATGTTCATCGTTCAAGTCCATGTCCGTTCTCTTTGTCCAAGCCTTTCTCTGAAATTCGTGTCCACACCAGTCTCTTATTTCATACACCATCCGTCCTCTTAGTTTCATGGATGAATGCTACTTAGAAGACAAAATGGAATATGATCTAGGATAGCAGAGAAATTTTGAGAAAGATCAACAACAAAAACTTCTGCAATTGATAGCTAATCATAATTGTATTCTTATAAGTATATTAAACCAAAAAAACAAACCCATTGCCATCAAGTAGATTCTAACTCATGGCTTGGCTGCAATCCTTAAGGAAGTAGATTGTCAGGCTTTTCTTCTGCAGTGCCACTAGGTAGGTTCAAACTGCCAACCTTTCCGTTAGCATTCCAGCGCAAACCATTTGCGCCACCCAGAGACCTATAAATATATTAGATGTGCCAAAATCACTGTATTTGATAATAGCCTATGTATTATGAGCCATATCTTATAACATTTTTTGCTTTCTATTAGAATTTCATCTTACTGTTATGTTTTATTCCTATATTTAAGTAAATCAACCTTTAAGAATGAACTAAAAAACATAGAAATGTTTGCAAGGTTCAAAACACTTTCTATTTTCCTGCTAAATATATGTATGCCAAAAATGCTGTTAGGCAATTGCTAGATTGGGCCATAAAAAACTCAGCTACATTTGAAAATTTTAAGATAAATACTATATCCAGTTATAAGCAGTTTCTAAAACCCAAATAATTGTATTTGTCTGAAATTTCTTTGATAATTTTTCTGCCACTCTTCAGAGGACTTTACGTAAGTAATTTTGTTCAATGTTTGCACCACCCCTGCAGGAGGAGAAGGCTGTGCTTAGGACGAGGTGAACAGCTGGTTGGCTCTCGGTTGTATTTCTTAGTGGAGTGGTGGTGAGCCATTGGGGAACATTTGGGGAACTCCTGAGCTATTCCAGTCTTTTAAATTGCTTCATTTAAATCTCAGGTTTATTTAATCCTTCCCTCTTGATTGGATAAATATTCTAATTTTATAGACAGTAATTTTCTCTGGAACTTTTCCATCTCTCCTGAATTTTTTGTCAGCAAGAACTGACACAACAATTGACCATTTCCATGTAAAGACTAGTGCCATCTGCATTGCCACTTGAAACAAAATATCTATATAGGTTAGTACATGCTTGTAATGTTGTGTCAGAGCCCATCTAGATTCCTGAGGGATAAGAACCAGGATCAGCACAAAGCTGGTTCCTGTGAGGACTCCCTTCCGTTTCTTCACCATTTCTGACACCAGCCATCCTCTCTAAGACACTCTCTACTTCTCTGTTGGGTGAGTAATTCATTGCAATGGCCACGTAGAATTTAAAGGCCATACTCACAGTTACGTGGTTTATTAAGGAAGTAGCAGGCTACAACTCAGGATCAGAATCAACTTGGAAGTAACAGGAACAACTTGGGATTAGGATCAGGGAGCACGTAGGCAGGGTCTGGAAGGGTCTCAGAGGTGGAGATCACATCCCTCCCTTCTTCAGTATAGGACAGCTTCCAACCAGGACAGCTCTCTCAGCCGCTCTCTGCTGTACAAGCAAGCAGGCCCCTCTCAGCTGTGCACAGCCCTTCTCAGCAGTGCAGGCCTGTCTGCCTTCGGCCTCCCTGCTATCAGCCTCTCTGCTGCTACCTGGCCCAACTCATAGCCAGGGTAGCAGCCCACTCAGCAATCTTAGCTGCTTTCTGAGCAGCATCTCTCTGCTGTCAGTGCTGACTCTGCTGCAGACCCCTTTCCGGACACCTTGCTGCCAGCTCTCTGCCTCCAGGCTCTACTGCCAGGCCCCTTCTGGGCTCCTTACCATCTTCAGTGTCACAGCCCCTGTCCCCTGTTACAGCTGTTTTAGGAAGTTCTCTCCTCCCACTTCTCTCTCGCAAAACCTCTGTGGGGCTGGCTGTTTATATAAGCAAACTCCTTGTTCATTTCAAGACATGGTCTTTCCAGAAGGATAAAGAACCAACAGATCCCTTGGGTGGACTGCAAGTCACTCAATCCAATTAGGTGGCTTTTCAAACCACTATTGAATGATGGAGCCCTGGTGGTATGATGGTTAAGTGTTCAACTGTTAACCAAAGGGTTGGCAGTTCGAATTCACCAGCTGCTCCTTGCAAACCCTATGGGGCAGTTCTACTGTGTCCTATTGAATTGTTATGAGTCAGAATCAACTTGACGGCAAGGGGTTTGGATTTGATTTTTATTTGAATAGTAAATCAATGAATCCCTTGCAAGATGGTGGCCCAGACAATCATTCTGGGAGAGTCACAAGCCCATGAGATGTCAGTCAACTCAGGTTTCCTGCTGGCAGAGACTGGCTTTTTCCCTGGGCAAAAGTAGCAACACTCTAGGGTACAAAGCACCCTAGGAGGTCCCCCGAGTAATTTCTCCAAAGAACTAAGGCAAAGGTAACAACTTCTAAAGGCTGGGAGGGGAATCTCCCTATCTTTTTTTCCCAAAGAATCAATGCAAAAGGCCACATCAAGGAACTCATTTCACTACAAAGCTTTATCCCTGAGATTTGGCTATAGTACACTGAACTCCACAGAACACTTCCAACCTCCTTGCCTCTCCCTAAAGCTCTAACCCCTGAGATGGAGGTAATGGGGGAAGTGGCCAAAAGAAGGAGATGAAGACCTGCATATAAGGCAAAAGCCATCATAACCCATGGAACAGTTCTGCCAGGCTTTTTTATACAAATAATTCTGGGCAGAAGCAAATAATTTTTTCCATAATTCGTCTCTCAGATGAATACTCTCTTATTATCAATCCAGGAAGTTGGAATTAACTGGTGTTAGCATTGTCGTTATTACACCATGAAGGATGACATACTGTTATGTTAACGACAATGTCCATATTACGCAGTAAAATGCTTGTGGAGATACACTTAAAACTAATAAGCTTAATATTGAATGAATTTAGTAGTTAACCTATATTGTGTCATATTCCTAAATTACCCATTACCACCTGGAATTACTTGGAATTGACAATTTGTGGTTGCTGGAGTTCTTGCAGCTTTGGAAGCCGTCAGACCCTGACATTCCATCTGTCCACATCTGTGCGGTCACTTCCCATGGACTAGAAGCTTCTCCAGCTGATGTGGCAACATGGCTTTATTTAGAGACCAGGAAACTTAGCTCTGGTGTCGTGCTTCCCTTTCTTCTTTCATGTCTGGTGTTGCACGGTTGATGCTTCTTATGTAATCGTTTTCTGGAATGCCCCAGTTTATTTCGTTTATGTGTGTTGTTGTCGCTGTTGTTAGGTGTCTTCACGTCGGCTCCAACTCACAGCAACCTTAGGTACAACAGAATGAAATGTTGCCTGTTCCTGCACCATCTTCACAACCATTGCTATGTTTGAGCCCATTGTTGCAGCCACGGTCAATCCATCTTATTGAGGGTCTTTCTCTTTTACGCTGACCGTCTACTTACCCAAGCATGATGTTCTTCTCTAGGGACTGGTCCCTCCAGGTAACATGTCCAGAGTACATGGGATGAAATGTTACCATCCTTGCTTCTAAGGAGTATTCTGGCTGTATTTCCTCCAAGAGAGATTCGTTCGTTCTTCTAGCAATCCCTCGTATAGTCACTATTCTTCACCAACACCACAATTCAAATGCATCCATTCTTCTTTGATCTTCCTTTTTCACTGTCCAGCTCTCCTGTGTATATTAGGTGACTGAAAAGACCATGGTTTAGGTCAGGTACATCTTAGTCATCGAAAGGACATATTTGCTTTTCAGATCTTTAAAGAGGTCTTTTGCAGCAGATTTGCCCAATGTAATACGTCATTTGATTTCTTGACTGCTGCTTCCGTAGGCATTGATTGAGGAACAAAGTAAAATGAAATCCTTGACAATTTCCATATTTTCTGTTTATCACGATGTTGCTTATTGGACCAGTTGTGAGGATTTTTGTTTTCTTTATGTTGAGGTGTAATCCATACTGAAGGCTGTAGTCTTTGATCTTTGTCAGTAAGTTCTTCAAGTCATCTTCATTTCTGGCAGCCATGTTTTTCCAAATTTATAGAACAACTTGAATAGTTTAAAGTATTTTCCAGATATTATCAATGACCAGCATCTTTCCTTCAAGATAAATGACTGAGCAAGAACACCTCTCATGTTATTTATTTTTTTATACACAAGAGATAGTAAAATCTAAACAGGAAAAGATGCTAAGACAAAAACAAAAAGTAGCGCCCTGGACGCTGCTGGGGATCACCCGGGGCAGTGCAGCCCTGGCAGCTTCGTCCATGTACGATGCTGAGACAGGTCTGGGGTGACAGTGGGGACACTTCCACCACCCACATCGTTAACAAGTACTGTTCCAAAGACAGATAAAGTTCCACGAAAGTGCTCATGCCTGGGGGCAGCGGGCAGAGATCTCCAGCTGAGTTTCACACTTTCTGTAAGTTCAAAACCAGGTACCATGAAGCTGACTCCAAGTCATGGCAACCCCATGTGTGTCTGAGTAGAACTGGGTTTCATAGTGTTGTCAATGGCTGATCTTTTGGAAGTAGATTGTCAGGCCTTTCTTCTGAGGCACCTCTGGGTGGACTCGAACTTCCAACCTTTCAGTTAGCAGTCAGGCACATTAACCATTTGCACTACCCAGGCACTCCTTCCATAGTTTAACGTGGAATGCACAGGTGCTGACTCTCCTTGGTCCTTCCCTGTGAGGAGCATTCTTCACTTGCAAAGATTTTTGAGCATTGCCTGGTGCTGAAAATCCACAGCCCCTCTGGCCCTAAGTACGTGACACCTCCGTTTGGTCTTACCTGTATTGGCCAAGTCCCCTTCTCACATTGGCGGTTCTGTTGGATCCTGAGGCTGTAAATGTGAGATCTGAGCATGAATGTCCTCTCCTCTGAATTCTCATGTTCCTGAATAAATGGAGTACATGAATAGAGATCACACACCCTCACCCTTTGTTTGGCATATCGATTGTAAACATCCAGTTGGTGATTTTTCACCTGTAGTAGTTTTTTATCTTTAACTACTTTTTTGTTGTTGTTGTTTAATTTGGCTGAGTCCCTTTGTGTTTACCTTTAAGGCTTTGGCTTATGAGTAGAAAAACACCTTCCGCAATTTGCATTCCTACAATTAGTCTTGAGCTCTGTTCTGAGATGCACTTAAGTTACTTGGAAACTATTGGATCTTCCTGGGTTTTTCTTTTAAGATTTGATGGAGGGACCTGAGCCATGTCTAGTCCAGGGCTAAATATTCAGTGCCCCTGCAGCAAGACCCTGCAGAGGGCACCAGCGGCCTGGGAATTACTCTATTAGGTTTCTCGGTATGGCAGTTGGGAATGTTCATTGTTCCCACCCCTGCGTGAGCACCAAGTACTGATCCCGCTAATCCTTTCTGCTGTGTTATGGTCTGAACGTGTCCCAGAAGTCCTAACCCTGTACCTGTGAAGGTGACCTGTTTAGAAATGGGGTCTTTGAAGATGTTATCAGGGTAACATGAGGTCATATGGGAATAGGGTAGATCCTAATCCCATCTGAGCTGTGTCTTATAAAAGAGGAGAAGAGACACAGAGAGAAGGAAGACATGGCGTGAAGAAGCATCTACAAGCCAGGGAACGCCTGAGGCTACCAGAAGCTGGAGACAAGCTTTCCCCCAGAGCCTTCAGAGATAATACGGCCCTGCTGGTGCCCTGAATTTGTACTGCTAGCCTCCAGAACTATGAGACAACAAATTCCTCTTCTTATAAGCCACCCGTTTGTGGTACTTCGTTCCAGCAGCCCCGGGAAACTCAGACATGGTGGTTTTTTCCCCAGCTTGGGTCTTTGCCTCACATGCATGTGTAGACCCATTCTCTGCTGAATATTCTAGGGGATTCTCTGTGATCTCTGGGCCTTTCTCTCTCTCTCTCTCTGTGGACGTCTCTTCTTAGGTTCTCCATCCTAGGAACTTGAGGTACCTTGGGCTCCTTGGACTCCCAGCTCCATCTCGTCAACTCAATGAGTCTGCCAAGCTCCTGCTAGGTGCCGCCTCCTATGCGGTAGCCTGGAATTCTCTCCAGGCAGGAAGCTGGGTAAGCTCACCACCAACATTTTAATGTCCTGTCTCTCAGGGGTCACGTCTTTTGTTGCCCTATGTCCAACAGCTCAAAAAACATTCTTTCATGTATTTTGTCCAGATTTTTTTCTATTTCAGGCAGGAGGGTTAGTCCAGTCCTTTTTAATGTACCTTGGCCGGAAGGGAAATTCAAGTGCTACACTATTTTAATTACTCTTCCTTTCTTTTATGGGCTTAATGTTTGATAGGTCTAGTTTGAGCTCATTCTACTTCTTTCTTGGAAATGTTTTATCTACTTGTACACGTTTGTTTTTCATAAGTTCCTTAGAATTAGCTTATCTATTCCTATAAATAATCCTCTTTGTATGTTTATTGGTGTTCATTAAATGCGTAGACAAATTTATGGAAAAATAGCTTTTATACAGTACAGCTTTTTATGATCCAGGGATAGGATATGCTTTTTTAATTAATCAAATATTTTACATGTACCTCAGTATAATTTTTAAATTTTATTCCTATAGATTGTGTACATATTTTGTAAAGTTTATTTCTAAGTTTTTTTATCCACTTTTATTGGTCTTAAAAGGGGAATTTCACTATATTTCTTAACTGTTGCTTCTGTTTAGGGAAGTTATTGATTTCTGTATATTAATTTTACACCCAGTGTGATGTTTAAAATTGTGTGTCAACCTGGCTGGGCCATGATTCTCAGTGGTTTGGCAGTCATGTAATGATGTAAATTGGCAGTTATGCAATGATGTAATTAGCAGTTATGTAATAATGTAATCATCCTCCATGATGTGATCTGATGTGATCAGTTATAAGGGGAGTTTCCTCAGGCGTGTGATCTTCATCCAATATATATATAGACATTATGGCAAATCTTACTTGCTTACTCTGGGTCCTACATCTGGCTCATCATCATCTGATCTCCAGTTCTTGGAACTTGAGCCAGTTGCCTGCCATATTGCCTGCCAGTCTTGGGATTCATTGGCCTCTGTAGCCTGTGAGATAGCAGCCTGCCATCTTATCTGTCAGTCTTGGGTTTGTCAGCCCCTACAGTAGTTATGTAAGTCAGGAGAAGCCTCTAGCCAGATGTCTGACCTATGGACTTGGGATTTGGCAGCCTCTACAGCTGTGTGAGCCATTTCTTTGTGATAAATCTCTCTCTCTCTCTCTTCAGATAGATAGAGAGAGAGAGAGAGAGAGATAGGGTCACTATGAGTCGGAATCAACTCCATAGCAATGAGTTTGGTATATATATACATATACACATACACACTTCACTGGTTTTGCTTCTCTAGAGAACACAACCTAAGTTATTTGGTACAGAGAGTTGTTCTACAGAAACAAAGTCATAAGGATGAGTTTTCTAAATTGATTTTCAAGTCTAACTAGTCTTAAATGCGCTGACGACTCTGCCACCAGTAGTAAAGAGGGCACTGCCAATCCATGGCATGAGGTGGCAATATTAATAGACAAAATATCACCATCAATAGATCAAGTATTGGTGAGAAGTGAGGCTCTACCGGTTGATTGCATGTTTGATACTCTTCTACATTTTTGACAGAATGAGAAGTATAGGGAAGCTGATTGTTTGGTCCTACTTTTGCTAGACAAATTGGTGAAAGAAGGGAATGAGTTCAGGGCTTCAGAGTCACAGCTCAAGCACTGTATGAAAGACCTCAAAGTTGCCACTTGTGCCCTGGAAGAAAACCTTATTTCTTATAGTAACATAGCTGATATTGCTGAAGAACAAACCCAGAGTCTTATTGTAAGAGTGACTGAATTTCAATGCTGACTGAATTCCCAACCTCAAATGGTATCTGAAGTTAAAGTGAGGGCATTGATTGAGAAGAAATGGGATCCTGAAACTTGGGATGAGGACATATGGGCAGATAATCAGAAAGTTGGGAGCACTGAGCCCATAAATTCCATTGAATAACTCCTGCCAACATAACCAGCCCTTTCATACCCACCTGAAGAGATTACTCCATCTTTGTCTGCTATAAAAACATTGCCCTCTCTACCACCATCTGATGAGAATAACCCAGCTGTATCTGAAGAGCCTTTGTCTGAATGGTC
>NW_004444008.1:2741131-2742636 GCF_000243295.1 Trichechus manatus latirostris | reverse complement strand
ACTATAATGGTATTCTCTGCTTTCAGCCAAGATCCATCTGACATCAGCAATGATATCCCACCTTCCACATCCTCTTCTAAATCCAGCTTGAATTTCTGGCAGTTCCCTGTTGATGTACTGCTGCAACCACCTTTGAATGATCTTCAGCAAAATTTCACTTGTGTGTGATATTAATGACATTGTTTGATAATTTTTGCATTATGTTGGATCATCTTTCTTTGGAATGGCCACAAATATAGACCTCTCCCAGTCGGTTGGCCAGGTAGCTGTCTTCCATATTTCTTAGCTTAGGTGAGATGGTGCTTCCAGCACTGAGTCCGTGTGTTTAAACATTTCAGTTGGTATTCAGTCAATTCCTGCAGTCTTGTTTTTTTCACCAATGCCTTCAGTGCAGCTTGGATTTCTTCCTTCAATACCATTGGTTCTTGATCATATGCTACCTCTAGAATTGGTTGAATGTCGACCAATTCTTTTTGGTACAGTGATTCTGTGTAGTCCTTCCATCTTCTTTTGATGCTTCCTGCACCGTTTAATATTTTTCCTGTAGACTCCTTCAGTATTGAAACTCGAGGTTTGAATTTTGTCTTCAGTTATTTCAGCTTGAGAAATGCCAAGTGTATTCTTCCTTTTGGTTTTCTAATTCCAGGTGTTTGCACATTTCATTATAATGCTTTATATCCTATGTTCAAGAGCAAGTTTCAGAGTCTCTTCTGGCATCCATTTTCATCTTTTTTTTTCCCCTGTCTTTTTAATGACCTCTTGCTTTCTTCATGTATGATGTCCTTGATGTCATTCCACAACTCGTCTTTGGTCTTTAGTGTTCAATGCATCAAATAAATTCTTGAGATGGTCTCTCAATGCAGGTGAGATATATGCAAGGTCATATTTCGGCTCTTGTGGACTTGTTCTAATTTTCTTAAAATTCAACTGCAACTAGTGTATGAGCAATTATGGCCTGTTCTGCAGTCATCGCCTGGACTTGTTTTAACTGATGATTTTGGGCTTTTCCGTAGTTTCTTTCCACAGATGTAATCGATTTGATTGTTATGTATCCCATCTGGCAAGGTCCATGTGTATAGTTGCCGTTTATGTTGTTGAAAAAAGGTATTTGCAGTAAAGAAGTCTTTGGTCTTGCAAAATTCTATCATGCAACCTCCGGCATCATTTCTATCACCAAGGCCATATTTTCCAACCACCAATTCTTCTTCTTTGTTTCCAACGTTCACATTCCAATCACTAGTAATTATCAATGAATCTTGATTGCATGTTTGATCAATTTCAGACTGTGGAAGTTGGTAAAAATTTTCTATTTCTTTATCTTTGGCTTTAGTGATTTTTGCATAAATTTGAATAATAGTCATATTAACTGGTCTTCCCTGTAGGCGTATGGATATTATCCTATCACTGACAGCATTGTACTTCAGGATAGATATTAAAACGTTGTTTTTGATGATGAATGCAATGCCATTCCTCTTCAGGTTGTCATTCCCAGCATAGTAGATGTC
>NW_004444008.1:2731354-2740862 GCF_000243295.1 Trichechus manatus latirostris | reverse complement strand
GACAGGAAGCAGCTGCAGGATCCAGAGAGAGCAAAAAGCCAGAACGTCTGCTTATATACAGATGTGGGCCACACCCGCAAGGAGACTCCCTTTCATCTGATCGGCTACTTACAGTATATTCAATCACGGAAGTGATTACATTAAAACACTGAGAATCATGGTCCAGCCAAGTTGACACACAATCTTAACCATCACAGTAGACCATATAATTTTCTGATTCAAAATGGCCAATACTAGCCCATTTCAGCTCACTAATGCCTAGAATATTGATCTTTATGCTTTCCATTTCATTTTTGATGACTTCCAATTTTCCTAGATTCTTAATTCGTACATTCCATGTTCTGATTATTAATGAATGTTTTCAGCTGTTTCTTCTTATTTTGAGCATGCCACATCAGCAGATGTAGTTCCCAAAAGTTTGACTCCATCCACATCATTAAGATCAACTCTAGTCTGAGGAGGCAGCTCTTCCTCATCTTCCAGCACTATATCAGACAGTGTTCCTCTGCTATTCATAAGGTTTTCACTGGCCAATTTTTTCAGAAGTATACTGTCAGGTTCTTCTTCCTAGTTGGTCTTAGTCAAGCTCAGCTGAAACCAGTCCACCAGGGGTGAGCCTTCTGGTATTTGAAATACCAGTGGCAAACCTTTCAGTATCACAGCAACACACAAGCCACCACAGTATGACAAACTGTCAGACACATGGCAACCTAGAGACTAAGACAGGGAATTGTGGCTTCTCTTCTCCTACCATTGTCCAGATCATGTGCACTTTTTCTCTTTGGCAAATTCTGACCCAGACCAGAGAGGGAGGGGGATTCTCTACTCCAGCAACACAGAGCAGTGTGTAAGTGGCGATGGTGTTGGTGAGTGGAAAACAGACAAGAGTGGTGGGAATGCCCCTAGCTGGGGTGTGGCTCTCCTGTACTCTGTGATTCAGCGATCCAAGATTCATCTAGCATGCAACTGCACTGTCCCATTGGGCCTCCACTTATCAGAGGGTGGAGATGCTCATTCCCTTCCTAATTGCCTTGGTCTAGACATGACCCACCTCACTTCCACCTCCTCTCCACTGACAGGAACAGGTTCACAGTCTCACCAGCTGAATGAGGGGCTACAGCTTAGTGACCAACCTAAATGATGGAGGAGGAACCATGACATCAGTGAGTAGTTATCTTAACAAATATATAACACAATTATTCAAATTTACCTTTCCTATTAAAAAATAAATACTGGGGTTAGATAGGAAGATTAGGGAACAGCGAGTTCATGATAGTGAGGGAGGAACAATTCTGAAAAGGTGGGTGAGAATGGTTGAACAACTTGAAGAATGTAATCAATGTCACTGAATTCTACATGTAGAAATTGTTGAATTTGTGTATGTTCTGCTGTGTATATTTTCAACAACAAAAATAAATAAGTTATTTTAAATAAACTAGTACTAGACCCAGTATGCAACATGAAATATTATTTTCTCAACATAAATTATACTGTTGCCACCAAGGAGTTTCTTATTTGTTAAATGATTGCTTTCAATACCTTTGAAATGTGCTAGTGTTTTCCCTAGGCTACAAATTTTGTTGTTGTCAGGTGCTGTGGAGTCGCTTCTAACTCATAGCGACCCTATGTACAACACAGCAAAACACTCCCCAGTCTCACACCATCCTCACAATTGTTGTTACGTTTGAGCCCATTTTTGCAGCCACTATGTCAGTCCATCTCATTGATGTTCTTCCTCTTTTTCATTGAACTTGTACTTTACCAGGCATGATGTCCTTCTCCAGGGACTGGTCCCTCCTGATAACATGTCCAAAGTACGTGAGATGAAGTCTAGTCTTACCATCCTTGCTTCTAAGGAGCATTCTCACCATAATTTTATAATCTTAAAATTTTAGGCAGTGTGTATTTAAAAGTGGATTAAACCACAAGATAAGAAGGCAAATATTTTCATATAATTTAAGATTTAGAGTAGTATTGTTCTTTAATTTCAACAAGGCAATTATTCTTATGTGGAATTTTCAAGGATATAATTGTAAAATGTAGTACAGGTAGACCGCAACTTATAACAGGATTTTGTTCTGATAACTCCATCATATGTCATTTTTTACATAAAGTCAAACACTACTTTTGTTTTTAGTTTTCATTATTATTTCCTTTTATTATCAGTATCTTTATAAATCCAATCTTTGAACATCTGTGAATGAACATCTGAGAATGATAACACTAGCAAATTATGTGCTGTGACATTGTATGTACTATTTATTACTAACAATAAGATATCCAAAAAAAAACCCAAAACCCAAAAAACAGATGGTCGTAAGTGTGATTCATCAAATTCAAATACGCTGTAAATTGGGGACTACCTGTACAGAACGCCAAATGGAAATGGCACATGTAGGATTTCTGAACAGTCATGTCGGGCATAATTTGAGCTTATAAAAAATTGGGAAGCTCTATAGCACATTAAAGTGTTAAAAAGCAAAGATGTCACCTTGAGGACTAAGGTGCACCTGACCCAAGTCATGGTATTTTCAATCCACTCATATGCGTGTGAAAGCTGGTCAATGAACAAAGAAGAACAAAGAATTGATGCCTTTGAATTGTGGTGTTGGCAAAGAATATTGAATATGCCATAGACTGTCAGAAGAATGAATAAACCTGTCTTGGAAGAAGTACAACCAGAACGCTCCATAGAAGAGCAAGGATGGTGAAATTTCGTTTCAGGTACTTTGGATGTATTATCAGGAGGGAGCAGTCCCTGTGGTAAACTAGAGCATCAGCGAAAAAGAAGAAGACCTTCAAGGAGATGAATTGACACAGTAGCTGCAACAATGGGCTTAAACATAGTAATGATTATGAGGATGATGCAGGATTGGGCAGAGTTTTGTTCTGTTGTACATAGGGTTGCTATGAGTTGAACCTACACAATGGCACTTGCCAGAGTCCCTGTTGGCACAAACGGTTAAGTGCTCAGCTACTAACTAAAAGGTTGATAGTTCCAATACACCCAACAGCACCACAGAAGAAAAATCTGGGGATCTATGCTCATAAAGATCATAGCCAAGAAAACCATATGAAGCATAGTTCTATTCTGTAACACGTGGGTTAGGCATGAATCGAAATTGACTTGACAGCAACAGGAAAAAAAGAAATAGCACCTATCACTTTGTGTTTTTGTGATGGAAACAAAGAAGGAAAGAAGTAATGGAAATTCAGTGGACTTCCTCCAAAGAGAATACGACAGGGGATGGAAAAATTGGGGAATTGTGATGACTGAACACCATGATGAATGTAATGAATGTCACTGAAATGTAATATGGAGATGGTTGAAATGACAAATGTCTTACTACCTATATATTTACCACAATAAAAAATAAAATAAAGGGATGTGAGGTAATCATGAAGAAAGGGTGTGTGTGTGTGTGTGTGTGTGTGTGTGTGTGTGTGTGTGTGTGTGTGTGTTTATACTCACACATGGTCATGTGCATGCACAACACACTCAGAAATGTACTGCCAGATAGAGTAGATTCCTGAGAAATCTCGCTATTATGGTTGACAGTCACAGAGTCAGCTGGTCAGCGTATACTGTAGCATCCATAACTTTACTGCAACTAGACTTATTCAGCATTGACAGTTTTGATTACAGTAGTATTGATTTTGTTTATTGAGTAAATCCAGGATTTTAACATTAGTATAATGTAGGAAGTAAACAGAATACATAATTGACTACGATTAGCATTGTTATTGATGAAGAAAATGAAGTTGTCAAGGATTTCATTCTACTTGGATCAACAATCAACATCCATTGAAGGCAGCAGTCAAGAAACCAAACAACATATTGCATTGGGAAATCTACTGCAAAAGATCTATCTAAAGTGTAAAATGCAAAGATTTCACTTTGATGACTAAGGTGCACCTGACACAAGACGTGGTCTTTTCGACCACCTCATATGCATGCTATAGCTGGACAACGAATAAGAAAGACCGAAGAAAAATCGATGCATTCAAACTGTGATGTTAGGGAAGAAAACTGAATGTACCACAGAAGGCCAGAAGGACAAAATAAATCAGTCTTAGAAGAAATATGAGAATGCTCCTTAGAAATGAGGATAGTGAGACTTCAGCTTGCTTACTTTGTATAAATTATCAGGAAAGACCAATTACTAGAAAAGGGACTCATGGATGGTAAAATAGCTGTTTTTATTGTAGCTAGGTGCCTTCGAGTCAGTTCCAACTCATAGTGACCTATGAGAACCAAACACTGCCCAGTCCTGTTCCCTCCTCACAATCATTGTCATACTTGAGCCCATTGTTACAGCCATTGTGTCAATACATCTTATTAAGGGTCTTCCTCTTCTTTGCTGACTGTCTACTTTACCAAGGAGGATGTCCTTTTCTAGGGACTGGTCACTCCTGATAACATGCCCAACGCTGGTGAGATGAAGTTTTGCCATCTTCCCTTCCAAGGAGCATTGTGGCTGCACCTCTTCCAAGACAGATCTGTTCGTTCTTCTGGCAGTCCATGCTAAATTTAATATTCCTCATGAACACCATAATACAAAGTAATCAATTCTTCTTCAGTCTTCCTTATTCATTATCCAGCTTTTACATGCATATAAAGCCATTGAAAATACCATGGCTTGGGTTAGGCCCATCTTAGTCCTCAAAGTGACATCTTTGCTTTTTAAATCATTAAAGAAGACTTTTGTAGCAGATTTGCTCAATGCAATAAGTCATTTGGTTTCTTGACTGTTGCCTCAATGGGATGGGTGTTGATTGTGGAGTCAAGTAAAATGAAATCCTTGACAACTACAATCTTTTCTTCATTTTATCATAATGTCGCTTATTGGCCCAGTTGTGAGAATTTTTGTTTTCTTTACTATGAAGTGCAATCCATACTGAAGGCTATAGCCTTGGATCCTCCTCAGTAAGTGCTTCAAGTCCACTTCACTTTCAGCAAGCAAAGTTGTGTCATCTGCATATTGCAGGTTGTCAGTTGGTCTTCCTCCAATCATGATGCCGTGTTTTTCTTCATATGGTCCACACTCTAGGATTATTTGCTCAGCATACAGATTGAATCAGTATGGTGAAAAGATACAACCCTGACACACACCTTTCCTGATTTTAAACCATGCAGTATCCCCTTGTTGTGTTCAAACGACTGCCTCTTGGTCTTTGTACATGCTCTGCTGAGCACAATAAAGTGTTTTGGAATTTCCATTCTTTGCAATGTTATCCATAATTTGTTATGATACACACAGTGAATGCCTTTGCATAGTCAATAAAACACAGGTTAATATTGTTCTGACGTCAGCAATGATACCCCTCATTCCACATCCTCAAGCTGAATCCTGCTTGAATTTCTAGCAGTTCCCTTCTGATGTACTGCTGCAACCATTTCTTAATTATCTTCAGCGAAGTTTTACTTGCATGCGATATTATTGACATTGTTAGATAATTTCCACATTCTGTTGGATCACATTTATTTAGAATGGGCAAAATACGGATTTCTTCCAGTTAGTTGGCTGGGTAGCTGTCTTCTAAACTTCTTGGCATAGATGAGTGAGCGCTTCCAATGTTGCATAACTTTGTGGAATCATCTCAATTGGTATTCAGTCAGTTCCTGGAGCCTTGTTTTTTTTGCCTATGCCTTCAGTGCAGCTTGGACTTCTTCCTTCTATGCCATTGGTTCTTGATCACATGCTACCTTCTGAGATGGTTGAACGTCAACCAAATCTTTTTGGTACAGTAACTCTGTGTATTCCTTCCATCTTCTTTTGATGCTTCCTGCGTCATTTAGTATTTTCCCCATAAAATCCTTCAAAATTGCAAAATGAGGCTTGAATTTTTTATTCGATCCTTTAGGAAATGCCAAGCATGTTCTTCCCTTTTGGTTTTCTAACTCCAGCTCTTTGCATATTTCATTATAATACTTTGTCTTCTCAAACCACCCTTTGGAATCTTCTGTTCAGCTCTTTTGCTTCATCATTTCTTCCTGTTGCTTTAGCTCCGCGACATTCAAGAACAAGTTTCAGAGTCTTTTCTGACATCCATTTTGTTCTTTTTTTTCTTTCCTATCTTTTTAATGGCCTCTTCCTTTCTTCATGTATGATGTCCTTGATGTCATTTCACAACTCATCTGGTCTTCACTCATTAGTGTTCAATGCATCAAATCTATTCTTGAGATAGTCTCTAAATTCAGGTGGAATATAACCAAGATTGGACTTTGACTCTTGTGGACTTGTTTTAGTTTCCTTCAATTTCAACTTGAACTTGCATATGAGAACTTGATGGTCTGTTCTGCAGGTGACACCTGGTCGTCCACTGACTGATGATGTTGAGCTTCTCCATCATCTCTTTCCACAGATGTAGTCGATATGATTCCTGTGTATTCCATCCAATGAGGTCCACTTGTACAGTCACCATTTATGTTATTGAAAAAATATTTGCACTGAAGAAGTCCTTGGTCTTGCAAAATTCTATCATGTGATCTCCAGCATCATTTCTATCTCCAAGGCCATATTTTCCAACCACCAGTCCTTCTTTGTTTCCAACTTTTGCATTCCAATCACCAGTAATTATCAATGCATCTTGATTGCATGTTGGTTCAATTTCAGACTGCAGAAGTTGGTAAAAATTTTCGATTTCTTCATCTTTGGCCTTGGCAGTTGGTGCGTATATTTGAATAATAGTCGTATTAACTGGTTGTCATTGTAGGCATATGGGTATTATCCTATCACTGACAGTGTTGTACTTCAGGATAGATCTTGAAATGTTCTTTTTGAGGATGAATGCAATGCCATTCCTCTTCAAGTTATCACTCCCAGCATGGTAGACCATATGATTGTCCAACTCAAAATGGCCAACACCAGTCCATTTCAGCTCACTAATGCCTAGGATAGCAATGTTTATGCATTCCATTTCATTTTTAACAATTTCCAGTATTCCTAGATTCATACTTCATACATTCCGCATTCTGATTATTAATGGATGTTTGCAGCTGTTTCTTCTTATTTTGAGTTGTGCCACATCAGCAAATGAAGGTCCCAAAAGCTTGACTCCATCCACATCATTAAGATCAACTCTACTTTGAGGAGGCAGCTCTTCCCCAGTCATCTTTTGAGTGCCTTCCAACCTGAGGGGCTCATCTTCTGGCACTATATCAGACAATGTTCCACTGCTATTCATAAGATTTTCACTGGCCAATTTTTTCAGAAGTAGATTTCCAGGTCCTTCTTCCTAGTCTGTCTTAGTCTGGAAGCTCCACTGAAACTGGTCCATCATGGGTGACCCTGCTGATATTTGAAATACCAGTGGTATAGCTTCAAGCATTGCATCAACACCTAAGCCACTGTAGCACAACAAACCGACAGATGAGTGGTGGTGATAAAGTTGAGGATTGGCTAAATTTGGGAAACTCTCCATGAGATTGATTGACATAATAGCCACAGCCATGAATTCACCCATACCAATGATCATGAAGATGGTGCAGGACTCAAAGATGGTTTGTTCTGCTTTACGCGAGATCACCGTGAGTCAGAGCCAACTAGATGACAACCAACAATAACATTGTTAATTTTTTAATCTAATCTAGTTGACAATATACTCTGTCGGTGTCACGTATTTTAATTTGGCTCCATGACGACAATGAAGGTAAAATTCCCTTATATTTGAGGTTTTTATGCTTTCTCTCAATGAACTATGGAGAAGTAAATTATGGAAGATTCACAGTGATAATTAAGGCCCACCCTTTTGATGGCAAAGCATTTTGAAGATGAAATTACATATTTGTAAAGAAAAGATAGAGGAGTGTTATAACAGTTTGCAGTAGCTGTCCGTTCAGCATGAGAAACTGAGACTGATCCACCACATATAATTATATAGAAAGCAATAATATCGTCTTCATGGCTAAGTGAAAAATTGATGTTTTTATATGCAAAATTATCAGCCTATATTACCTACATCTGATGATGTTTAAGCATCAATGAAAATTCAGCTTTATTCTGTCATTATGATCAGAGACAGGATGCTAACTTGCTCTTTCTTAACAGAATTTTAGATTAATGGAATAATAGCTTAAACTTAACATTTGTTATATTTTTGTCTTTCCTATAGTAATGACACAAATTAAAAAAGTTGTGTGTTTCAAATCAATCAATTCAAGTGATGAAAAGTCCACAGAAAGAGATAGACAGAATGTGCAGCTCAGATTTTAAGTGTCCTTTCAGAATCAATAAGAAGTTCCCCCACGGGTGACACAAACAGTTTGCACTTGACTGCTAAACAAAAGGTCGGTAGTTCAAACCCACCCAGCGGTGCCATAGAAGGAAGGCCTGGCGATCTGCTTCCATAAAGATCACAGCCTAGGAAACCCTATGGAGCAGTTCTACCCTGTAACAAATGGGCTCGCCATGAGTTAGAATCGATTCAGTGGCAATGGGCTTTCATTTGTTGTTGTTGTTTTTAATCAGAATCTATACCGATGTGATTTCTGGTCTGCATAAAATCATTACAAACTAAAACTGGGGGAAAAAAAAAACAACAAGATATGCAAATGTCTGAGCTATTCAGTGGTTAATACCTCTCCATGTAGCCATTTTCTTATTTTCTGGTGTATGCTTTTGTCTCTTCCTGTCAGTATATTTATATAGGAACACATTTTGTTTTTCATGAATTAAATCTAATGTAAAACTACTTATGGAAATTATATTAAAATATATTGAGCAACATTGACACTTTACTCACCATAAGATTTTAACCCACAGAAAGAATGTAGATTGAACATGTGAATTATTTTCGTAATGATAAATCATGTCATTCTATGGGGAAAAGATTAAACTACGTAGGAAGCATCAAAAGAACATGGCAGGAATATACAAAGTCATTATACCAAAAAGAACTGGTCTACATTCAACCATTTCAAGAGGTGGCATATGATCAGGAGCCGATGGTACTGAAGGAAGAAGTCCAAGCTGCACTGAAGGCATTGGCAAAAAACAAGGCTCCAGGAATTGATGAAATACCAATTGAGATGTTTCAACAAACGGATGCAGCACTGGAATTGTGCACTCGTCTATGCCAGGAAATGTGGAAGACAACTACCTGGCCAACGGACTGGAAGAGATCCATATTTATGCCTATTCTCAAGAAAGATGATCCAACCAAATGCGGAAATTATCGAACAATATCTTTAATATCACATGCAAGTAAAATTTTGCTGAAGATCATTCAAAAGCGGCTGCAGCAGTGTATGGACAGGGAACTGCCAGAAATTCAGGCCGGATTTAGAAGAGGACGTGGATCCACGGGTATCATTGCTGATGTCAGATGGATCCTGGCTGAAAGCAGAGAATACCAGAAAGATGTTTACCTGTGTTTTATTAACTATGCAAAGGCATTTGACTGTGTGGATCATAGCAAATTATGAATAACACAGCAAAGAATGGGAATTCCAGAACACTTAATTGTGTCCATGAGGAACCTGAACATAGATCAAGAGGCAGTTGTT
>NW_004444008.1:2690039-2718192 GCF_000243295.1 Trichechus manatus latirostris | reverse complement strand
CCCACATCTGTATATAAGCAGACGTTCTGGCTTTTTGCTCTCTCTGGATCCTGTGGCTGCTTCCTGTCATATCATCTCCCATTCTTGGGACTTGAGCTGTCAGCTTATCTGCCGAACCTGGGATTTGTCGATCTGCACAGCCTGTGAGTGGGAGCCCTGCTCTCCGACCTTCCGATCTTGGGCTTGCCAGCTTCTGCAGCTGTGTGACTTGGAAGAGACCTCTACCCTGATCCATGGACTTGGGACTTTCCAGCCTCTACAATCACATGAGCTATTTCCTTGATATAATCTCTCTCTATATATATATTTATACACTTTACTGGTTTTTCTTCTGTAGAGAACCCAGCCTAAGACAGAGGCCCACACATACACACTAAACATCCACAATAAAAAAAAAAAAGCCTATTGGCATCAAGCTGATTCCAATTCATGGCAACTCCACGTGTATCAGAGTAGAACTGTATTTCATAGGGCTTTCAATGGCTGATTTTTTGGAAGTAGATTGCCAGGACTTTCTTTTGATGTACTTGTGCATGAATTCACACCACCATCTTTCTGGTTATTCAGCAACCGTGTTAACTATTTGCACAACAAAACCAGTTGCTACAACAACAAACCAGTTGCTATCAAGTTGACTCCGATTCATGGCAACCCCATGTGTGTCAGAGAGGAACTGTGCTCCATGGGATTTTCAGTGACTGATTTTTTTTGAAAGTAGATCACCAGGACTTTCTTCTTAGGTACTTGTGGGTGACTGGAACCTCCAACCTTTCTGTTAGTAGCCAAGTGCATTAACCATCTGCACCACCCAGGGACTCCGTTTGCACAATAGAAATACGTAAACACCTTCAAGGGTGAGTGATCATCAGTGGCAGATTCTATAGAGAGATTCAATAAAATGGAATTGAGTGTCTGTGGGTCACTGTCTTCCCAAATATTGTGTCTTAAGCCTGAATAGTAATGCCATTTTTCTGTTACAACATGACAGATATTTTTAAAAACAGCTCAACTTTTCTCCTGTAATATCCAATTAGATTATTATCTCATCTCTTTGGAATGTATTATTTTTAGAAGGAAAGCTTTATGGTTTTTCCCATTAGAGCCATTTGAAGCGATTTCTCCCTGTTAGCTCATATCTAACAGGATCCTTATTTCTGTATTATTTTCCAGAGTACTAAAATTCGGTTCTGTTTTCAAAATTATCTTTTCAAAGGCTGATCTTGACATCACAAAAGCAAAATAAATTAGTTACTGAACCACGATGAAGGCATTTAAATTGAAACCCAAACACAATTGTGAATTAGTCCATTATTTTCTATTTGCTTTACTTATCAAGAAATATGTAGAAATGGTCAATGTTTCACATCTCTTTTTGAATTTTAATTTCTCAATATTTTCTTCTTAAATAACCTTTATTATTTAAAAATTGAAGACAGGAAGTGACTTATTTGTAGGGAGTAATCAAGAAGAATAAGAAACTGAATTTTCTACTACTGTAATGACAGACCTAGATTTTTTTGCTCAGAAGCAGATCTGTCTTTTCATGAAATTTTCTTAATTTAATTTATAAAAATGGTGTGGCTGAGACGTCTGACCTCCTCTAACTTCATGAGGGGAAGAGAGAATCACTGTCAGCCATCAGCCCAAGGCTAATTCCTATGAAATGGAATTCAGACATACCTCCTCTCTCCAACCTTTTCACCAATTGTGACAGCAGCCATCCCTCCCACAGCACTCTCTACTTCTGTGCTGGGTTCGACAATTCATTGCAATGGCCACATAGAACTCACAAACAATATTCATGATTATGAGGCTTATTAGGGAAGTAACAGGTTACAATTCAGGATCAGAAATGATTCAGGATACAGTTCTTTGGACAGCACAGCTTCTTGGCCATGCCCACAGGCAGGCCTCTCGCTGGTCCCAGGCCCCTCAGCCCTGGAGCCTCTTGGGCCAGCCTGGCCCTCTGCCCTCCTCAGGCAAATGTTACAAAGCTCTTTAGCTCCACCAATAAGTGCCCGGAGGTACCCCACTCCATCAGTATGCCTTGGCCTGAAGGCACTCAGCTCTCTAGCTCTTGGGTCGGCAAACCTAGATCCAACAAGTGCCCAGAGGCACCCTACTCTGCCAGCAAGCCCACTTCCCAAAGGCACTCAGCTCTCTCTCTCTCTTTGGGTTGGGAATCTCACTGCATCTTTCCCTGCTGGCCTCCTGATTTTACTGCTGCTGGTTCTCTCACTGCTTCTTGCCATCTCCGGAGTTATAGCTCTCTCTTTCTGTCTCTTGGGTCTAGGAGGTTCTCCGCACAGGGATCCCAGGTGCAAAGGACACATTCTGCTCCTGTCTCTCCTTCTTAGTGGTAGTGAGGTCCCCCCATCTGCCTCTGGAATGGCTCATTTTAAGCCTACCAGAATGGCAAAACTGTCCAATCCCCATATTAGGGTTCCATACATCTTATTTGCATGGTCCCACCCACACAATGGTTCCTTGCACCTTATTTGCATTATTAGCAAGCTGTCCAATCTCCGTGGTGAGCCACAAGCACCTTATTTGCAAAGTCCCACCCAGTCATTATATGTGAGCCACAAAGACTCTGGCTAGAAAGGCCATATTAAGTAACTCACTGCACCACAAATTTTATCTCTGTACCCCACTTTATTATGCAGTTTTTTTAAAGGTTGCTTGTGAGGATTATTGTTTTGAGGAAGTTTTCTGTAAACTTCTTCAAGTTATCTAGGTAGGAATGATATAAATATACAAAAATGACTGAAATTTTAATATATTGGCTGGGGTATACATCTTGCAGTTTATTGTATCATAAATGGCATTTTCATAATTTAGCTTTCCATTCCCACATGACGTTGTGGGTTGCTGCATGATACTCATTTCTGCTATTTCTCATGATAGGCACTGCCATAGGGGTGTGCTCTTTCCTTTAACTCTCCTTAGTGATGAAGGAAGAGAGCCAACAGAACGGGAAAAAAACAAAAAGGACAATTTGCATTTCTAGGAATTCAAAGAAAATCTTTCCTTAGCCTGCAGACTTTTCACAGTTGGGACAATGTCGATCCACCATCTGTATTTCTGGTTGGTTTGTATTCAGAGAACATGCTAAGACAGCTGTCCTGCCACACTCAATGCTTTTCAGAGCTGGAGAGTCTTTCCAGGGGCGTTAATTAGGGTATATAGTCAGATAAGAAAATAAACATCAGTCACGTCATCCTGTAGTACAATGTTTCCAAAGGGTTCTGAAGGCAGAAGTTCCTTTCTGTACATCCTTTCTCATGAAATAACATTTCAAGCTATAATTAATGAATGAGTGATGTTTCTCTTAAGAGATATTTTATAATTTGTCAGTGTAATGTAGGGAAACCTTCTAACTGCCAAATGCATTTACAGCCATTGCACTCTGTATAAATTCAGAGTTGGGGTGTTTCTAGGGATGCTTATTCAAGGTGAACTTGTCATGACAACTTATGTTCTACAAGGTAATATTTTAGTTTGATCATTTGGTCACTTATGGGCACATTATGCTAGTGATTTACGAAGTCTTATTTGATTAGCTTCCAATTGTTTTCTCTCTTTTCTTTTCTAATTAAAACATATTTAATGTCTCGTTAATATCATATTTTATATGACTTTCTGTATACAGTGTTCTGACCTTGATCTATCAGCTACAACTTACTTTCAGCTCCCAGTGACAAAAATGTGATTGCAGAGGTCTATACACATAACGGAGCCCTGGTGGTGCAACAGGTAAGCGCTCAGCTACTAACTGAAAGGTTAGTAGTGGCTCCACAGGAGAAATAGCTGGCGATCTGCTCTTGTAAAGATTGTAGCCTAAAAGACTCTATGGGGCAGATCTGCTGTGCCACATGGGGTCACATGTTGTTGTTGTTAGATGCCGTCGAGTTGGTTCCAACTCATAGCAACCCTATGTATAACAAAACAAAACACTGCCTGGTCCTGCATCATCCTCACAATCCTCATTATGCTTGAGCTCATTGTTGCAGCCACTGTGTCAATCCATCCCATTGAGGGTCTTCCTCTTTTTCACTGACCTTCTATTTTACCAAGTATGATGTCCTTCTCTAGAGACTGTTCCCTCCTTTTTTAGAGTAAACATCTGTACTCTGATTAGTACAAAATTGAGAGATCTATTGAAAGAAAAGTGACAGCTCGAGCTGGGACTAGATTGAACTCCATGTGGTGGAATCAAGTAATTCAAAATAGCCACCCGGCAGTGAGGTTTTATAGGAGAACAATGAATACGAAACACGTTACTTAATTGGTATTTACAAACTTGGATCACTGAAAGACGTTATTTGATTGGTAATCATGTCTAAGATCATTGAAAGGCATTATTCGATTGGTAGTTGAACATTTTAAGGCAGAGCTTCCTGTGCCCAGTTCTGTAAGGTGATTGGTTTAAAAGAGTATCCGTCTCTTAGATTGGTTACAGTGCAGCAATTGCATGAATATGTGACAGGGCGGGGTCACAGTGTAGTTACATCACCAATACCAGACATTCCTCTCTTAGAAACAGTACCGCAAACAGGGAATCACACCCAGCCCTCAAACTGGCCATTTCAGCTCATACCAGGTGCCTCTGTTTTTTGATTTTTTTTTTAACTTCCCTTAGATATCCTGATAACATGTCCAGAGTATGTGAGATGAAGTCCACTATACTTGTTTCTAAGGAGCACTTTGGCTTTACTTCTTCCAAGACAGATGTGTTCATTCTTCTGGTTGTCCATGGTATATTCAGTATGCTTTGCCAACAGCGTAATTCAAAGACATTAATTCTTCTTTGGTCTTCTTTATTCCTTGTACAGCTTTTGCATGCATACGAGGCAACTGAAAACATCATGACTTAGGTTAGGCATACTTTAGTCCTTCAAGTGGCATCTTTGCTTTTTAACACTTTAAAGACATCTCTTACAGCAGATTTGCCCAATGCAATTTGTCATTTGATTTATTGACTGCTGCTTCCATGGGCATTGATTGTGGATCCAAGTTAAATGAAATCCCTGACAACTTCAGTCTCTTCTCCATTTATCATGATGATGCATATTGGTCCATTTGTGAGGATTTTTTTTTTTCTTTATGTTAAGATGTAATCCATACTGAAGCCTGTGGTCTTTGATCTTCATCAGTAAGTGCTTCAAGTCCTCTTCACTTTCAGCAAGGAAGGTTGTGTCATCTGCATAACACAGGTTGTTTATGAGTCTTCCTCCAATCCTGATACTGCATGCTTCTTCATGTAGTCCAACTTCTCTGATTAATTGCTCAGCATACAGATTGAACAAGCATGGTCAAAGGGTACGATCCTGATGCACACTTTTCCTGATTTTAAACCACGCAGTATCCCTTTGTTCTGTTTCAACTGAGCTTCCAGGCTAAGACAGACTAGGAAGAATGACCTAGCGGTCTACTTCTGAAAAAATTAACCAGTGAATACCTTATGAATGGGATCACTAGAGTCGAAATTGACTCCACAGTACCTAACAACAACAACATAGGCATAAAGATTCATTCTCTCACATAAAAGACAAGTGGGAGTCAGTTCTCTGGGGTTCAGATGGCATCTCCACCAAGGCAAGAGGGCTCCGATAGCCTTACATTTTTTCTCTCTCCTGCCACCTTCCAGGGCAAGCTTCCAGCATTAAGATCACCTCAAGTACCAGAATCCCATCTAGAACTGAGCCCTCCAGCACATCACGCCCACATTTCTGGCAGAAGAAACCCTGTCATTAGCCTATTCCTCCATGTGGATACCAAAGTTAATGAGATCAAGACAATTTTTATAGTGAAAGTGAATACAATGTGGAAATCACAGACTTTATACACCAAGATTCTTAAAGCAATAATTAGAATAAAGGTATGTTTGGGGAAGATTAAGGCTCCTGAAAAATGATTTTATTTTATTATAGGCAGAGAATTTTTCATTTTATAAGCATGGTCATATAAAAAAATATGTTTTAATAAATTATTCTTTCGGTAATTTTTAACTTTTTATGATGCAGTGTCAGATCTCACGTGTGAGCTCACATTTTAATGCTCCCTAAAATAGTAATGAACTAAAGATTGTCTATAGCATCAATGAGTGTGAATTACGAACCGTTTTGTTAGCAATCTGTTGACCATATCTAGCAATGGGGAAGTACATCACCAATAATTTATAGTATATTTGTACATCAACAGTTTAACACATCAGCAACGCCAGCAAATTGATTTAGTTCTAAATTTGCATATTTATTCATTAGACTTATTAAAATATCCACACCTATCTATATGCAGGGCATACAGTTTATAGTGATTGGACTACTAAGTTGTTATAAATTATCAACAACTCATACAAATGAATTTGCTTTAATGGCTGCTGATTCCCCAGTCAATGGCTTATGATGCACTTGAGCATCTTAGCGAAATATGAAGCGCTTAAAATGGATGCTCTTGGAGTGGAGCTAATGATGGGCTCAGTAGCACCATTGTAAATTACTCTTGATTTGCTAGCATGTTTCTGTCCACATGCTTCTGCTGTAAATATGTTATTAGCCCTGAATCTCCCATTAAAATAAAGTGGCTAACACTTTGCAAACAGTACTATCTACTTTAGTTGTTCATCCCATTCAAATATTTTGTGGAAGGGAAAAGTTAAATTGACCTTCTGAAACTCAACAGACCCTCGCCCATGATTTTTTTTCTGCATATATTTATACTGAAAATATTCTGTTATTAATTTTTTGTTCTATTTATTATGCAAGCCTTGGATCCTCTAGAGATCTTGAGGGGTCCATGGCTCCCTGAGCCATCTAACATCCATAACTTGCCTCAGTATTTTCTCCAAAATAATTAACTGAAAGAAATCTGAGAGTGACCTTCTCAAAGAATTTGAGATTTCCGTGCCTTTTTTGACACTGTCTCTGCTATTGAACAGGGCAGCCAGATCAGAAGACTCTTACTCTTGAAGAGCCCTGTCTATAAGTATATTCTGCTTCATCAGATGCATTTTCCGTGATCTTTTCTTTGAATTTCATTACATTCAGCCAGTTAGTTCACAAATACCAATTTAGTGTCTGTTGCAAAAATGGGCTCAAGCATAATAACGATTGTCGGTAAGCAGGATCAGGCAGTGTTTCGTTCTGTTGTACTTAGGGTCACTATGAGTCGGAACCAACTCGACAGCACCTAACAACAACAACATATGACAGGCAGGAGCCCTGGTGGCACAACACTTAAGCACTTGGCTGCTAACCGAAAGGTGGGTGGTTTGAGCCCGCCCAGCAGCTCTGCAGGAGAAAGCCCTGGCGATCTGTTTCTGTAAAGACAGAGGCCTAGAGAACTGTAGTGTGCTCTTCTACCCTGTCACATGGGATGGCTAGGGGCTAGAATCAACTCGATGGCACACAACAATATGAGAGGTAGGGGCCCTTGGGGGCGCGAATCACTAATGCACTCAACTGCTAACTAAAAGGTTAGAGGTTCAAGTCCACCCAAACGCACTTCAGAAGAAAGTCCTGGTGATCTACTTCTGCAAAATCAGCCATTATGGTGCACATTTCTACTCTGACACACGTGGGGTCACCCTGGGTCAAAGTCGATTCTTCATCTGACATTTCACTCCTATAGAGACTTTTCCCGGATTTGACTGACAGTCACTGTAGCAACCTCCACATCCAGGTGACCTGAAACTTTCCCTAATGACCTTTCCACATGCCTCTAAGACCAAGCTGGTTATTTCTCCTTCAAATCCTTCCATTCCCCACAATCCAACAGTCCAGAAACCACTAGCAGGCTACAGCAATACAAGTTTATCCAAGTATGTGTCACATTTGCAATAGTGAAAAAATAAATTCATATTGGAATTTCTGAATCAACGGCTTGTAAGAGTCATCTCTAAGAGATAGAATTTTATTATAGGACTTTAGAATTGAGCAATAATGTATTTCTGAAAATTGTTACAATGCTTTATAAAATAGATCATATTTCCTAATTCCTGATGGTCTTGACGTCTTCACATAATATTACATGAAAAGCAATCATTGTCCTGCCTATATTTTAGGTATTTTTTACTCACAGAAAGCTAACAACCTTCAGACAAGAGTGACACACTCTTGTGAAAATAAGAAAGAGAAAAAGGAGGGAAAAAAGAAGGCAGATGTTAAGTGCTGGACCAAACGTGTCATTTTCCTTGACATCTTCCCCCGTTTTCTCTCTGGCACTTGTCACACTGAATGAAGATATTTGACGTTAATTGGACTCCCGTGACCTTGCACTGCTCTTGGTGGAAACGCCAAGCACTTCGGAGAATAAAATTGTGTTGAGAAAATCCCCGGGATCACTTCACGCCCCTGGTGTGGTCAGTGCAGGTCCTGGCTCCTCTAGGAAATTGTTTGAGGGCCTCCTTGTCATTTTAGTGCAAGGACTCTGAAAGGCATCTCTCACTCATGAGGTAACAGAAGAAATGCAATTGTGTGTTTTGTCCAAACCATGTTTAAAATTCCCTGCCGGGGACTTGCTCCTTCCCCTGGGATTCCATGGCACTTTCAACCTGCCTCCAGGGGGTGGTACCCCACGGCGACTGTTTGGTGTGGCATCTGTCTCTCAATGAATGTTAGTGGTTCTTTGAGAGACTATTACATTTTTTTTTTTTTTTTTTACTTTTCCAACATCTAGCATAATCATTGGTATATAAAAAGTGGTAAACAAATGTTTCATGAAAAAACAATATTATGATGTTACTATTATATACAGATAGTCCTTATCGAGTTACAATGAACTGCACTTAGAAATGTCCGTTTTGGATTTTTTTTTTTAGTATGTCTTATCATTAGCAATATGTACTACATACAATGTTGCAGCCCGTAATTTGCTGATATCACTCTCATGCCCGTCCCCAAAGACAAATAAAGATCGGATTTATAAACATACTGATAATAAAAGGCAATAATAATGAAAACTGAGAAAGAAAAAAAAAGGAGGTATTCAACTTAACGTCAGAACAAAATTACTACAGAGTCGTCAGAATGGAATGCAGCTGTAAGCCCGGGACTACCTGTATACAATTTATATACCTGGTTTAAATTGATTTATTAGATGTTGATTTTCATTTGTTTAGGTAAAGTTATTATTTCCTATTGATTTAGGGTTGGTGAAAATTTATTTTTTCTCTTGGTATTAGAAGACAGCTACGTGGCCAACCAACTGGGAGAGATTCACATTTGTGCCCATTCCAAAGAAAGATGAGCCACTAGACTGCAGAAATATCAAACAATATCATTAATATCACACACAAGTAAAATTCTGCTGAAGATCATTCCAAAACAGTTGCATCAGTACATCAACAGGGAACTGCCAGAAATTCAAGCCAGATTGAGAAGAGAACAGGGAACAAGGGATATCATTGCTAATGTCAGATGGATCTTGGCTGAAAGCAGAGAATACCAGAAAGATGTTTACCTGTGTTTTATTGATTATGCAAAGGTATTCAAATACGTGGAACATAACAAGTTATGGATAACATTTCGAATAATGGGAATTCCAGAACACTTAATTGTGCTCATGAGGAACCTGTACTTAGACAAGAGGCAGTTGTTCAAACAGAGCAAGGGGGTACTACTTTGTTTAACATCAGGAAAGTTGTGCCTCGGCGTTGTATCCTTTCACCATACTTATTCAATCTCTATGCTGAACAAATAATCCAAAAAGGAGGCTACATGAAGAAGAAGGTGGCCTCAGGATTGGAGGAAGACTAATTAACAACCTGTAAAATGCAGACGACACAAACTTTGCTTGCTGAAAGCTAAGACTTGAAGCACTTACTGATGAAGAGCCAAGACTACAGCCTTCGGTAAGGATTACACCTCAACATAAAGAAAACAAAAATCCTCACAACTGGAGCTATAAGCAACATCATAATAAATGAAAAAAATATTGAAATTTTTAAGGATTTCATTTTACTTGGATCCACAGTCAACACACATGGAAGCAGCAGTCAAGAAATCAAATGACACATTGCATTGGGCAAATCTGCTGTAAAAGACCTCTTTAAAGTGTTAAAAAGCAAAGATGTCACTTTGAAGACTAAGGTGCTCCTGACAAAAGGCATGATATTTTCAATTGCCTCATATGCTTTCAAAAGCTGGATAATGAATAAGGAAAACCAAAGAAAAACAGATACCTTTGAATTATGGTGTTGGTGAAGATTACTGAATATAACGTGGACTGCCAGAAAAACAAACAAGTCTGTCTTGGAAGAAGTACAGCCAGATTGCACCTTGAAAGCTAGGATGGTGAGACTTTGTCTTGTGTACTTTGGACATATTATCAGGAGAGATCAGTCCCTGGAGGAGGACATCATGCTTGGCAAAGTAGACGGCCAGCGAAAAAAGAGGAAGACCCTCAACAAGATGGATTGACACAATGGCTGCAACAATGGGCTCAAGCATAACAATAATTGTGAGGATGGCACGGGACCAGGCTGTGTTTTGTTCTGTTGTACACAGGGTGGCTATGAGTCAGAACTGACTCGATGGCACCTAAAACAACAGCAACATTCTATGTCCAAAAGCAAGTTTCAGAGTCTCCTCTGACATCCATTTTGGTCTTTTCTTTCATTCTTGTCTTTTAATGGCCTTTTGCTTTCTTCATGTATGAGTCCTTGATGTCATTCCACAACTCATCTGGTCTTCACTCATTAGTGTTCACTGCTTCAAATGTATTTTTGAGACAGTCTCTAAATTCAGGTGGGATATACTCAAGGTCATACTTTGGCTCTTGTGGACTTAACTTTTTTCATCCTCAACTTGAACTTACATATGAGCAGTTGATGGTCTGTTCCACAGTGGGCCCCTGGCCTTGGTCTGAATGATGATATTGAGTTTCTCCATCATCTCTTTCCACAGATGTAGTTGATTTGATTCTTGTGTATTCCATCTGGTGAGGTCCACATATATAGTCACTGTTCATGTAGTTGATAAAAGGTATTTGCAATGAAGAAGTCTTCGGTCTTACAAAATTCTATCATGCAATCTCGAGCATTGGTTCTGTCACCAAGGCCGTATTTTCCAACTGCAACTCCTTCTTCTTTGTTTCCAAATTTTGAATTCCAATCACCAGTAATTATCAATACATCTTGATTGCATGTTTGATCAACTTGTAGAATTTGGTAAAAATCTTCAATTTCTTCATCTTTATCATTAGTGTTCAGTACGTAATTTGAATGATATTCATATTAACTGGTCTTTCTTGTAGGCACACGGATATTATCCTATTACTGACAGTGTTGTACTTCAGGATAGATCTGGAAATGTTCTTTTTGACAATGAATGCAAGACCATTCCTCTTCAATTTGTCATTTCTGGAGTAGCAGACCATATGATAGTCTGATTCAAAATGGCCAATGCCAGTCCATATCAGCTCATTAATGCCTAGGATATCGATCTTTATGCATTATATTTCATTTTTGACAACTTCCAATTATCCTGGATTCATACTTCGTACATGGCATGTTCAGATTGTTAATGGATGTTTGCAACTATTTCTTCTCCTTTTGAGACATGTCATTTCAGCAAATGAAGATCTCAAAAGCTTTACTCCATCTACATTATTAAGGTTGACTCTACTTTGAGGAGGCAGCTCCTCCTCACCTGTATTTTGAGTGCCTTTCAACCTGAGGGGCTCATGTTCTAGCACTATATCAGTGTTCTGCTGCTGTGTTATTCACAAGGTTTTCACTGGCCAATTTCTTTTTAGAAGTAGATTGCCAGGTCCTTCTTCCTAGTCTGTTTTAGTCTGGAAGCTCTGCTGAAATCTGTCCACCGTCAGTGACCCTATTGGTATTTGAAATACCTGTGACAAAGCTTCCAGCATCAGAACAATAAGAAAGCCACCACAACATGGCAAACTATCGGATTTCAAAGGGCAGTTCGAGAAGACAAAGTTAAGTATTATAATGAAATGTACAAAGACCTAGAGTTAGAAAACAAAAGGGCACAACACACTCAGCATTTCTCAAGTTGAAAGAACTGAAGAAAAATTTCAAGCATCAAGTTGAAATATTCAAGAAACCTATGGGTAAAATATTGAATGACCCAGGAAGAATCAAGAATAGAATCAAGAATCAAAAAAGAAGACTGAAAGAATACAGTCACTGTACCAAAAAGAATTGGTCAACGATCAACCATTTCAGGAGGTGGCATAGTATTGAAGTAGAAGTCCAAGCTTCACTGAAGGCATTGGCAAAAAACAAGGCTCCATGAATTGATGGAATACCAATTGAGATGTTTCAACAAACAGATGCAATGCTGGAAGCACTCACTTGTCTACACCAAGAAATTTAGAAGACAGCTATCTGGCCAACCAATTGGAAGAGACCCACATTTGTGGCCATTTCATAGAAAGGGTAATCCAAAAAAAGTGGAAATTATTGAACAGTATGATTAATATCACATGAAGGTAAAATTATGCTGAAGATAATTCAAAAATGGTTGCAGCAGCACATTGACAGGGTATTGCCAGAAATTCAAGCCAGATTCAGAAAAGGACATGGAACAAGGGATATCATTGCTGACGTCAGATGGATATTGGCTGAAAGCAGAGAATACTAGAATGACGTTTGCCTGTGTTTTTTAACTTTGCAAAGGCATTTGACTGTGTGGATCATAATAAACTATACATAACATCACGAAGAATGGGAATTCCAGAACATTTAATTGTGCTTATGCACAACCTGTACATAGATCAAGAGGCAGTCATTCAAACAGAACAAGGCAATACTTCCCAAATTAAAATCAGGAAAGATATGCATCAGGGTTGTATCCTTTCACTGTACTTATTCAATCTCCATGCTGAGCAAATAATCCAAGAAACTGGACTATATGAAGAAGAACACAGCATCAAAATGGGAGGAAGACTCATTAACAACCTGCAATATGCAGATGACACAACCTTCCTTGCTGAAAGTGAAGAGGACTTGAAGCACTTATTGGTGAAGATCAAAGACTACAGCTTTCAGTATGATTTACACCTCAACATAAAGAAAACAAAAATCCCTACAACTGGACCGATAAGCAACATCATGATAAATGAAGAAAAGATTGAAGTTGTCAAGGATTTCGTTTTACTTGGATCCACAATCAACACCCATGGAAACAGCAGTCAAGAAATCAAAGAATGCATTGCACTGGGCAAATCTGCTGCAAAAGACCTCTTTAAAGTGTTAAAAAGCAAAGATGTCACTTTAAGGACTAAGGTGCACCCGACCCAAGCCATAGTGTTTTCAGTCATCTCATATGCATGTGAAAGCTGAACAATGAATAAGGAAGACTGAAGAAGAATTGATACCTTTGAATTATGGTGTTGGTGAAGAATATTGAATATACCATGGACGGCCAGAATGAACGAACAAATCTATCTTGGAAGAAGGACAGCCAGAATGCTCCTTAGAAGTGAGGATGGTGAGACTTGGTCTCACAGACTGTGGACATGTTATCAGGAGGGACCAATCTCTGGAGAAAGACATCGTGCTTGGTAAAGTAGAGGGTCAGCGAAAAAGAGGAGGACCCTCAATGAGTTGGGTTGACACAGTGATTGCAACAATGGGCTCAAGCACAGCGATGATTGTGAGGATGGTGCAGTGTTCTGTTCTGTTGTACACAGGGTGGCTATGAGTCGGAACCAACTGGATGACACCTAACAACAACAGCAATGTATATAGGCATCTAGATCTTTGCCTTTTTGACAGGTAGATTTCACAGTCCGTCTTCAGTTTTATCTGTTTATTGTTTTATTCATGATTCCTTTATACATCATGTCCAATATTACCTTTTTGACATTTATTTATTTGAAAAACATATGTTGAAAGGTTCATTCCATTCTGACTGCACCTAATGAACTCATGTGGCTGTCATATCTCCTCTGGGGTGGTTTCACTCCTGGGCTCTGGAACCAGATTTTCTGGGATTTGCTCCTGCCTCCACCACTCCTAAGTTGTCTCTGTTTCACCAAATGTGAAGTGTGAATCATATTGTTGTTGACTTGGTAGGATTGTTTTAAGAGTTAAACGAGTTAATACATGTGAAGTGCATGGAATGTTAGTGGGCCTAGAACAATTGTGCAATAAGGGGTAGCTGTTATTGCTACACAGGTACCTCCTTTCCTGAGCTGTGGATTTGCATCTGCTCTCATTTTCTCCTCATTAGACTTGTGAGAATTTCCTCTATCTTTGTCCTAATTGGTTGCTTTTAGATTTTAGCGGTTATATTTTGTAATCAGTTTCTTCTCTTCTCTTTGGTTTTCTTTTTTCATTTTTTGCCAAGGTCCTTCAGTCGTATAATTAGTTCATTTGTTTTCAGTCTTTCTTTTCTTCTTAATACAATGCATTTAGAATTATCCTTGTTTTCCCTAATCAACACCCTGTGCACCTTAGCATTACTCACTTTTATGTGCTTTGCAGGTTCCGTTTTGATTTCCCTTCAAGCACATGCTGTTGTTGTTGTTAGCTGCCATTGAGTTTGTTCCGACTCCTAGCAACCCTGTGTCCAACAGAACGAAACACTGCCTGGTCCTGGGCCATGCTCATAATCGTTGTTATGCTTGAGCCCGTTGTTGCGGTCACTGTGTCAGTAGTTACTACATTTGTGTTCTTTAATTCTTAAGTGTGATTTGCTAAAGAGCTCACAGAACTAAGCATATATTATACTCACAGATGAAGCTTATTACTGCAAAAGCATACCACTCTAATTTCTGTCTGCTTGCTGTTGTTGTGCTGTTGAGTTGATTTCAACTCAGAGCTACCCTATATGACAGAGTGGAACTGCCCCATAGGATTTCCTAGGCTGTAATCTTACAGGAGCAGATCCCCAGGTCCTTCTCCCACAGAGATATTGGGTGGATTCAAACCAACAGCCTTTTGTTTAGCAGTTGAGCGCTTCACTGTTGCACCAGCAGGGCTCCTTTTCCTGTCTACTCAGCTCCTCAGATCTCAATCTATGCAAATACTTTCAGGGGCATGCAAAAAAGTGAAAGCTTACTGCTCCGTGTTTCCCTTTTCTGCATGATTGGCCTCTCAAGCATGAATTTCTATCATTTGGGTACAATTATGCTTTAGGCATAAAATCCTAGAAAAGTAACCATTGGGTAAAAAGTCTTAGCATTTAAATAAAATTTCTGACACACAATGCTAAATGGTCCTCCACAAAGATTGAATCAATGTACTTTCACCGAAGTGTATGGCTGAAAGTATATTTGTTTATAAAGTGATTACTTTCTATAGGCCCTTGCATCAGTAGAGGCAACAAAGATGAACAAATCTGAGAGAGTGATTTTATCTACAAGGAAATCCTTCCACAAATCAGAGTAGGAATGTGGGAGCACAGGATCGTTTTTATCTTAATGTGAGAAGATAAAATAAATGGCTCTTCCTCAATGAATGCCAAGTGCACATAGAGCTCACTGTAAATTGAACATTGAACAGTATATCAAAGAATAGTATTACAGAGAATGTGGATTTCGCTCACATCCCTTGGCAATGAGGAGAGACAAGCCTGTGCTTTGCGACCACCATCTTTTTGTGTATTACATTTTCTCTCAAGGCATCAACAATACCTCATGGATTTTAATAGATTATAAATGCATTGCCTGGGGCAGTGGTGGTTCAGTGGTAGAATGCTCGCCTTCCATGCCGAAGACGTACATTCAATTCCTGGCCAATGCACTTCATGTGCAGCCACCACTCAGCTGTCAGTGAAGGGCTGGGTGTTGCTATGATGCTGAAAATGTTTTAGTGGAGCTTCCAGACTAAGATAGACTGGGAACAAAGGCCTGGACATCTACTTCCAAAAATAAGCCAATGGAAAACTTTATGCATCCCAGTGGAACACTGTACAATCTGCACTGATCATGGGGATGGTGCAGGACCAGGCAGCATTTCGTTCTGTTGTGTGTGGGGTGGCCATGAGTCAGGGGTTCACTCAACGGCAGCTAACAGTAACAATGAAATACACTGAAAGTTGAGACTCTGTCTTATTCACGTCCACATGTACCTGTAACAGCTTCTAGTACACTGTGTGTACTTACTCAGTGTGTTGAATGAATGTTCATTGAAGGATATGGGCTTAGAAAAATCAGTAAAATATTTACAATATATCATCAGAATTGCTTTGCTTGCTTGTTTTAATCTGTGATGAGTGGCAAAGAGATTCTTTTTCTGTTGGTCAGAAAACATGATCACGGCTTCCCAGACCAAGAGAGGCCTGGACTGGTCAATACTGATGATAGAGAGTCATACAATCCTGTATTGTAATGATCTCTTTAAATATACTGCCATGGATTGAACTGGGTGCCCCCAAAATTATGTGTTGAACTCCTGAACCTTGTACCTTTGGATGTGATCCTGTTTGGAAATAGAGTTCCTTTTTTATGTTAATTAGGTCATTCAGTGTAGGGTGGATCCTACACCTAATCACTCTGAACTATAAAAAGACCAGTCTATATACAAACACACATGGGGGAAGTCAGGCGCCATGTGAGGATCGTCTATAAGCCAAAGAACCAAGAAACATCTGGGACTAGTGACAAGGAAGAAGTTGACACAGGTGAGACCCTGATTTGAACTTCTACCTTCCAGAATTGTTAGAAAATAAATTTCTGTTCTTTAAAACCAACCACTTATGGTATTTGTGTTACGGCAGCACTAGGAGACTGAGAGAGATAGAGATAGAGGTAGAGGTAGAGGTAGATACACAGAATTTCAGAATTTATTCTTGCTTTTCCAACTAGTATCTAAATAAGGATTTACAATATTAACACTGTGACTTTACGGAAAATTTCTTGCACTGTTTCATGACTCGTGCCCTAGGTCTTCCAGGACCCCTAAGGTATGAGTGTGTGAGCCTGAGAACAAATTGTGCTCATTTAAACTGGAGGAAAGGACCCAGATTGCACGTGCACATCCACAATGTAGTAGGAATCATTTATGATGGCTTCACTCATCCTCTCAGTAAAGATTCTCCTTGTACCACCATGAGAGCGCATGGCCCCGTCAGCCCTGCTGGAGTAAATACCTCCTTTTCTCCTGGTTTGGTCATGCTGCTAAGCTTTGGATGCATCCTCACAAATGTTCTCTCCAAGCACACACTTTCCAGGGCAATGGAGCCCAAAGCACTAATGAAGTAATTAATTAAAATGTCATTCCTTAGAACTTTTAAATTATAACATTTAATATTCTTGTGACAGTCATGATATTAAAGCACCTCACTTCACTTTTTTATTAGATTAAAAGGTCCCTATGAAGGTAAAAGACTACAGCCTTCAGTACGGAGTACACCTGAATGTGAATAAAATGAAAACCTTACAACTGGGCCCATAAACAACATCGAGAGAAACTGAAGTTGTCAAGGATTTCATTCTACTTGGATCAACAATCAATGCCCATGGAAGCAGCAGTTAAGAAATCAAACATTGGGAAAATCTGCAACAAAAGACGTCTTTAAAGTGTTAAAAAGCAAAGATATTACTTCAATAACTAAGGTGCACATGACACAAGCCATGGTCTTTTCAATGACTTCATACATATGCTAAAGCTGGACAATGAAATAGGAAGAATTGATGCATTTGAATTATGGTGTTGGCAAAGAATATTGAATATACCGTGGACTTCCAGAAAAATGAACAAATCAGTCTTGGAGGAAATACAGCCAGAATGCTCCTCAGAAGTGAGTATGGCAAGATTTCATCTCACTTTCTTTGGACATGTTGTCAGGAGGAACCAGTTGCTGGAGAAGGACATCGTGCTTGGTAAAGTAGAGAGTCAGCAAAAATGAAGGAAATCTTCAGTGAAATGGATTGACACAATAGCTGCAACACTGGGCTCAAACACAGCAACGACTGTGACAATGACACAAGATGGGGCAAAGTTTCATTCAGTTGTACACAAGGTCACTATGAGCTGGAGCTGACTCAAGAGCACCTAACAACAATAGCCCTCCATAATCACATGAGCCAATTCCTTAAAATAAATCTCTCTCTCTCTTTCTTTGTCTCTTTCTTCTTATCTTACTGGTCCTGTTTCTGTAGAGAACCCCGGCTACGACAGAGACAAAGCAGTCATAGGAAAGACTATGCTGGAGACTGAGGTGCAACATAAATAAAATTGCCAGATAAAATTTGAATTTCAGGTTAACGATGAATAATTTTTTAGTATTAGTATGCCCCATGCAATATTTGTCTTGTATGTTTTTTTTTTCCTAAATCTGTCAGCAGTATGCATGTGAATTCTATGCATCAGCTGTCTGTCAGTCTGTGGTACTGTGGTGACTCGTGTCTTGCTGTGATGCTGGAAGCAATGCCACCAGTATTTCAAATACCCAGCAGGGTCACCCATGGTGGACAGGTTTCAGCAGAGCTTCCAGACTAAGACAGACTAGTTAAAAAGGCTTGGTGATTCCAAAAATTAGCCAATAGAAACCGTATGGATCACAACAGAATGTTGTCCAATATAGTGCTGGAAAATGAGCCCCCAGGTTGGAAGGCACTACACAATAGCACAGGAATGGGCTCAAACAAACCAAAGATCACGAAGATGGTGCAGGACTGGGAAATGTTTCATTCTGTTGTGCATGGGGTCACCATGAGTCAGAGCCGACTCAAAGCAACTAACAACAGCGAAGTGTATGTAGACACCAATTGCAAATGAGAAACATCAGGAAAAATCTACAATAATATCTGGGAATGTTGGTGTGGTGAATGGTTGACTTGGCGCAAGAACTACAGTGCTATTTAATTCATCTCTACAAAAGATAATGAAGAGAAATGTATACTAAGAAGAACAGGAAGCGTCCCTGGATAATGCAGAAAACACATCATATGCTGGAGGGAGAATACACTTCACCAATTGTTATTACTTGTGCTACTATATGAAATTAAGACAAGGGTCTTGATGGCAAACTATGGCAGCACAAATGGTTTCAGAAGGAATCTCAGTCTCAAGCTCTTTGAAAGACAACAGAAGAGAAAGCAAAATCCTATGGTGGCTATTAAGATTTAATCCACAGAACTCACTGAAATTGCTAATTGTTTATGTGAAAAGAAAAGCAGTCTCCAAACGACGAAAATGACAGCAACTGGAGGAGGGGGAAAGAGGCAGGACCAGAGAAATGAAAATAGAATCCCAAGCTTCTGACTCTGGAAAGTTGTTGTTGTTGTTAGGTGCCGTCAAGTTGGTTCTGACTCATAGCCACCCTCTGCACCACAGAACAAAACACTGCCAGCTCCTGCACCATGCTCACAATCATTATTATGTTTGAGTCCATTGTTGCAGCCACTATGTCAATCCATCTCGTTGAGGGTCTTCCTGTTTTTCGCTGACCCCGTGCTTTACCAAGCATGACGTCCTTCTCCAGGGACTGATCCCTCCTGACAACATGTCCAAAGTATGTGAGATGTAGTCAGTCATCTTTCCTTCTAAGGAGCATTCTGGTTGTACTTCTTCCAAGACAGATTTGTTCGTTCTTTTGGCAGTCCGTGGTATATTCAATATTCTTCACCAGCACAATAATTCAAAGGCGTCAATTCTTCTTCAGTCTTCCTTATTCATTGTCCAGCTTTCGTATGCATATGATGCAATTGAAAATACCATGGCTTGGGTCAGGTGCACCTTAGTCTTCAACGTGACATCTTTGCTTTTCAACACTTTAATGAGGTCTTTTGCAGCAGATTTGCCCAATGCAATGCGTCTTTTGATTTCCTGACTGCTGCTTCCATGGGTGTTGATTGTGGATCCGAGTAAAATGAAATCCTTGACAACTTCGCATTTTTCTCTGTTTATCATGATGTTGCCTTTTGGTCCAGTTGTGAGGATTTTTCTTTTCTTTATGTTGAGGTGTAATCCATACTGAAGGCTGTGGTCTTTGATCTTCACCAGTAAGTGCTTCAAGTCCTCTTCACTTTCAGCAAGCAACTCTGGAAAGTATGAGACAGAAAATGCACATTGTGGAGAAGTTTTCAGAAAAGAATAGATGCTGGAGGGATTTTATTTTTATTTCACTCTTTCTTTTTGTAACTGTTTTCTACTAGCTGCAAACCAGGTGTGTTTTCAATTCACAATTTGTATATATTAATATGTGACCTTGATCTTGAGTTGATATTCTGGGCAGGGTATGATAAATGCTTGTTGGGAGGATGGTCTGCTATGGCACCTGTGACTCTCATCTGAGTCACCAAATTAGGAAACTTAGGCCTGAACATCCCCTGACAATGGAGACTGGGAACTGAAATTTCCCTCTGTCCCAGTTTCCCTTTCGTCTTCCTTTTCAAGCAAATTCCTTGCATATTACAGACCGAATGAGTACCTCCTTATTCCGCTTATGTGTGCATGTCATATGGCAGCTGGCCAGCCCCACTGCTGTATCTGTTCCTGGTGGGAAGAGACAGGGTCTCTCACCTACAGCACGAGAAGGATGTGTGCAGACCACCAGTCCTGAGTTGGTTGTAGGGAGTGACCAGCTAGCCATGGGGGCCAGCAACCACTATTAAAGCTGACTTTGCTCTGTGTCTTTCCTAGGTGAATAAAGTGTTGTTCCAACCAGTGCCTTCGTGGAACTTGTGGTTTTCTTGGCAACCTCAGACCCTGGCTCCGCAATGCTGACCTACAGTAGGCTACACGTCTGTGGATTATTCATTCATAAACAGTTTCAAAACAATAAGCTAACTACCTCCAGGTGGCACAGGTGGGCAATAAGCATAAAAATAAGCATAAAATCTGGGCTCCTCCACTTGGAGTTTTGGTACCACTGGGATGGCTGAACCCTATAGGGAGACACTCCAAGACAGCTTGCCCTGTCTTCAGGGATAGAACAGCTTTGGGGCTGTGTTATGAACCGCAGATGTTGAAGTTCCCTGAGTGTGTGGGTACGCACTGTGTGTGAGGAGCAAAAGAGAAAGACTGATTGACTCTAATTGCTTCCTTCCTTCCTGCCATCCTGCCTTCCTACCTGCCTGCCTGCCTTCCAGCCTGCCTTCCTTCTGTCCTTCTTTCCTCTCTATCTCATTCTGTCTCTTTCTTTCTATCTCTTCCTGTCTCTCAGAAAGTTTTTCATATCATGCATAATAATGTCTTAAACTATTTTATAAAATCAACCTTGTAACACTTTATGTTCATAAAACAAAATGATCTTGAAACTGACTGCCTTAAATGTACTGAAAATCATTTTTCGGTACTTTTGAGACTGTGACGTAGCCAGGATCATCCTTCCAGACATTGCCAACCCATTAGCTTTCTGGAATTATTGTTCCCTGCCAAAGCGGAGAGGAGGAGTGATGGCTTTAACTCTATTGTCAGGGTTGGTGCCCAATTGTTGAGATAAGCTGTCTGCATGGGTTGCAATTCATTATCTGTACATGACTGGTATCCTCAGAAAATGCCCTGGAGGGTGTTGAGAGTTGCCAAAATCTATGCAATGAATTGGTCCTTTACATTCCACCCAAGAAAGACTGCCTCCTAATTGACATTCAACTACTGGGGAAGGGGGAATGTTGTACTTTTATATCCTGGAATAAATAATGACTAAAGTGTGAGTGAGGGGAGAAGGGGAAGAGGTCAGTGGTGCTGGGAGAGGATGTTGATCTTAGTGGTCTTGGGGTCAATGCAGCTACTCAGTCAACTACACGGTGTTTTAATTTGCACTACCAGTTATTTTATTTTAGAAGGAGCCCTGGTGACACAGTGGTTAAAGCACTCGGCTGCTAACCAAGGGGTTGGCAGTTCGAAACCACCAGCCACTCCATGGGAGAAAGATGTGGCAGTCTGCTTCCGTAGAGGTTATAGCCTTGGAAACCCTATGGGGCAGTTCTACTCTGTCCCACAGGTCACCATGAGTTAGAATCGACTCGATGGCAATGGGTTTTGGTTACCAGTTATCTGAGGAAAGTGAAAAATCTTATTTTAATAATTGCATTTCTTTTGTGTAACTAACACTTGATAAATATATATCAAGTCAAATCATTTATCTTGTTTAAAATAGGGAAAATATTTTATGTCATTCTCTTCCCCAGAATGGTCCAAAAGAACTGTTTATTTACACATTTGAGCTTGAAGAAAATGCCAGAGTGCTTTATACAGAGAGAAATAGGGGAAGATAGAGATGTATTTTTTATAGATATCCGGCACTTAATGAAGTTTGGAAGATTGATTGTAGAACTTCCTAATAGTTGTACTCACATGGTGGAAGCTCAGTAAATGTTTATTCGTTGGAAAAATCTGTACTGAGACACTGGACAGGAAATCAAATTCCACATGTGATATATATATGTGTATCTATATAACATATATGTAGATAGTTATACATATAGATACATACGTTGTTTTTGTTTTTGTTTTCTGGAAGTTTCCTCTGCACTCCAGTTCCTGAATTGTTGTGAGGAAGTCCTCTGAGGAGATTTCCACATCCTGGGGAAGATAATTTACATTTCCAATATAGCGTGGGTTAAAAGACTCTCCAAAAGAAAAGGCTTGTAATAACCTGGGCCCGAGGGAGCCCCACAGAGTGACGGGAGCTGAGGGAGTTTCTGAAGCGCACAAGGCAAATACCACCCTGTCCATAATGGCATGTTATTTCAGAAGACGGGATGGCAGAATACATCATAAATAGGCTTTCAGTTTTCAGGCAGAAATAGCTGTTATTCTGTTCACCATGAAGCAGTTCCAGACAGCAGAGAAGAATAGCAGGTGTCTGGATGCTTCCCTGAGCCCTGGGAACCATGACACCCGGGTGACAGGCGGGCACAACAACTATGCCCAGGGGTGAATGGGCCACAGCAGGGTCCCTGCCTTCTCGGCTCCGAACACAGAGGCTATTGGTGGATAATCCATTTCACCAACTCTGCTCACAACACTCATCAGAGTGTCCAGCTCCAGACAGAACCGGGCTGGGCCAGGGTCTCGGGTGGGCTGATGAGGACCCTGGTTCAGACAGCAACCATCCACCCTTGCTTGTGATACATGCCATCACTTCATTTTCACACTGTGAAAAGTCACTTGTCAGAATGTTTGCCAACTGCTGTGGAAAACAGACACCAAAGCAAGGAAGCTGGCATAGCTGAAAACACACCACCTTTGGAGAGCTCATGCTTTGCATATAACATGGCTTGTTCGCTGGTATAGAATGGTCTTTTTTTTAATTCTAAAAGCTTTAATCATTCACCTATCCTAACTGTGGCACAGTTACGTGTTTGGCTACTAACTGATGCTGGAAGCTATGCCATCGGTATTTTGAATACCAGCAGGGTCACCCATAGTGGACAGGTTTCAGTGGAGCTTCCAGACTAAGATAGACTAGGAAGAAGAACCTGGTGATCTACTTCTAAAACAACCGGCAGGTTAAAACCTTAGAATAGTGTAGAGGGTCAGTGAAAAAGAGGAAGGCCCTCAATGAGATGGATTTATACCGTGGCTGTGACAGTGGACTCAAACATAGCAACAATCGTGAGAATGGCGTGGGACCGGGCAGTGTTTTGTTCTGTTGTGCATGGGGTCTCTACGAGTCGGAACTGACCCGACGGCACCTGACAACAACACTAACTGAAAGGTTGGTGGTTCAAATCCCCACGCAGACACCTTGGAAGAAAAGCTCCGCAATCTGTTTCCAAAAAGAAAACCCTATGGAGCACAGTTCTACTCTGACACACCTGGGGTCACCATGAGACAGAGTTGACTAGATGGTAACTGGTTATGCTGTAGTAAAGGCGCTGGCTGATAAGAAGCCAAGTGTCCTTTTAATTAGGCCTCTGGTTCTTATTTTTAAGTGGTGATTCTTTAAAAAAGAAAAACCCACAGACAGGGACTTGTACAAACATGAGGGCCCAGAATCTGGATGTAGCACAGAACCCAGCCGCAGACACACAGTGATTTAAAACACAGGTCTGCTGTTTTCAGTGGTCCTTCGGTCCAGCTTCTCTGCACGAAACAGGCAATCTGCTGCTAACAGTCACACAAACTCGTTCTAGATGTAGTCGGGGTTGTTTCACGCTCCACCAGAAAGCATTTTTGAGCAATGTCTCTCTAGACCTTCCCCAGCTGTGGATTATGTGTTTCTGTGGGTGTCGGATCTCCTCAGTTACAGGAATTCCATAAAATCTTTCTTTAACAGGCTGTGTTTTTATTTCATTGATAGAAGTTATTTCTGGATATTCAGAAAAATCTTCGCTTTTAGATTGATAATCATTGAAAGACGTTTTCGAAGAATAAATCCGCAAATTCTTCAGTTAGCCTTGTGCAAATTGAGATTATGTGTCCATGCTATTTTGTTTTAACTTTCAGGAAGACCTCCCATGAGTCAAGTTTGAGGAACCCTACTCTTTCTTTCCACAGCTATGTCACCCCTCGTTCCCAGGACTTTGGGACATAATTCAGTAATTAATACCAAGCAACTTGCCTATTTCTGAGAGTTCAACATTTGGTTTGTCTAGTCTCCTCAGTTTGTCTGTTAATACTGAAATTTCACGCTGAAATCTTGCCGTCATTGGGAAGTACTAATCCCTACGCTCTTAGTACCCAGGCCAATAGCACTTCATCTTTTCACTCTCGGCATTCATGGGCGAACAGAAGACAGAGAATCAGACTAAAGCAGCATAAAGCTTCTTGGAGTTTGAAAGTTGGAAATACCGGCCTGTTGAATAGTTTGAAATGATTTCAGCTTTTTATTTTTATTGAAGTGTTAGGAGACAAATATCTGTGGATTTCTTGGGTTTCTGAAAGTCTTGCAAACAGAGGTACGAATTGGCTATGCTCTGGGCTGTCTTTTCAAGTACGTTTGTAGAGCAAATAGCTTTGAAAGAGAGAGACAGAGGGCAGATTTACTTACCGTGTCATGTAATAAAGAAAACTTCTCCCTCCAAGCAGAGGACAGGCACATTTACTGCCTGTTATGACAGATCCGAGTTTCCCTGAGCTCATGGAACTGGCACGAGCGCTACACCCTGCCTACTGACTTTGCCATAAGTAACAAAGTCCTTTGTCTCTGACCCTGGGAGCTCATGCCTTCGGTCTGTATCTATGAGACTGTGGCAGGCTAACTGATTAGGCTAAAAGTAGGGTAAAATACCAGTTCTGGACAAAACAACAAAGAAAATCCAATGTGTGCCTATCTCGTTTTTATTTTCCATATCTCCCCAGGCTATGAAAAGTTATTTTGTTTCATTGAGATTTAATTTACCTGCCATAAAAACCACCTTTTTTAAGTGTACAATTCAGTGGTTTGTAGTATATTCACAAAGTGTGCCCACTATCTAACTGCAGAACATTTTCACATCCGCAAAATGAAACCATGTACCCGTTAGCAGTCACTCCGCATTTTCCCATCCCCCAGCCCCTAGAGGCCGCGCATCTGCTTTCTGGCCTCCAGAACTGTGAGAGAATAAATTTCTGTTATTCTCAGCCCCCCAGGCTGTGGTAATTTGTTTTTCCGTCTGTAGGCTCTTACGGCAGCCCTAGGAAATGAATACACAGGAACTACATGATTTCCCAAAATTTAATCTTTAATATTATTGAGATTTGTTAAAAAGAAGACATTTCATGTTACAGATTTCTTACAAAATAGAGGTATATTGTCACACATAGAAAAGCAAAACAGAGAATAATATATGCTTAAGATCATTTAATGTAAAAATAATAATAATAATAATAAAGAAACAGGACATCTTTAACACGGAATGAAAGGTTGAAGATTCCAAAGACCAAGAACCTAGTGGGGGGACTTGAGGGAAGGCAGTATTTGTGTTATAGTTTTCCGGCATTTTAAGTTGTCTCTGGGTGGAGAAAATGGCTTGTGCTCGACTACTAACTGCAAGACTAAGTTTGAATCCACCCAATGGCATCATGGAAGAAACGCCTGGCAATCTGCTTCCTTAAGATTACAGACAATGAACCCTGTGAGGAAGTTCTACTCTGAACACATGGGGACACCATGAGTCCAAATCGACTTGACATCATCAGATTTTGGTTCTGACATTGAACTGGTCTGGCTCTTTAAGAGAGGCCTGATGGCCATGTGACGGTGTGGGACCCGTGCCTCAGGTGCACGGGCCAAATAAACTCCAAGTTGCCTGGTTATATTCCTTTATCTGGTAGCTGGAGGACCAGGCTGTTGGGAATTTTGGGTACTGAAGGTTCAGCACTCAGCCAATTTGCCCTGCACACTCCGTATTAAACCCCCAGCGGCTGGTGACAGCATAAGATGACTTACAATCCTGAGGGTGTCAGGGATGTGCCCTTCCCCCACCAAAATCACCACTAATCATCTTCACTTCCTCTTCCACTAAATGAATAATGGGGAATGTATTCATATTGAGAGGAATATCATCAGAAAAATGTGTCCTATACCATTTACCTGGGATTTGACTTCAGGGATTGTCCTACTGCAGATTTTGATGGCAGTTAAAGCACTCTGTGCATTTGTCAAAACTCACAGAAATGTATGTCAATAAAAGTGAATTTGTTAATTAAGAAACACGTTTTTTTTAAACCTAACTTCTAAAATTTCTTCCAATTCTACTGGTTTTTATTTATGTATTTATTCAGTTTTCATCATTGCTTTAATTAATGGACTGACATTTCACGAACATAAATAAATAATTAAATCTTCGGACAAAGCACGTATCACCAGCAAGGAACTGATTCAAACGACAAGTTTCAGTTTAACTTCTCGTTGAAGGCGTACTGTTTTGCTTCTTCTTTTCAGGACTTATCTTCCAACACACTTCTCCCACGGCATGATGGTTTGGATTTGGCTTTGGATAGCTATTATAGTGGAGATACAGTAGTTATTTTTCCAGGAGAATATCAAGCTGTAAACATTGCTTTATTGACTGATTGCATCATTATAAAGGGTTAGCTGGTCATCCTTCGCAATATTTTATTTATTTTTATTTTTATGATTTTTATTGTACTCTAGATGAAGGTTTACAGAACAAACAGTTTCTCATTAAACAGCACACATACCATTTTATGACAATGGATAACAACCCCATGACATGTCAACACTGTCCCTTCTCAAACTTGGGTTCTCTATTACCAGCTTTCCTGTCCCTTCCTGCCTTCTAGTCCTTGTCCCTGGACTGTTGTGCCCCATTAGTCTCATTTTGTTTTATGGGGCCGTCTAATCTTCGGCTGAACAGTGAACCTTGGGAGTGACTTCATTACTGAGCTAAAAGGATGTCCAGGGGCCATACTCTCGGGATTTCTCCAGTCTCTGTCAGGCCAGTAAGTCTGATATTTTTTTGTGAGTTAGAATTTCGTTCTACATTTTTCTCCAGCTCTGTCCAGGACCCTCTGTTGTAATCCCAATCAGAGCAGTCAGTGGTGGTAGCTGGGCACCATATAGTTATACTGGACTCAGTCTGGTAGAGGCCGTGGTAGTTGTGGTCCATTAGTCCTATGGACGAATCTTTCCCTTGTATCTTGTTTTCTTCTTTCTCCCTTGCTCCCAAAGGGGTGAGACCAGTGGAGTATCTTAGATGGCTGCTCGCAGGCTTTTAAGAACCCAGATGCTACTCTGCAAGATAGAATGTAGAACATTTTCTTTATAAGCTGTGTTATGCCAATTGACCTAGATGTTCTCCAAGATCATGATGCCCACAGCCCTCTGCCCAGCAATTCAGTCTCTCAGGAAGTTTCAATGTGTCTACAGAGCTTCCACGACCTTTGCTTGTACAAGTTCTGCTGGCTTCCCCAGTATTGTGTACTGTCTTACCCTTCACCAAAGTTACCACTTTGTCTATTTAGTATTTCCCACCTCAACCCCTGCCATCCATCGTAACCAACAAAGATTGTTTCTTTTTGTGTGTAAACTTTTTCATGAGTTTTTACAGTAGAGGTCTTATACAATATTTGTCCTTTTGTGATTGACTTACTTCACTCAGCATAATGTCCTCCAGTTTTATCTATGTTATGAGATGCTTCACAGATTCATCATTGTTCATTATTGTTGCAGAATATTCCATTGTGTGTATGTACCATAGTTTGTTTATCCATTCATCTGTTGATGAGCATCTAGGTTGTTTGCATCTTTTTGCTATTGTGAACAATGCTGCAATGAACATGGGTGTATACGTCTATTTGTGTGATGGCTCTTATTTCTCTAGGATATATTCCTAGGAG
>NW_004444008.1:2666032-2688495 GCF_000243295.1 Trichechus manatus latirostris | reverse complement strand
CTGATGTGTGCATCTACTGCTATAAATTGTTCTCTGAGGACTGCCTTTGCTGTGTCCCATAGGTTTTGGTATGACATGTTTTCATTCTCTTTTGATTTTAGGAACTTTTTGATTCCATCTCTGATTTTTTCTATTACCCAGTGGTTTGTAAGCAGGGTGTTATTCAGTTTCCATGTAATTGATTTTTTTTCCTTGCTCTTCCTGTTGTCAATTTCTACCTTGATGGCATTGTGGTCAGAGAAGATACTATGTATTATCTCAACATTTTGGATATTTTTGAGGGTTGCTCTGTAGCCTAAGATGTGGTCTGTTTTAGAGAACATTCCATGTGCATTGGAAAAGAATGTGTAATTTGCAGCTGTTGGGTGGAGTGTTCTATATATGTCTATGAGGTCAAGTTGTCTGATTGTGCCCTTTAGGTATTCTGTATCTTCACTGAGGTTGTTTCTAGATGGTAGGCTCTCTGGTGGGTCTTTTACTGTGAGTAGTGTGTTGAAGTCTCCTACTATTACTGTGGAATTGTCAGTTTCTGTTTTCAGTGCTGTTAGAGTTTGTTTTATGTATTTTGGAGCCCTGTCATTGAGTGAATAGATGTTTATTATGGTTATGTCTTCCTGATGGATCATCCCCTTAATCACTATATAGTATCCTTCTTTGTCTTTTATGGTGGATTTTGTTTTAAAGTCTATTTTATAATCTGAGATTAGTATTGTCACTCCTGCTCTTTTTTGGTAGCTGTTTGCTTGATATATGTTTTTCCATCCTTTGATTTTTAATAAATTGATGTCTTTGTTTCTAAGGTGTGTCTCTTGTAGATAGCATATTGATGCATCCTATTTTTTTTATCGATTCTGTCACTCTCTGTCTCTTTATGGGTGCATTTAGCCCATTTACATTCAGTGTAATTATTGATAGGTGTGAGTTTATTGCTGTCATTTTGTAGTGCTTTTTTTTTCTTTCTTTCTTTTTTTTTTTTGTGGTGCTGACATTTTCTTTGTTCCTCTTAATCTCCTGTGCTGAATTCCTTTCGTCTGTGGGGATTTTTTTATTTCTTTTGTTTTTGTAGGTTTTATTTTTACTGGGACTTTATGTTTTTCTTCTTTATTTTGATGAGTAGGTTTGTTAAGTTTCTTTATGGTTACCTTGAAATCTACCCTTATCTTCCTAGGTTTGAAGCAGTCTATTATTACTTGGTCTCGTCTTGCCTTCCTCCCCCTTTTATTGTTCTGATGTTGTTGTCATTTACAGATTAACCTCTCTAGTTCCCTGTTGTAATTCTTTTGGTTTTGGATAGTCCTTGAGAGTTCATTTCCTAGGTTGGCATTTGGCTGGTATGATCTGCATCCTAGATTCAGCCTGTAGTCTGATGTGGTTTGTTCTCAGATAAAAGGACTCCCTTTAATAAATCTCGTAAGTTTAGTTTGGTTTTTACGTAGTCCCTTGTTTTCTGTTTATCTGGAACCTTATTTCACCATCATATTTGAATGAGAGTTTTGCAGGATATGTTACTCTTTGCTGGCAACTTTTTTCTTTTGAGGTTTTATATATGTCATCCCATTGCTTTCTTGCCTGCATGGTTTCTGCCGAATAACCTGAGCTTAGTCTTAGTGTTTCTCCTCTGTATGTGACTTTTTGTTTTTCTCGAGCTTCTCAGGATTCTTTGTTTGTCTTTGTTTTTAGCAAGTGTGATTATGATAAACCTTGGTGATTTTCTTTTGGTGTCTATCCTATATGAGATTCGTTGAGCTTCTTGGATGGTCAGCTTTTCATCTTTCATGATATTGAGGAAGTTTTCTGTCAGCAGTTCTTCAATGATCTTCTCTGTGTTTTCTCTTTTTTCCCCTGTTTTGGAACTGATCACTCGAAAATTTTTGCTTTTGATTGTATCCCACATGATTCTCAGGGTTTCTTCATTTTTCTTCATTCTTTTTTCTGATTTTTGCTCAAACAAAGTTGTATCCAAGTGTTCATCTTCAATTTCACTGGTCCTGTCTTCCACCGTTTCAAATCTGCTCCTCAGCCCTTCTATGACACTGTCCATTTCTGAACTCTTGTTGTTTATCTTTTGAATTTCTAATTGTTATTTTTGTACGATTTCATGAATTTATTTTGCCATTTTCTTCCTGCATTCTTTTCCTGAATTCTTCCATTTTTTTGTCTGTATTTTCCATGAATTTGTCTGCCTTTTCCATGAATTTGTTTATTTTTTCATCATTTTTGTCTGCTTTTTGCTTCAACTCTTGGATAGCTCTGAATGTTAGAGATTTGAATTCTCTATCAGGTAGTTCTAGTGCTTTTTCCTCTATTGGAAAGTCATCTGGTGTTTTATTTTGTACGCCTACTGGAATCATCTTGTCCTTTTTTAAAAATGTTTTGATATTGTCTGCTGTCTGCGGGACATTCAGTAGTTATTTTCCTCGTTTATTGAGTGTAGATTTGTTTGTTTTGTCCTGCTTTTTTGTTTTATTTGGTTATGTCCGAGCAGGTGGGCTGTGTGTTCTTTGTTGTTTGCTTGTCTTTGGGCACAATACTTTTCACCTCCTTCTTGGGCAGGGTCAGTTGCTAAGGTACGGTACAGCAAGGCAGGTCCAGCTGAAGGGGAGTTGCTGGGATGGGTTGTTTGTGGCATGGACTAGGGCCGACAGGGCAGGGCAGGAATCAGCACAGGGCAGGTCAGTACGCTGTGCCTGTGCTGCTTGGGGGTGTGATGCTCAGCGCATGTGCAGGTAGGCAGGAAGGAGGAGTGGGATTGTTATTTGTGGAACTAAGATGGGTATTGGAAACAGGAGAGAGAGGAGAGAGGAACAGGAGTCAAAAACATACAAACAAACAAACAAAAAAGAGTGCTAAGGGAGCTTGCCATTGGAGTGGAGAGATGAGAGACTGAGAAATGGAGAAAATCAAAAAGGAAAAAAAAAAGAAAAGAAAAAGGGTAAAAGAAAAAAATGAATAAATAAAAATTAGAAAAAGAAAAGCCCCAAGGGATCCTACCAGTGCAGCTGGTAGGACTTGGGAAGTTGCTCCCAGGCTGTGAAGTACAGCCTGGCTAGAAGGGGTAGAGGTGTCACACAGAGCCAGGTATTCAGGAGACAGGAAGAGAAGGTAAGTATAGAGAGATGAGAAACTGAGAAATTAAGAAACACAACAAGGGAAAAAGAGAGTAACAAAACAAAAAAATAAGAAAAAATGCTCCCAGAGATCCCACTGCAAGGCTGCACAGATTGAGGGAGTAGCTCCCAAGCCGCACAGTACTGTCCGGCTAGAAAGGGCTCCCAAGCCGAGAAAAAAAGAGAAGAAAAGAAACAAACAAACAATTCAAAACATAACAAATCAAAACAAACAAAAAGCCCCTGGGATCCCACCAGCATGGCAGCACGGGCTAGGTAGCAGTTCCACAGTCAAGCGGTGTTTCACAGCCTTTCAGGAAGAAGCAAAGATGGCACACGGAGCCAAGTATTTGAGAGAAAGGAGGGGGAGGTGGTGAGAGGTATGGAAGAAACCAAAAGCAGCAGAAAAAAGCAACAGCAGCAACCAATAAATTGCACTCAGGGAGCCGGCCAGTGCGGGCAAGTGGAATCCAAGGGGCACAGGGGTGAAACCGGTGCTTCCCAGCCAAGAGACTGTGGCTGCAGGAAGCAGAGGAGGCCAAGTGAGGGTGAAAAACGATCGGGGGTGGGTAAGCGTATATCACTGGTTACCGGTTGTTCTGTCTCCTGCTGGAAACTCCATGAAGCTGCTTTCCTGTATGCCCTTTCTGCTGATCTCCAACAGGAGTCCAAGATGGCAGATCCATGCTGCATTAGCTGATAGGGGACCTCTGCATGTATCTCTCCTTGCTGTCTGTTCTCTGTCAGTTTCTTATTCGATTCAGTACTTGGCTGAGTTCTTTATCTCTTCATTTGATGCTTAGGTTTCCAGGATTGATGTTTGTCTCTGTTTGACTTAGTTTTTCACATCTTTGCTGTGGAGGGATGGCATGGTGCTTCTGTCTATACTCCATGTTGCTCAGAAGTCCTCTCTAATGGTTGTTTTTTTTTAAAAAAAATTTTTTTATTGTACTTTAGATGAAAGTTTAGAGAACAAATAGTTTCTCATTAAACAGTCAGTACACATATTGTTTTATGACGTTAGTTAACAACCCACAACATGTCAACGCTTTCCCTTCTAGACCTTGGAGGACCTTTTTTTTTTTGTGAAAATATACATAGCCAAAGTTACACCATTTCAAAAGTTTCTACATGTACAATTCAGTGACATTGGTTACATTCTTCCAATTGTGCTGTTATTCTCACTATCCTTTTCCAAATTATTCCATCACCATTATCTTCAACTCACTGCCCCCTAGGCTTCCCATCAAACTTTTTGAGTTGCCATTGTCAATATGATCTCACATAGATAATTTTTTTTTGTACCTTAGATGAAGGTTTGCAGAACAAGTAGTTTCTCATTATCTAATGGTTTTTATTTAAAAGACAATTTTCACTTCCCAGATATTCTTTCAAGTTTGTTACAGAAAGTGACTAATGGGGCTTGCCTTAGTAAAATACATACATACCCAGGAGATCTGTATCATATTTATCTTGAAGAGAGTTTCAAACTCCTAGTAGTCATGTGATTGGCTTTCAAAGAATAAGGTCACTTATTGAGTTGAAATATCTTACCTGGGAGTTTATAGAACTGTAATCATGTTTATTTGATCCTAGAATAACACCTTATGTTGCATTTTTCTTCCAAGACTTACTGAAAAAGGAAATTATGAACAGTTTGACATTTATCAAGTCTTGGTATTTACCAGGCACCATGCAAACTGTCTCCCGTATATTATCACATGTAATCCTAACTACAACCTTCCGAGCTCAAAACTGTATATTATTTTTATCTTTTTTACAAAGGAACAATCAATCTATTCTGTGCATGATCAATTAACTAATTAATAGGCAGGACTGGTATTTGAACCCAGGTCTCAATAGCCCACCTTCTTAACAATGCACAGTTTTTCACACAAGTCTCAGCCTTTATGAGCTCTGTTTGAGTTGATTCTGAAGCTAACTTAGATGTTAAATGAACTTCATAACATTCTTAAAAATCAATTAAAGCTCAACCCACTGTTAACCATGTTGTTGGTGCTGTTAGCTGCTATAAAGTCAATGACAATTCATAGCAATCCCACATAAAACAGAAGGAATGTTACCCAATTCTGTGCCATCTTCATGATTGTTGGTGTCATGGATTGAAGTGCGTCTACCCAAAATATGTGTCAACTTGTTTAGGCCATGATTCCCAGTATTGTATGGTTGTCCTCCACTTTGTGATTGATGTAATTTTCCTATGTGTTGTAACTCTTAATCTCTGCTTGTGGTTAATGAGGCAATATTAGATTGTTAAGAGGATTAGGGTGGGATGTAACACCCTTACTCAGGTCACATCCTGATCCAATGTAAAGGAAGATTCCCTGAGGTATGGCCTGCACCACCTTTTATCTTTACAAGAGATAAAAGGAAAGGGAAGTGAGCAGAGAGTGGGGGACCTCATACCACCAAGATAGCTGCACCAAGGCAGAGTGCATCCTTTGGACCGAGGGTTCCTGTGCAGAGAAGCTCCTAGTCCAGGGAAGATTGATAATAAGAACCTTCCTCCTGAGCCGACAGAGAAAGCCTTCCCCTGGAGATGTCACCCTGAATTTGGACTTCTAGCCAACTAGACTGTGAGAGAATAAACTTCTGTTTGTTAAAAGCACCCGCTTGTGGTATTTCTGTTACATCAGCATAGATGGCTAACAGAGTTGGTATATTCAAGTCAATTGATGTGGCTATTGTGTCAATCCATCTCATTAAGGGTTTCCCTTGCCTTTGCTGGTCCTCTACCAAACATGATGTCCTTTTCCAGCAAGTAGTCCCTCCTGATGATGCCTGCAGAATAAACAAGTCAAAATTTCTGAAAACATTTGGTGATCTAAAGGGTTTTCATTGGCTAATTTTTAGAAGTAGACCACCAGGCTTTTTTTCCTAGACTGTCTTAGTCTGGAAGCTCCACTGAAACCTGTCTACCATGGATGACCCAGCTAGTATTGGAAATAATGGTGGCATCGCTTCCTGAATCACACCAACTCACAAGCCACCCCACTACAACAAACTGACAGGGCAGTGGAATGTTAACCACAGTATCTTAAAAATGAGGAATGGAAATGCTCTTCCTAAAAGAACATTTCAAGATCTATCCTGAAGTACAACACTACCAGTGATAGGATAATATCTGTATGCTTACAAGGAAGACCAGTTAATACAGTTATTATTCAAATTTACACACCAATCACTAAGGCCAAATATGAAGAAACTGAAGATTTTTACCAACTTCTGCAGTCTAAAATTGATCACACATATAATCAAGATGCATTGATAATTACTGATGATTGGAATGCAAAAGTTGGAAACAAAGGTGAAAGATTTGTAGTTGAAAAATATGGCCTTGGTGATAGAAATAATGCTGGAGATCGCATGATAGAATTTTGCAAGACCAATGACTTCTCCATTGCAAATACCTTTTTTCACCGACATAAACGGTGACTGTATACATGGACCTCCCCAGATGGAATAGACAAGAATCAAATTGACTACATCTATGGAAGGAGACAATGGAAAACCTCAATATCATCAATCAGAATGAGGCAAGAGGACAACTGCAGAACAAATCATCAATTGCTCATATGTAAGTTCAAGTTGAAACTGAAGAAAATTAGAACAAGTCCAAGAGAGCCAAAGTAGGACCTTCAGTATATCCCATCTGATTTTAGACACCATCTACATTGAATACTAATTACTGCAGACCAGACAAGTTGTGGGAAGACATCAAGGACATCATACATGAAGAAAGCAAGTGGTCATTAAAAAGATAGGAAAGAAATAAAAGACCAAAATCGATGTCAGAAGAGACTCTGAAACTTGCTCTTGAATATCGAGTAGCTAAAGCAAACGGAAGAAATGAAGTAAAAGAGCTGAACAGAAGAGTTCAAAGGGCAGCTCGAGAAGACAAAGTAAAGTATTATAATGACATGTGTAAAGATCTGGAGATAGAAAACCAAAAAGAAGAACACCGTCAACATTTCTCAAGCTGAAAGAACTGAAGAAAAAATTCAAGCCTTGAGTTCAAATATTGAAAGATTCTACCTCGAAAATACTAAACGATGCAGGAAGCATCAAAAGAAGACGGAAGGAATGCACAGATCACTGTACCAAAAAGAATTGGGTGACATTCAACCATTTCAGGAGGTAGCATATGATCAAGAACCAACGGAGCTGAAGGAAAAGGTACAAGCTGCAATTAAAGCATTGGCAAAAAACAAGGCTCTGGGAATTGACAGGATAGCAAATGAGACATTTCAACAAACAGATGCAGTGCTGGAAGTGCCCACTCATGTATGCCCAGAAATCTGGAAGACATCTACCTGGCCAACTAACTGAAAGAGATCCATATTTGCACCCATTCCAAAGAAAAGTGATCCAACAGAATGCAGAAATTATCAAACAATATAATTAATATCACCCACAAGTAAAATTTTGCTGAAGATCATTCAAAAGTGGTTGCAGCAGTACATCCACAGGGAACTGCCAGAAATTCAAGCCACATTCAGAAGAGGATGTGAAACCAGGATTATCATTGCTGATGTCAGATGGATCCTGGCTGAAAGCAGAAAATACAAGAAAGATGTTTACCTGTGTTTTATTGACTATGCAAAGGCATTTGACTGTGTGGATCATATCAAACTATGGATAACATTGCAAACAATGGGGATTCCAGAACACTTAATTGTGCTTATGAGGAACCTGTACTTAGACCAAGAGGCAGCCATTCGAAAAGAACAAGGGAATACTGCGTGGTTTAAAGTCAAGAAAGGTGTGTGTCAGGGTTGTAAGCTTTCACCATACTATTCAATCTGCATGCTGAGCAAATAATCCGAGAAGCTGGACTATATGAAGAAGAACAGGGTATCAGGAGTGGAGGAAGATTCATTAACAACTTGTGTTATGCAGATGACACAACCTTGCTTGCTGAAAGTGAAGAGGACTTGAAGCACTTACTAATGAAGTTCACAGACCACTGTCTTCAGTATGGATTACACCTAAACATAAAGAAAACAAAAATCCTCACAACTGGACCAATAAGCAACATCATGATAAATGGATAAAGATCAAAATTGTCAAGGATTTCATTTTACTTGGATCCACAATCAACACCCATGGAAGCAGCAGTCAAGAAATCAAAAGACGCACTGCATTGGGCAAGTCTGCTGCAAAAGATCTCTTTAAAGGGTTAAAAGCAAAGACGTCACGTTAAGAACTAAGGTGTACCTGACCCAAGCCATGGTGTTTTCAATCGCCTCATATGCATGCGAAAGCTGAACAATGACTAAGGAAGACCAAAGAAGAATTGACATCTTTGAATTATGGTGTTGGTGAAGAATACTGAATATACCATGGACTGCCGGAAGAGTGAACAAATCTATTCTGGAAGAAGTACAGCCAGAATGCTCCTTAGAAGTGAGGATGGCGAGACTTCGCCTCACGTGCTTTGGACATGTTATCTGGAGGAACCAGTCCCTGGAGAAGGACATCACGCTTGGTAAAGTAGAGGGTCACTGAGAAAGAGGAAGACCCTCATTAAGATGGACTGACCCAGTGGCTGCACCATGGGCTCAAGCATAATGATGATGAGGATGGTGCAGGACAGGGCAGTGTTTGATTCTGCTATGAGTCGGAACCGACTTGATGGCACCTAATGACAACAACATGGGCTAAATTTTAAATCCACTATTTTAGCTGCCCATGTGAAGTAAAGAAAGCAGAGCACTTTGGGATTGTGAACGTGCTCCACCTATTGTGCCCACTGTGAGACCAGGTCTCTGTATAGTTCACCTAAAGGAAGAAGTGTCTTGTGGACAGAGACAGACTCTAGGGCTGTGGTCATAAGGAGTGCGAGGAAGAGGAAGGCAGTGAGGAGTTCCAGGTCTCGTGCCCTCAGAAGCTCAAATGTCTCTGGTGCCAACATTCTAATAGTGGGCACGGCTTACTTTCTCCTGGAGGGATGATATGTTGGCAGGGGCAAGCAGTGGGTGACACATTAGGCTGCCACAGGGCTAATTTGAGTTAGCCTAAATTGAGTCAGGGGTCACTCTCCTGTGCATGTCATACCACACTGTCTGGAAGAGGATGCCTTGAGCATGTTGTGAGCTTCATGTTTTTCTGGTGCAGGCCAAGAATTTCTGTTATTCACTCAAGGGGGGGATCTCACTTCACCTGTGAACCCTCAGGTGGTGATTCTGTACATTGATGGGGAATGAAATCATTGAACTTGGGAATTCCATCTGTCCCGCTATTCGATCACATTGATGCTTATGCTTTAGAGAAATTCCAACTGTCCTGCTGGGTTTTCTATAAACCTCTTTCCCACAATCATAATCTATTTTTCTATAAAATTGTTACCTCTGTTCCTAGTGCCTGGGAAATATTACATACAAATAATGCTTCCTCATTTCCCATCAGTACCATTTTTTTCTGTCATAATAATCTGGTTTGTGAAACAACAGAAAAGAAATATGCTCACTTGAGAAGAAGGAACATAAGGTCACCCAGTCTATTTAGTCTCAAGGTTCAGGTGGAAGGAAAGGAAGCCTGCAGCAGTGATTTTGAATATTTCCCCTTTTCCATAAAATGGGATTTCCGTGTGCTGTGAACTTTGCTCAGAAAGTCTGGAGATCAGGTGTTGCTCCAGAAAAACTGCTACATTTGCGCACGTGCGGGAGGTTCTTTTATGCTCGATGTGGAAATGCTGCACGTGGCAGTGGTTCATAGGGAGCATCAGGGGTGGATTAACCAGTGAGCAAGGTACACAGGGGCTTACAGTAAGCAAGGTAATCTGTAATGCACAATTTCACGTGGGTTTTACCACATCTTTGATGTAGTGAAAAACAGGTGAAATTAAGCACTACAGATTAGTAAGTAAGCACAGGTAAGCCCCTGCATACTTTGCTTATTGGGTAATCCGTCCCTGTGGAACATTAATGTTGGAGAGCTGCGCAGTGATAGTTCCTCTCCCAATTCATCATCTGTGTTTGTTCACCCACTCGTTCTCCGATGTGACCATCTGCAGGTGGTCGTCAGGCCCAACCTGCCCCTGAGCTTCTCCAGAGGTGTTGGGCTGATACCAGACCACCCAGGTGAAGCTCTGGTGTTTACTGTTAGCAGGTGCTGCCTGAGTGGCCATGAGCATCAGAAAGAAATTAGGAGAAAAATGACAAAGGGAAAATGCCACAAAACATAGCTTTTTCCTAAGTCTCATAATTCCACAGCCTCTGTGAAGAACATTAATCGGGAGCTAATTAGTCATTCTCCCAACTGACACTGAAGTTCATGGCTTTCATTTTTATGGGAATGGTAGCTACCAAGGCTAATTTGCAGACATTTAACAACGAGAGATTTCATACCAGTGTGAAAAATAATTCACATGTGACGAAAAAAATTAAAAACGTCTAAATAATCAGTCTGCAAACTGCTACATCGGATCATGAATAATGTAAAAAAAATAACCACTCAAAAAGGGATTCTTGGAGAGTGTCAGCTGAAGCTCCACTTTCTCCCCATTTACCAAGAGCTGCTCTCACATTCTGCCTGGAACCCGGGATCTCCAAAACTCAGGGCAGGTGTAGACAGCATGAGCACCAACCTCAATCCTTCCATCCATGATAAACACAGGAGATAGGCAAGTTACCAGGGGAAAAATGAACAGCTGGTGAGAGAGATAACACAGTGTTGTCTTAAAGTACTTGGTCAATCAGTCCAAGGTTGAAGAACATCAGGAAATCACATTTTGTAAATTAAGCACAAGGACTTTCATTTATCTGAATCATTGGTCTTCTCAAGTGTCTTTTCTTAGATTATCACTGGAGACTCCTACGCAACTGTCAGTTTGCCAGACTGTGGAGACTTGCATGTTGCTGTGATTCTGGAAGCAATGCCACCTGTATTCAAATACCGGCAGGGTCACCCATGACAGATAGGTTTTAGCTGACCTTGCAGACTAAGACAGACTAGGAAGAAGGACCTGGCAGTCTACTTCTGAAAAGAATTAGCCAGGGAAAACCTTATGAATAGCAGCGGAACATTGTCTGATATAGTGCCGGAAGATGAGCCCCTCAGGTTGGAAGGCACCCGAAAGATGACTAGGGGAGAGCTGCCTCCTCAAAGTAGAGTTGACTTAATGACATGATTGGAGTCAAGCTTTTGGAACTTTCATTTGCTGATGTGGCAAAACTCAAAATGGGAAGAAACAGCTGCAAACATCCATTAATAATCAGAATGTGGAATGTACGAAGTATGAATCTAGGAAAATTGGAAATTGTCAAAAATGAAATGGAAAGCATAAACATAGATATCCTAGGCATTATTGAGCTGAAATGGACTGATATTGGCCATTTTGAGTAGGATAGTCATATGGTCTACTACACTAGGAATGACAACTTGAAGAGGAATGGCATTGCAGTCATTGTCAGAAAAGAACATTTCAAGATCTATCCTGAAGTACAACGCTGTCAGAGATAGGATAATATCCATATGCCTACAAGGAAGACCAGTCAGTACGACTATTATTCAAATTTACACACCAACCACTAAGGCCAAAGATGAAGAAATAGAAGATTTTCACCAACTTCTGCAGTCTCAAATTGATTAAACATACAACCATGACGCATTGATAATTACTGGTGATTAGAATGTGAAAGTTGGAAACAAACAAGAAGGATTAGTGGTTGGAAAATGTGGCCTTGGTGATAGAAATAATATCGTAGATTGCAGGATAGAATTTTGCAAGACCAACGACTTGGTCATTGCAAATACCTTTTTTCACCAACATAAATGGCGACTATACACGTGGACCTCACCAGATGGAATACACAGGAATCAAATTAACTACATCCGTGGAAATAGACAATGGAAAAGCTCAATATTATCAGTCAGAACAAGGCCAGGGGCCGACTGTGGAACAAATCATCAATCGCTCGTATGCAAGTTCAAGTTGAAAATGAAGAAAATTAGAACAAGTCCGCGAGAGCCAAAGTACAACCTTCAGTATATCCCACCTGAATTTAGAGACCATCTCAAGAATAGATTTGACACACTGAACACTAATGACTGAAGATCAGATGAGTTGTGGAACGATATCAAGGACATGATCCTTTTTTTTTTATTGTACTTTAGATGAAGGTTTACAGAACAAACAGTTTCTCATTAAACAGTCAGTACACATATTTATGACAGTGGTTAACAACCCCACGACCTGTCAACACTCTCCCTTCTCAACCTTGGAGGACCTTTTTTTTGGTGAAAATATACATAGCCATACTTACGCCATTTCAAAAGTTTCTACATGTACAATTCAGTGACATCAATCACATTCTTCCAGTTATGCTGCTATTCTCACTATCCTTTTCCAAATTATTCCATCACCATTATCTTCAACTTACTGCCTCCTAGGCTTCCCATCAAACTTTTGAGTTGCGGTTATCAATTTCATCTCACATAGATAATTCTTTTTTTTGTACCTTAGATGAAGATTTACAGGACAAATAGTTTCTCATTAAACAGTTAGTACACATATTGCCCTATGACAATGGTTAACAACCCCACAACATGTCAACACTGTCCCTTCCCAACCTTGAGTTCCCTATCACCAGCTTTCTTGTCCCCTCCTGCCTTCTAGTCCTTGTCCCTGGACTGCTGTACCTCGTTAGTCCCATTTTTGTTCTATGGGGCTGTCCATCCAATCCCTGGCTGAACGGTGAACCTCAGGAGAGATTTCTCCACTGAACTAAAGGGATGTCTGGGGGCCATACTCTTGGGGTTTCTCCAGTCTGTCAAAGACATCCTTCTTAAAGAAAGCAAGAGGTCATTAAAAAGAACAGAAAGAAAGAAAAGTCCAAAATAGATGTCAGAAGAGACTCTGAAACTTGCTCTTGAACGTTGAGTAGCTAAAGCAAAAGGAAGAAATGATGAAATAAAAGAGCTGAACGGAAGATTTCAAAGGGTGGCTCCAGAAGATAAGTAAAGTATTATAATGACATGTACAAAGACCTGGAGATAGAAAACCAAAAGGGAAGAACACACTTGGCATTTGTCAAGCTGAAAGAACTGAAGAAAAAATTCATGCCTCAAGTTGCAATATTGAAGGATTCTATGGGGAAAATATTAAAAGACATAGGAAGCATTAATAGAAAATGGAAAGAATACACAGAGACAGTATAACAAAAAGAATTGGTCGACATTCAACCATTTCAGGAGGTAGCATATGATCAGGAACCAATGGTACTGAAAGAAGAAGTCCAAGCTGCGCAGAAAGCATTGGAGAAAAACAAGGCTCCAGGAATTGACGGAATACCGATAGACATGTTTCAACAAACGGATGCAGAATTGGAGGTGTTCACTCTTCTATGCCAAGAAATTTGGAAGACAGCTACCTGGCCAACCAAAAGGAAGAGATCCATATTTATGCCTATGACATTGGTTATCCAACTGAATGTGGAAATTATCAAACAATATCATTAATATCACACAAAGTAAAATTTTGCTGAAGATCATTCAAAAGCGGCTGCAGCAGTATATCGACAGGAAACTGCCAGAAATTCAAGCCAGATTCAGAAGAAGATGTGGAACAAGGAATATCATTGCTGATGTCAGATGAATCCTGGCTGAAAGCAGAGAATACCAGAAAGATGTTTATCTGTGTTTTACTGACTATGCAAAGACATTCGACTGTATGGATCATGACAAATTATGGATAACATTGCGAAGAATGGGAATTCCTGAACACTTAATTGTGCTCATGAGGAGCTTGTACATAGATCAAGAGGCAGTCATTCAAAAAGAACAAGGGGATACTGTGTGGTTTAAAGTCAGGAAAGGTATGGGTGATAGTTGTATCCTTTCACCATACCTAGTCAATCTGTATGCCGAGCAAATGATCCAAGAAGCTGGATTATATGAAGGAGAAGGGTGCATCAGGATTAGAGGAAGACTCATTAACAACCTGTGTTATGCACATGACACAACCTTGCTTGCTGAAAGTGAAGAGGACTTGAAGCACTTACTGATGAAGATCAAAGACCACAGCCTTCAGTATGGATAACACTTCAATGTAAAGAAAACAAAAATCCTCACAACTGAACCAGTAAGCAACATCATGATAAATGGAGTAAAGATTGAAGTTGTCAAGGTTTCATTTTACTTGGATCCACAACCAACACCCATGGAAGCAGCAGTCAAGAAATCAAAAGATGCATTGCAATGGGAAAATCTGCTGCAAAAGACTCCTTTAAAGTTTTGAAAAGCAAAGATGTCACCTTGAAGACTAATGTGCACGTGACCCAAGCTGTAGTGTTTTCAGTTGCATCATATGCATGAGAAAGTTGGACAATTAATATGCAAGATAGAAGAACTGAAGTCTTTCAATTGTGTTGTTGGTGAAGAATATTGAATATACTATGGACTGCCAAAAGAACGAATAAGTCTGTCTTGGAAGAAGTATGACCAGAATGCTCCTTAGAAGCAAGTTTGGGGAAACTGCATTTCACATACTTTGGACATAGTATCAGGAGGGATCAGTCCCTGGAAAAGGACATAATTCTCAGTAAAGTAGAGGGCCATTGAAAAACAGGAAGCCCCTCAACAAGATGGACTGACAAAGAGGCTGCAACAATGGACTCAAGCATAACAAGGATTGTGAGGATGGCACAGGACTGGGCAGTGTTTCATTCTGTTGGACATAGGGTGGCTATGAGTTGGATTCAGTCAACTCGAAGACACCTAGCTGCAGCAGCAGATTTTCAGAAGTAGATAGCCATGTCTTTCTTTCTAGTTCATATTAGTCTGGAAGCTCTGCTGAAACCTGTTCAGTATCATAGCAACATGCAAACCTCCACTGACAGACGGGTGGTGGCTGTGCATGAGGTGCTTTGGCTGGGAATGCAACCTGGGTTTCCTGTATGGAAGGTGAGAATTCTATCACTGTCCCCTTGCCTGCCTCATTTCACCCAGGAGCCTGTCTGGCTGATACTACCTCTAGTACATATCATGGATCCTTGCACACTTCCCCCCTTCTGCAGCCCCCACCCCGCCCCTGTAGCCATCCTCCTCACCTCCTATGTCCCCTGTTACCCCAGGCCACCCCACTCTCCTCTCTCCCTCTGCATCCCCACACAAGGACCTTCTTTCTGCTCCTCAGACTCACCAAACTCCAGCCCCCCTTAAGCCCTTCACAATAACTCTAATCTCTGCCTGATCTTTACAAGCTGACCCTTCCTGTCGCTCAAATCACACTTTAAATGTCACTCTTCAGATAAATGTTATCTGCCTACACAGTCTAAAGTGGCCACCTGGCCCCTCTCCATCACCGAACCCTATGGAAATTCTCACTGTTGCTATCATCTCTGGGTCATCCTGGTCAAATCTTTGGTTGCTGACAGGCTGTCTCCCCCAAATGGAATTAAGTTTCAGGAAACTGGCATATGTTCTCTTTTTTTCAGTGTTGGACAGTGGCTGGTGCTTATTGTTTTATGCTGGCAAGTCGATCCCAACTCATGACAACCCCATGTGTTACAGAGTAGAACTGCCCCACAGGGTCTTCTTAACTGTAATATTTAAGAGAGCAGATCACCAGGCCTTTCTTCAGTAGTCTCACTGGGTGGATTCAACCTGCCAACCTTTAGTTTAGCAGCCAAGTGCAAACTGTTTGCATCACCAGGGACCTTGGCTGGTGCCTAGACACCCAAATACTATTGAATGAATTAATTGGTATTTTCTCAATACCTCCAACTGTGCTTCACATCAGATGCTCAGTGAAGGGTTTTTAATAAATGAATACAGGAAGAAAGAGCCCGACAACTCTCCAGAATCATCCAAGTTTCTCCATTCTCTTTGCTGTATCACTTGAGTAGGTCCTCCCAGGTAATTTTCCAGTTCTTTGAATCTGAATGCCACTGTGAGAACTGTCTGCTAAGTGCTCTGATATGCCTAATATTTTCCCTCTGTTTTGACTGAGAAACAGTATCTTGGGATTTTCAAACCTAACTTGTCATGTAGCATTAAAAATATTCGCTCAGAGTATCACTCCCCATGAATCAGGACTGTTTGTCTTATTTGCCCAAGGATGGATGTGAATACCCTTTCCATCCTCAAAAGAGGAGCCTACATGGTGAGAAAAAAAGGAGCTCAGATGCCCCCTCTTCAAATGAGGACATTTCATTCTCTACTGGGAACATTTCACGCTCCATAACCCCCCACTGCTTTGTTCTTCTCAAGGGCGGGTTCTGATTAGAACGGCAACAGCATGCTTTGCCCATGGTTGCAATACCAATTCATTTCAGAGTAAATAGGAATGCAAGTAGATAGTATTTCTTTAGTAGCCCAAGGGAAGTAAAATATTACTTCAGTCTGAATAATAAAAAGAATCAGGTGTTGCTAAACCAGGCATTTATCAAATTGAGTCAGTTGCACACATGCCCCAATTAATTGATCCACATAAAAATAGCTTAACTTGAATATGTTGGCAGGGGTTTAGGGTTGATGGAGGAGAGAGGAAACAGATAGTACTGAAAAAATCTCCAGTCAACAGGGGAATATGAGCCCAAGAGAACAATGAGGTGACCTGAAGCTCAGGATAAACATAGTGTCTAATTATCTAGTGCTGCTATAAAAAAAATACCACAAGTGGATGGTTTTAACAAAGAGAAATTTATTCTCTCACTGTCTAGGATGCTAGAAGTCCGAATTCAGGATGCCAGCTCCAGGGGAAGGCTTTCTGTCTATATTGGCTCTGGGAGAAGGACTTTGTCATCAGTCTTCCCCTGGTCTGGGAGCTTCTCAGTGCAGGAACCTCGGGTCCAAGGGATGTGCTTCCCTCCTGGTTCTTCATTCTTGGTGGCATAAGGTCCCCCATCTCTCTGCTCACTTCTCTGTTTTGTGTATCAAAAGAGACTGAATCAAGATACAATCTAATCTTTTAGATTGAGTCCTGCATCATTTACATAACTGCCTCTAACCCTGCCTGATTAACACCATGAAGTAGGATTTACAACACATAGGAAAATTACATCAGATGACAAAATGGTGGACAATCACACAATACTGGGAATCATGGCCTAGCCAGTAGACACATATATTTGGGGGACACAATACAGTCCATAATACATGGCTAATTATAGCAGTATGGATTACATCTCATCATAAAGAAAACAAAAATCCCCCCAACCGGACCAATAAGCAGCATCATAATACATGGAGAAAAGAATGAGTTGTCAAGGATTTCATTTTACTTGGATCTACAATCTACACCCAGAGAAGCAGCAGTCAAGAGATCAAAGGACATAATGCAATTGAGAAAATCTGCTGCAAAAGATCTCTTTAAAGTGTTAAAAAGCAAATTTGTCACTTTGAGGACTAAGGTGCATTTGCCTCAAGCCATGGTATTTTCAGTTACCTCATACGCATGCGAAAGCTGGACAAAGAATAAGGAAGACAAGAAGAATTGACGTTTTTGAATTATGGTGTTGGCAGAGAATATTGGTATACTATGGACTGCCAGAAGAATGAACAAATTAGTCTTGGAAGAAGTATAGCCAGAATGCTCCTTGAAAGCAAGGATGGCAAGACTTCATCTCACATACTTTGGACATGTTATCAGAAGGGACCAGTCCCTGAGAAGGACATCATGCTTGCTAAACTAGACGGTCATCAAAAGAGAGGAAGACACTTGATGAGATGGATTGACACAGTGACTGCAACAATGGTCTCAAACATAGCAATGATTGTGAGGATGGCGCAAGACTGGATAATGTTTCGTTCTTTTGTACATAGGGTTGCTATGAGTCATGGATCTCATGTCAATGGCCCCCTTACCCCATGTTGCCATTCATTTGCTCCACCAAAAGCTATTCTACACTGTTGCCATGTTGATATTTCTAAAGCACACATTTGATCCTGTCCCTCACTGTATAAAATCCTTCAAAGACTCCCCTTAGACTTCAGAGTAAAGTCCAATATTAGCATGAAAGAACCTGTAATCTCCTCATCCCTCATATCAAGGCTTCACCTATATGAAAAGTGTCTGTTATCTAAATATATCACCTTTTCTTTAGCAAATGGGCTTTTGGGATTTTGCCTGGTTTCCCTTCTAGTACCATCATATGACCCCTCTGAGACCACTACAATGACTGGTGTTCCAACGGATATGTTGGTTAGCATGACATGTGGAACCCCCATGCGGTAAAAAAATTTGGTCTTTGGTCCTGGTTTCTGAGAGTCAGACCACACTTGAGGCCAATGAATGAGGGCTGAGCAAACCAAGAGGAGTCACCTGGGGCCTGATGCTGACTAAGCCTTAGGAGGCATGACTTAATCTATCACAGCCAGATGGTGAGACCAATAAAGGCCTTAGAAGAGGAAGGTTCACTGGAGCTTCCTGGGTGGAGAGAGTGAACATCTGCTCTCTGAAGTGTACGTATGTCCCCAAGGGCACGGAAGCTCAGTGCCAAGACCCCTCCTGGACCTCACCCTATGTGTTTGTATTCTTTTTCCTTCTAGATTAAAGATAGCCCTTTCCCTGCAGTTTGAGTCATTCCAATGAATTATCAGACCTAAGGAACAAAGGAGGGGCTGGCACATGCTGACCTAGCCTTGGGTAAATGGGGAAGAGAGAGAAAGGGCTTCACGGAGCAGCTAGGTCTGGAATGGCCAGGGAAGGGAAGCTGAGATTCCCTGGACTGGTTTGATACAATTGGCACAGTGAGCACGGTTAGCTAGAAAGAACTCTGACTGCTCAGTCATTGGGACAATAGATGGGGAGGGAAATCCAAAATGAATCCTAATCCAATTTAAAGATGGACTTACCCTTTCAGTCAAAAATTTCACTTCTACTCACTTAATAGAAAAGTGCTAGAAGAAGCTCCAAGATGATCTCATTACAATATAGTCCATCACAGCAAAAATTGGAAACAACTTAAATGGCTGTCCATAGAGACTGATTAAGAAACAATCTGTACATCTAAGCAATGAAATATAATACTAGGCATATGTAATACTAGATCCGTATACATATGGATAGAATTAAGTAAAAACTCAAGTTAGTAAAGAGCATACAGAAGAGATGGTGCCTGAGTTCCCGGGCAGGTTGCTTATTAGAGATTGATACTTTCTCTGTGTTGACTGTAATTTTATTTCTTATTATCATAAAAATACATATTTTCATTTTGGAATAAAAGGAATAATGTGATTTTAGGAATATCAGTAAATAAAACTAAATTTTAGGTTGGAACTAGAAAATTTTCATGTAATAATAAAAATTGTTCATTTTCTCCCTGTGACTGTTTTTTAGTCTAATTTTCTGTCTGCATTATACTGCTAAAGTGCATGCAAGATTTGTGGAACACCATTAGCTATGCTTGAGGAGTTACTTTCGTGCTAAACTCTTATTGTTAGCCAATTTTAACTTCTTGAAAAAAAATTAGCATTTCGCCTAAAATTTCTCTAGTTATTTTTTAGCCAATAACAAATTTTGTATGAAAAGATAGAGGGGCAGGGGGAAACTTAGTTATTTTAGTTATTAATGTATAAATCAATGTGGTTTTTAATGTACTGAAAAAATAAGATTAAAAAATATATTAAAAACACCGCTGCTGTTCATAAGGTTTTCACTGGATAATTCTTTTCAGAAGTAGACTGCTGGATCCTTATTCCTATGAACAGCAGCAGAACATTGTCTGATATAGTGCCAGAAGATGAGCCCCCAAGGTTGGAAGGCACTCAAAAGACGACTGGGGAAGAGATCCCTCCTCAAAATATAGTCAACCTTAATGACGTGGATGGAGTCAAGCTTTTGGGACGTTCATTTGCTGATGTGGAATGACTCAAAATGAGGAGAAACAGCTGCAAATATCCATTAATAATCAGAAAGTAGAATGTATGTTGTATGAATCTAGGAAAATTGGAAATCGTCAAAAATGAAATGGAATGCATAAACACTGATATCTTAGGCATTAATAAGCTGAAATGAACTGGTATTGGCTGTTTTTGATCAGACAATAATATGGTCTACTATGCTGGGAATGAAAACTTGAAGAGGAATGGCGTTGTATTCATCATCAAAAAGAACATTTCAAGATCTATCCTGAAATACAACACTGTCAGTAATAGGATAATATCCATACGCCTACAAGAAAGACCAGTTAATATGACTATTATTCAAATTTACACACCAACCACTAAGGCCAAAGATGAAGAAATTGAAGATTTTTACCAGTTTCTGCAGTCTGAAATTGATCAAACGTGCAATCAGGATGCATTGATAATTACTAGTGATGGGATGCGAAAGTTGGAAACAAAGAAGGATTGGTAGTTGGAAAATATGGCCTTGGTGATAGAAACAATGCTGGAGATCGCATGATACGATTTTGCAAGACCAACGACTTCTTCATTGCAATACCTTTTTTCACCAACATAAACAGCAACTATACACGTGGATCTCGCCAGATGGAATACACAGGAATCAAATCGACTACATCTGTGGAAAGAGATGATGGAAAAATCTCAGTATCATTAGTCATAACAAGGCCAGCGTCCAACTTTGGAACAGACCATCAATTGCTCATATGCAAGTTCAACACGAAACTGAAGAAAATTAGAATAAGTAGGAGAGCCAAAGCACGACCTTGAGTGTGTCCCACCTGAATTTAGAGACCATCTCAGGAATAGATTTGACGCATTGAACACTTATGACCAAAGACCACACGAATTGTGAAATGACATCAAGGACATCATACATGAAGAAAGCAAGAGGTCATTAAAACGACAGGAAAGAAAGAAAAAAACAAAATCGATGTCAGAAGAGACTCTAAAACTTGCTCGTGAACATTGAGTAGCTAAAGCAAAAGGAAGAAATGATGAAGTAAAAGAACTGAGCAGAAGATTTCAAAGGGTGGTGCAGGAAGACAAAGTAAAGTATTATAATGACACGTGCAAAGACCTGTAGATAGAAAACCAAAAGGGAAGAACAAACCCGGCATTTCTCAAGCTGAAAGAACTGAAGAAAAAATTCAAGTGTTGAGTTGCAATAGTGAAGGATTCTATGGGGACAATATTAAACGATGCAGGAAGCATCAAAAGAAGATGGGGGGGAATACACAGAGTCATTATACCAAAAAGAATTGGTTGATATTCAACCATTTCAAGAGGTAGCATATGATCAGGAACCGATGGTACTGAAGGAAGAAGTCCAAGCTGCACTGAAGGCGTTGGCGGAAAACAAGCCTCCAGGAAATGACAGAATATCAATTGAGATGTTTCAACAAATGGATGCAGCACTGGAAGTGCTCACTCATCTATGATAAGAAATTTGGAAGACAACTACCTGGCCAACCGACTGGAAGAGTTCCATATTTATGCCTATTTTCAAGAGAGGTGATTCAACTGAATGTGGAAATTATCCAACAGTAACATTAATATCATACGCAAGTAAAATTTTGCTGAAGATCATTCAAAAGCAGCTGCAGCAGTATATCGATAAGGAACTGCCAGAAATTCAGGCTGGATTCAGAAGAGAACGTGGAACCAGGGATATCATTGCGAATGTCAGATGGATCCTGGCTGAAAGCAGAGAATATTAGAAAGTTACCTGTGTTTTATTGACTATGCAAAGGCTTTTGACTGTGTGGATCATAACAAATTATGGATAACATTGAGAAGAATGGGAATTCTGAAACGCTTAATTGTCCTAATGAGGAATATGTACATGGATCAAGAGGCAGTTGTTCGAACAGAACAAGGGGATACTTCGTGGTTTAAAGTCAGGAAAGGTGTGAATCAGGGTTGTATCTTTCACCATATCTATTCAATCTGATGCTGAGCAAATAATCTGAGAAGGTGGACTATATGAAGAAGAACAGGGCATCAGAATTGGAGGAAGACATATTAACAACCTGTATTATGCAGGTGGCACGACCTTGCTTGCTGAAAGTGAAGAGGACTTGAAGCACTTACTGATGAAGATCAAAGACCATAGCCTTCAGTTTGGATAACACTTCAATGTAAAGAAACAAAAATTCTCACAACTGGACCAATAAGCAACATCATGATAAACAGAGAAAAGATTGAAGTTGTCAAGGATTTCATTTTACTTGGATCCACAATCAATACCCCTGGATGCAGCAGTCGAGTAATCAAAAGACGCTTTGCATTGGGCAAATATGCTGCAAAAGACCTCTTTAAAGTATTGAAAAAGCAAAGATGTCACCCTGAAGACTAAGGTGCGCCTGACCCAAGCCATGGTATTTTCAGTCACATCATATGCATGCGAAAGCTGGACGATGGATAAGGAAGACTGAAGATTTGATGCCTTTGAATTGTGGTGTTGGCAAAGAATATTGAATAGAC
>NW_004444008.1:2664452-2665824 GCF_000243295.1 Trichechus manatus latirostris | reverse complement strand
AAAAATGTTTCCTCTATTTGTACCTGCATGCAGGTGAGCAAAGGTGAGCAGCAGTACTTGAAGTATCACTGCCTCTGTGGCCTTTCTGTATGTTCATCAGTTTTCATGGGAACCCATGCATGTAGCAAAGTATCTTCATGGAACCTGAACACAGTATAAGTCTTTTCTTATGCAAACACATTTCATTATATTTGTTTGTTTTTAACAATGGCAGCAAACCAATATAGCATTTCTTTTATTTCTCTCTCGCTTGCTCATTTAATTGTAGTTTGTTCTGAACAGGTAATACACACAGGTAGTACAAAATTCCAAAGGATTGAAAGAGCAAGCAATGAAAATTAAGTATCCTCCACCACCCATTCCCCCAAGTTAACCTTCCCAGAGACAAATTCCTGAAACAACTTCAGTTGCATCCTCCCAGAGATATTCTCTGCATCTTCAAGCATATGGATACATACAGAACACTTCTCCCTTCTCATGTAGATTTGTGTATATTCTGCATTGCAATCTTGAAAATTAGAAGGCTTTTGCCAAGATTTCCATTAAAAGAGAAGAACCCATCTTGTGTAACCACCCCTGCTAGAGACTGACGTGTGTCTTATCAGTCAGCCTCAACCAGACACCATAATCAATGTTGTTGCTGCCGTAGAGTTGATCCTGAGTAAAAGAACTCCTCTATTGGCTTTCACTAAACCTACTGTTCACCCTGGAGGGAAAGGAGTTTGTAGATATAGAGAAGTGAACTGCCTTTGCCCTCATATTTCTTCATCTGGTAAAATCTAGATGAGCTGTCCTCTGCACCTGTGCCCAGCAGATGTCCTGGCATCTCCACCTACCTTCATCCAGGGCATTTCCTTTGCCTCTCTTCTGCACTGGACTTCCTGCATCCTGTGCCCAGGAATTACTTTTCATTGGTTTACAGTTTCCTTTTGTTGGAGCATATCCTTCAGTAGCTTCTTCAAAAAAAGGATGAGTGGAAGGTAAGTTTTTTAGGTTTCATGTGACCACAGACATCGTTATTCTACTTTGGCATTTGAATCATAGATTTCTGGGTGTAGATTTTGTGTTTAAAAATCATGTTCCTTTAGAATTTCAAGATTTGTTCCATTGATTTCCAGGATATGGTGTTTTTCTTGAGAATATAAAGCCTGGTTCTTTGTGTGTGACTTCTCCTTCTCCTACTTCTACACCTACTCCTCCTCTCTCTGTTTCTCTCCTTGTAGTATATGTTCTTTGACCCTAGTATTATTCACTATTCATCTCAAAATTATGAGCCTTGGTGTGTGTCTCTTTTTATAGGGTACTATTTATCAAATCTCAATTGGAATTCCATCAATTCCTGGAGCCTTGTTTTTCGCCAGTGCCTTCAGTG
>NW_004444008.1:2654742-2664261 GCF_000243295.1 Trichechus manatus latirostris | reverse complement strand
TATGCTCAAGAGCAAGTTTCAGAGTCTCTTCTGGTGTCCATTTTGATCTTTTCTTTCTTTTCCTATCTTTTTAATGACCCTTTGCTTTCTTCATGTATGGTGTCCTTGATGTCATCCCACAATTCTTCTGGTCTTTGGTCATTTTTGGTCAATGCATAAATACTGTTCTTGAGATAGTCTCTAAATCCAGGTGGGATATGCTCACGGTCATATTATGACTCTCATGGATTTGTTTTAAGTTTCTTCTTGGAAGAAGTACAGCCAGAATACTCCTTAAAAGCGAAGATGGCAAGATTTTTTCTTACATACTTTGGACATGTTATCAGGAGGGACCCGTCCCTAGAGAAAGACATCATGTTTGGTAGAGGGTCAGCAAAAAAAAAACAAAAACACTCAACAAGATGGATTGACACAGAGGCTACAACAATGGGCTCCAACATAGCAATGATTGTGAGGAGGTTGCAGGACAGGGCAACACTTTGTTCTGTTGTACATAGGATCACTGTGAGTCAGAACATACCTAAAAACAACATTTATCATTCTTCCTTATTTTAGCCTCTTTGGCCCTGCATTCTGAGTTACCTGCTGATGGTAGTTTCTGAGCCATTTGAAAAATCTTTCAGGTGAACTGAGTGGACTCCCAGCTTCTCTCACGATCATCTTTGAGCATATACTTTCTTCAATTCAAATCACGGTGAGATCTAGGGGCCCAGGTATCCTAAACTAGTTCCTTACATCTGATTCCAGCTTCTAAAATCCCACTGCTATTGTTGCCTATCTTATTCTCTCCATACTTGTGTTTCATAACTTTTTAATACTAGTCCTAGTGGGGATTTATGGCGGAAGCAGATTTAATTATTAGAGCTTGAATTCTATCTGCCAACTTTTCCTGGATGTTGTGTATAATCGTCGTTGTGAATACAAAGTTAGTCTTTATTCTAAGTGGCTCTGGAAGGCCAGAATGGCCACAGGAAATCCAACCATGACTACACCATTTATTCCTTATTGTTTTAAGGCAAAAAACAGCGTGAGCTATTCAGAGATATGTGTAATGGAAAGAATAGTATTTTACATAGTAACAAACTAGACTTATCCAGAAACAGGAGTGCTAATGCATCTAAGTTCCTGCAGTACTGAGAATGTTAAATGAACGTACCATTTCATTTCTTACATATTAAGACTCACGATTCAAAACTAACCTATAAAATATACAAATCAGGTTAAAAGAGAATCATCTGATATCTCTGTGTCAGGAGGGTAATTACTGGTAACTTTCCAGCTCTAAGGTATTTATGTTTTAAAACCTGAACTGAAGGAACATTTGAAGTGAATATTTAATCTATTTTTTATTATCCAATTCAATTTCTTCTGGAAGTACAATTAGATATTTATAAGGAAAGAATCAGAAATTATTAAAAAGTAAAGCTGGTGTCACATTTACTAATTTAAAGACTCTCAAGCTTTTCGAATTCTACCCTTTTTATTGATTAAAACTCTTATTCTTTACTAATTCACATAAGTAAACTATTAAACTTTATTTTTTCATTATTAAGTGCATTTGAAAATCCTTATACATGTCATTGGTTGATGTAAAGATGCAAGTAAAGCTAAAGAATCTTCAGTTTTATAGATTTTTATTAAATACCTAATACCTATATCTATACCTACCCATGGCCATTGAGTCGATTTTGACTCATAATGACCCTATAGGACAGAGTAGAACTGCCCCATAGGGTTTCCAAGGTTGTAATCTTTATGGAAGCAGGCTGCCACATCTTTCTCCCACGGAGCAACTGGTAGGTTCAGACCGCTGACCTTTCAGCTGGCAGCCAAATGTTTAATCACTGTACCACTCGGGCTCCTTATCTATACCTATACCTATCTATCTTTGATGATTTTTCTTGGACTCCCATTTCTAGCAATATGGAGACTAAACACAATACAATTAGGCTTTGGACGAAATGAAACAAATACATTTTTAAATATATTCTAGGTCTCCTGGATGTAAAGAATATATCTAAAGAGCAAAAAGAAAGAAAATTTGCAGGGAAAACATATCTAACAATATAAAACCTGAGGTCATCCTGGGAAAATGCCAGGTAATAGGAAAGTAAGCCTAGTACTTGTGAAAGGTGGAAACCTAAACGTGGGACCCTTTCTTTAAGCCTTGTTACATTGTAGGCCAGAATATTTTTAACAAATATTGGTGTATCTGAGGCAGGGGCTTAATAAAATGCAGGCTGGTCAATAAGATTTGAGGATCAACTGCCTTTAACAGAGGACTTGTTTTAAGAAGAGTGAGTTATGCTTTTTTTTTTCTTTTGGTAAGTTACATAATGAAAATTAGAATTGATGTTTAAAATACTATTTCGAATTAACCTGAACTCAGCATATATTGCTTGAGTGCATTAAGCAACTACCAAACAGGCAAAGTGACTCAACTTATGCTCATGGTCCCCAAATACCCAGTGCCCCTGGGTCCCTAGCTCCTCAGGCAGCTGTGTGTGATTTGGCATCACATGTGGCTGGGTGGGGCCAAGGGACATCCTGAATCACCCTGAAATTCTCCAGGCTTCTTTTCCTCTAGAAGGCTGCATGTTCAGATTGCGTGGCCACAGCTTGGAGGACACCCTGAGCAAACCAGGACATGGGCAAAATTACTGTTAGACCACTGACATTTGGGGGTTTGTCTGTAATAGTGACTAACATCACTTACTCTAATTGTTGTTGACCAATTATTGTTAAAGGAGCTCTGGTAGCACAACAGTTAAGCACTCAGCTACTCACCAAAAGGTTGGTAGTTCAAACCCACCCACCAGCTCTGCAGGAGAAAGACATGGCAATCTCCTCCTGTAAAGATTATAGCCTAGGAAACCCTATAGGGCAGTTGTACTCTGTCACATGGGGTCGCTATGAGTCAAGATGAACTCAATGGCACCTAACAACAGCCACAATTATTGTTAACTGCCATGCAGTCAGACCCTGACTTATGGTGATGCCATGGACAATGAGATTGGACTATTGTGATCCATAGGGTTTTCATTGGTTGATTTTCTGAAGTCCATCTTAGTCTGAAAGCTCCGATGACACCTGTTCAGCATCATAGCAACACATAAGCCTCCACTGACAGACAGGGGGTGGCTGTGCATGAAGGGTGTTGGCCAGGAATCGAACTATGGTCACCAGCATGGAAGGTGAGAATTCTATCACTGAACGACCATTGTCTTCTACTCTTAACAATACACAGCCTTATATTGTGTGTCAAGAGAGTAAAGCCTGCCCCTGTTGCAACTACAAGCAAAAACGTATCTATAAGTTTTCTATCAGCCTGAAAAAGTACAAAGTGATGCATTTTTTATTGGATTTGCACTATATGTATAAAATTTCCTCTAATAGGAAAAGTATGCTTTTGTATTAGAAGTTAGAGAGTAGCTTTGTATAAACCTGCAGAGACTAGTTCTTTAGAAGGACACCCGTTATGCCGTGGATCTGACCATGGCCCACCTCTCCAACCCCATTGCCAGCCCCCAAGACCTGCCGATCATGGCTCCCTCTTTGATGTGAGTGCACGCTGCTCTCCCACCTGGAATTCCCTCTTTCTGCTTCTCCACACTCTATACCCCCCACCTTCTCCCAGGAATCCCACCAGGGCCCATCCTTAGATGGATGCACCTACCCAGCCCCACGCCCTGTAGCTCCAAGTCCGGGATTGTAATCACACCGATCGCTGGTCTGGGACTGCCCTGCGCCATCACTGATGATAAGGGCCACCAAAAACAAAACAAACCCATTGTTGTCGAGTTGATTCTGACTGACCCCGGGGAGAAATAAATGCAAGAATATAACAGCGAGAGGCCTTGGGGGCTGATCAAGGGAAGTAGCGCACAGTGACTAGCTGTCAGCTCTGGGAAGGGAGGAGAAGAAAGCAAGAGAGACCGGGCCTCCAGTGAGCAAACAGGACTAGTCCTCGAACCACGGTGCCCACGGAGTTTGCAGGCCCTGGAGTCAGGATGCCTGGGGACCCATGGCCCCCAGACTACCATGGGGCACACAGTACAAGGGGGCTGATTCAGGGTCCAGGAAGCTCGATGTCCCAGTGGATGCACCCAGGCCGGGTCCCTGGTCCTACTCTGTGGTGGTCTCACACTCATGCGTGGTTGGGCGTGGGGCTTTCTCCTGTATGCAGTTCACGTGAGGAGTACTGTCCCCCCAGTGCAGCTCCTTCAGATGGACGTGTGACCCTCCCTTCTGTCCTTCTACCACTATGGAAAGTCAATATCCCAGGAAGAGGCCGGGCTGGTGCACGGCAGACGCTCAGTTGACATCCATCAACAGTTGAGACCTTCAGCCATGTAGTACTGCAGGAAGGGACCTGCCAATGTATCTGTGCTCAAAGCTAGTGATGCTGAAACCGGTCCAGCTACAAGGTTGGTGGTCTCAGGTGGACATTACGGAGGATCCCACAAGGTTGTTAGAGGAGGACTTCCTCCTCTTTATGGTGTGGTGAGCTGCCTTCTGGAGGCCTTCCAATGATACAGGAAAATATCTTATCAATCATTCTCTGTATCCTGCTTGTGTAAATCTACACCACATAAAATAGACCAGGGCGAATCACCTGTTGAAGAGCGGATTCACTTTCTAGATTAATTCAGCTCTCAGTATATCTTTACCTTTCCCATGCTGAAATCATTATCTTGTTGCCATGACAACTCACTCCACAAACTTGATGCCAGCCTCTAATACAAATTTAAAAAACAAAACAAAGCAACAGAAGATCATCATTACCTACAGGAACTGGGATATAAGTTTTCAAAAGTACAAAGAAAGCAAAGGTAAACACCAAGTCAGTAGCCAAAAGAAATAAAAACACAGCTGCCCTACTTACCACAATAGGGAAATGTATTAACAGTATCCCTAAATTTTTTTAATATTTAATCATTACTGCTGCAAAACCAAGTGTTTGTAAATTACAACATAAAACAAAAATTTTTACACTGAAGAAGGGAAGGATGTGCTCTCCATCTCAGGGGAGCTCACCTATTTGCTTCCTGATCCTGATCCTGAATTGTTCCTATTACTTCCAAGCTGATCCTGATCCTGAACTGTAGCCTGTTACCTTCCTAATAAACCACATAACTGAGTATAGTTTGTGAGTTCTGTGTAGCCATTGCAACAAATTATCAAACCCAGCAGAGAAGTAGAGAGTGCTGTAGGGGGAACTGCTGGTGTCAGAAATGGAGAAGATGGAGAGTGGAGGTATGTCTGAACTCCACCTCACAGGAACCAGCTTTTTGCTGATCCTGATTCTTAGTTTTTCGTGAATGTAGAGGAGTCCTTACCCCCTCACTACAGTTTCAGACCCAACCTACTGTGGTATGAACGCATTAACATAAAAAATGAAAAACCCTATTTCCAAACAGGATCACAACCGCGAGTAAATGGGCCAGAACTACTATCCACATTTTGGGAGGACACAATTCAATCCACAACAACTCTCCTCACTCTTAATCTCTACCCACAGCTAGTGAACTCTAGTCTCTTCCCTAAAAGAAACCATTAACAGTTTGTGTTTTTGTGTGTGCATGCATGTACACATGTATATATGTGTGTGTAAATATATACCTGGGCTTCTAGACCCTGGCACTATTTATATTTTGGGCCACCTCATTTTTTGTTTTGGAATGCTCTTTTGTAGAATGTTCTACCCACTAGATGCCAGTATCACAGGCCCCCAGAAGTGGGAACAAAAATATCTCCAGACACTGCCAGCTGAGAGCCACTGCCCTAGAGCAATGTTCTTTGACCTCATTCCCCCTCTCCTTGATCTGTGCTTCCATGAGCAGTGACAATGTTGGTGTCCTCCAAAAAGTTCAGATCCATCTCACAGCTGAGATGGTAACAAATCCCTCAATAATATCTCATGGTATCACACTCAATAATTTTAAACACAGATGGTTCCATGTTCCCTTACAGCATCTCTCTGCAAACCACAGGTTGACAGTGTCACTACATGGACTGAGTTTGCTGAAATCTGATAGGAGTGGAGGATGGCAGAAACTCCTCCTATGGAAGGTCACACTTTTTGTCCAAAAAAAGCTAGCCTTTCATACATTGCTGATTAAGAATGTAGATTAGCTCACCTTTGATGGAGAGCAATTTGGAATGATATACCAGCATTGTAAGTGCCCTTTGATCTAGCAACTCCATGTCTAAGAATACGTGACCCATATTGCACACATATAAAATGATATATGTACAAAGTTTCTCACTAAAGCATCGTTTGTGATAGCAAAATGTGGGAACTGTATCGGTTTCTAAGACCTGCTGTAACAAAATGCCACAAAGTGGGTGGCTTTAAACAACAGAAATTCATTCTCTCACAGTTCTGGATGCTGAGAATCTGAGACTAGGGTGTCAGTTGTGTTGATTCCTCTGAGGCTTTGAGGGAGAATCTGTTCTAGGCCTCTCTCCTAGATTCAGGTATCTCCAGATGTTCCTTGTCTTGCCATTGCAGCATCAAATAGTGTCCTTTCTCTGTCTCTCTGTCTCTGTGTTATCTTCTCTTTTATAAGGATATCGGTCATATAGGATTAGGACCCACCCTACTCCAGTATGACCTCATGTTAACCTAACTGATAACATCTTCAAAGACCTTATTTCCAGATAAGGTCACATTCACAGGTACGGGGACTAGGATTTCAATATATCTCCTTGGAGGATACAATTCAATGTATAAAAGGTGCAAATCTAAGCATTTCCAACAGGGACTGCTTAAATAAATAGATTATATCCATCAAATGTAGCTTTAACAAAATCATGTTTTACTGTATACACATTTAAATAAAACCAAACCAGTTGCTGTCAAGTCAATTCTGACTCATGGCGATCCTATAGGACAGAGCAGAACTGCCCCCATAGGGTTTCCAAGGCTGTATCTTTATGGGAGTAGACTGGCATGTCTTTCTCCCATGGAGCAGCTGGTGGCTTTGAAACATCAACCTTTCAGTTAGCAGCGGAGTGTTTAACTGCTGTATCACCAGGGCTGCTAATACTCATTTATATTTTATGAATTTCATGTGAATTTATCACACATAGAAAAATGAAATGTAAAGCAATGAATCAGTACCCTCCAAGAATAAGAAGAGAGGAATATCTAGTTATGTTACAAAAGCACATTAATATTGGTTTCATTTTATTATAAAAGATATTTCATTTCAATATATATGAGATAAAACACCCATTGCCATCAAGTCAATTCCAACTCATAGTGGTAAAATGTAAAATTTTTTTAATAATAGTTACCTTTTGTATTAATCAGAATATGGGTAGTAAATGCATTCCAACACCTCCCTTCCTAGAGTATTTCTTTCATTAGTATTATTACTCTGAGAAATGAGAGCAATGAAAGAATCTCAGACAATTAGTGAAATATGAGAGTTCCAGTTACTCAACATCTTTGTCAACACTTGCTTTTATCACTTTCTTTTTTTTTTTTTTTTTTTGTCATTGTTACAGGAATGTCATAATATCTTATTGTAGTTTTAATTTGAATTTGCCAATGACTAATTAGAGTCCAAAGACCAGACAGGTTGTGGAATGACGTGAAAGACATCATACATGAAGAAAGTAAGAGATCATTAAAAAACAGGAAAGAAAAAAAAGAACAAAATGGATGTTGGAAGAGACTCTGATACTGTTCTTGAACATCTAGTAGCTAAAGCAAATACAAGAAATGATGAAGTAAAAGAGCTGAACAGAAGATTTCAAAGGGTGCCTCAAGAAGACAAAATACAGTATTATAACGACATGTGTAAAGACCAGGAGATAGAAAAACAAAAGGGAAGATCACACTTGACATTTCTCAAGCTGAAAGATCTGAAGAAAAAATTCAAGCCTCGAGTTGCAATACTGAAGGACTGTATGGAGAAAATATTAAATGACACAGGAAGCATCAAAAGAAGAAGGAAGGAAAACAGAGAGTCACTGTACCAAAAAGAATTGGTGGACATTCAACCATTTCAGGAGGTAGCATGTGATCAGGAACTGATGATACTTAAAGAAGAAGTCCAAGCTGCACTGAAGACATTGGCGAAAAACAAGGCTCCAGGAATTGACAGAATACCAATTGAGACGTTTCAACAAACAGATGCAGCGCTGGATGTGCTCACTGAACTATGCCAAGAAATTTGGAAGACAGTAATCTGGTCAACCAACTGGAAGAGAGCCATATTTATTCCTATTCCCAATAAACGTGATCCAACTGAATGCAGAAATTATCTAACAATGTCATTAATATCACTCCCAAGTAAAATTTTGCTAAAGATCATTCGCAGGTGGTTGCAGTAGTACATCAACAGAGAACTGCCAGAAATTCAAGCCCAATTCAGAACAGAACGTGGAACCAGGTATATGATGTCAGATGGACCTGGCTGAAAGCAGAGAATACTAGAAAGATGGGTACCTGTGTTTTATTGATTATGCAAACGCATTCAACTGTGTGGATTATTACAAATTTTGGATAACTTTGTGAAGAATGGGAATTCCCGAACACTTAATTGTGCACCTGAGAAACCTGTACATAGATCGAGAGGCAGTTGTTCGAACAGAACAAGGGAATACTGCGTGGTTTAAAGTCAGGAAAGGTGTGCATCAGGGTTGTATCGTTTCACCATACCTGTTCAACCTGTATGCTGAGCAAATAATCCAAGAAACTGGACTATATGAAGAAGAATGGGGCATCAGGATTGGAGGAAGACTCATTAACAACCTGTGATATGCAGATGATACAACCTTGCTTGCTGAAAGTGAAGAGGATTTGAAGCACTTATTGTTGAAGATCAAAGACCACAGCCTTCGTTATGATTTACACCTCAACATAAAGAAAACAGAAATCCTCACAACTGGACCAATAAGCAACATTATGATAAACAGAGAAAAGATTGATGTTGTCAAGGATTTCATTTTACTTGGATCCACAGTCAATACCCACAGAAGCAGCAGTCAAGAAATCAAAAGACGCTTTGCATTGGGCAAATATGCTACAAAAGACCTCTTTAAAGTGTTGAAAAGCAAAGATGTCACCTTGAAGACTAAGGTGCACCTGAACCAAGCCATGATGTTTTCAATGGCCTCATATGCATGTGAAAGCTGGACAATGAATAAGGAAGACTGAAGAAGAATTGACACCACTGAACTGTGGTGTTGATGAAGAATATTGAATATACCATGGACTGCCAAAAGAATGAACAAATTTGTCTTGGAAGAAGTACAACCAGAATGCTCCTTAGAATCAAGGATGGGAGACTACGTCTCACATTCCTTGAACATGGTATCAGGAGGGATCAGTCCCTGGAGAAGAATACCATGCTTAGTAAAGTAGAGGATCAGTGAAAAAGAGGAAGACCCTCAACGAGATGGATTGACACAGTGGCTGCAACAATAGGCTCAAGCATAACAACGATTGTGAGGATGGCGCAGGACGGGGCAGTGTTTTGTTCTGTTGTGCATGGAGTTGCTATG
>NW_004444008.1:2652764-2654029 GCF_000243295.1 Trichechus manatus latirostris | reverse complement strand
CAGGTATAATTTTTTTTCCATACTCCTTTTCACTATATTTCATAGTGATTGTTCTTGAGATTACAATCAACGTTGTTGATTCTTCACAGTCTATTTAAAATGCAAAGTGTATCACTTCATGTAAAATGGAAAAATCTAGGATGGTAAAGTTCCATTTTATCACCCCTTAACCAATATTTATGCTACAGTTGATATATGTGTTACATAAGTTGACAAATGTGTCCCGTAAGCTCCAAACACAATGTTATGCATTGGTTCTGCTTTTGAAGTCATATATTTTAAGGAAGTAAAGAGAAACAATAGATATTTTTTATATCTACCACATTTTACCAGTTTCAATGTATTCATTCTTTCCTAAATATTCAAGTTTCCATCTGATTTATTTTTCTGATGAATTCTCTTCTTCATTTCTTGGATTGTAGTACTTCTGTTGACAAATTATTCATTGTTTTGAATGAGATGTCAGCTGTCTTTCAAATCTTTATTCTCCTTTTGGTTATGTGTCATTTTTCTCTGTATGCTTTCTGGAATTTATCTTTTTCTTTGGTTTTCATTAATTGCACTATTTTGTGCCTGGGGTGGTCGATTTCTTTTTGTTTTTCCTATTTAGTGATTGCTGAGTATAAAAATCATACATTTTACCAAAATTTGTTATTATTTCCTCAATTTTACTTTCTGCTCCAGTCATTCCTCTTCTAGTGGAACTGCAATCTCACATGTTAGACAGATTGGTATATTCCCACAGATCACTCAAGGTCTGTTCATTTCTTTTCAACCTTTCATCTCTTTTTCTGTTTTTTAGGTTGGATAATTCTTTTCATCTATCATCAAGTTTACTAAGTCTATTTAACATCCTCCTATTTGTTGTTAAGCCCACCCAATGAATTTATTTACGTGATAGCATTATTCACTTTTCAAATTTTATTGGTCTTTTTTGTGTTATTTTTTCTGTTGAAATTTCCTATTTGCTCATTCATCAAGATAATATTTTTCTTGAATTCTTTGAATATCTTTTGTTAATTCTTTGAACACATTTAAAATAGTCTCTTTAGAGTTTCAGTATTTCTACAGAGATTTCTTCTCTGTTTATCCATTAAAAATATATTTTCCTTATGTATTTGAGTGTAGTTATAATAGATATTTAATATCTTTGTTCACTAATTCCAACATCTGGAGCATCTTGGGGTCATTTTCCACTGACTAGTTTTTCTCTCTCTTATGGGTCACATTTTCCTCTTTCTTTTGGTTTATACCCTGGACATTGT
>NW_004444008.1:2618464-2647480 GCF_000243295.1 Trichechus manatus latirostris | reverse complement strand
CACCGAGGTGCCATTCCTCACACACCCACGTCCCTTCACCTAAGGGCTGTCCCTGGGTGCAAGGGTGTCTAGATGTGCACAAGAGTCAGGCAGTATGTGAAGGGGAGTTAATGTTCCCCAAACCAATCCTCAACCAATGAGGGGTGGAGAAGAGTAGATATGAAGCCCAGCTTTCTTGATCCTCAGTGGAAGAATTCTGGGATGTATTGATACACTTTCTTAGAGGTTCTCTTATGCAATCTACCCTACTCTGTAGCCAACAGTGGTTACTCACTCATTCATGCACCCCTTATTGTTTTTTTCTTTTCCCTTCCTGTCTCCCTTGTTTTGCTTTCTGGGGTCACCTTCAGATAAATAATATACACCAAGTTCTTGATTCAGAGTCATCTTTTGGGGGAACCCAAACTAAGATGAGGGCAGAGCACTCTCCTGGTTCCGCCCTTGGGTTCCTTGCTACTCCTTCTCTACCTCCTGTGGAAGCTCCACTTCCTTTGCCCATCACTGAAAGGTGGTATCCTCTGGACTCTTCATGAACCCTATTCACATCTCACTTCCAGAGAGATCACATCTTTTTAAAATCCAAATAATCATCAATGTGTTGATCATTCTTAAATCATGAACACTAGCGTGCATGTCTCCCTTCATCTTCACAACTGTTTTCAGTCCTATATGCCACAGTATTCATCATACATCTATCTTGTTATCAGCACTGTCTAGGCCATCAGTATAAGACCTATGAACACAGGCCCTAGACATGGGTCATACATCCCTGTCAACAACAGACATAGAACACAACAAGTAAATACATAGTGTAACGGGCAAGATTAACAATGATTGTAAAGGAAATAAAGAAGAAATTGGGCCACATTCATGGGGGGTGATTCATGGGAGTGAAGTAGGCTTTAGCTGAGATGACATAGGAAGGCCTTTCTGCAAAGTTGACATTTGAGATGAGACCTGAGTTTGCATCTCCCCATTGAACTCCCCCTATCATGTATCAGACTCTCTCCTAGAGAGCTCCACTTAGATGTCTAATTTTTGGAAACTAAGGACATCCAAAACTAGATTTCTGATTTTCACCCAAACATACTTCTCCTACAATATTTCCTTGGTCAACTCTATCTTTCCAGGTTCTCTGGAAACCCAAAACTTGAGAGTGTCCTTGACTTATCTCTACCTCTTACCACCTGTGATAGTTAATTTCATGCATCAGTTTGGCTAACCTTTGAGTTGTTTGGCTAAACATTATTCTAGTTGCTGTTCCATAATGTAATCTAATATAATCAGTCAATCAGGGTGTGTTCTGCCTCCAGAATATAAATAGATATTACGGCAGAACTTCAGTTGGCACTCTTCCCATCGCTTCATCTATGGATCTTGAGATGCAAGCCCATAGGAATCTCCTGTCTTTACCTGACCTACAGATTTGGGACTTGCCAGCCCCCATAATCTCATGAACTAATTTCTTAAAGTAAATCAATCCTTCTCTCACATATTTATCCTTAAAATAAGTGGTTGTGAGAAGAGCGTGGATTCAAGATATTTTCCAGACGCAAATTAACAGAACTTTCTCATTAGGTGGATGTGGTGTCAGGAGGGGCAAGAAACCAAGGCAACTCCTCATTTGAAGCGATCATCAAATGAGTGGGTGGGGATGGTGATTACTTGAAATGCAAAAGACTGAAGGAGCCCGTAACACTAATCCTTAGGTGAATGTTGGGTTTGCCAGGTTGACCAGAGGAGAAGGGCATAGTAGGCACACAGACAAAAAGATAAGATTATCATTCTATGTTTACTGCTCTTTGGTGAATAGGCTACAAACTATGGAAATACAATTTACTATACAAAATATAAAAATTTAGCAAACTTAACTAGAATATTAGCTCACTTAAATTTATCAGCATTTTTATCTCAGATCATTTTCCTCATTTAATTATATTTTTATTTTGTTTTAAGCTATAAAGTCTTACTAACAATGCTACTTAAAAAGAAGCACACCATAAATTAGCAATTATTAGAATAAAAGCATTTTCTAATTTAAAAGAAGATTTTACAGAAAATCATATATAATTATAGCAAAACATCTCTTTAGGCTCATGGTATGGACTTCTTCGTAAGTTATCATCTGAAGCAGGGGAACAAATCCAAACAATTCTCCCTAAGTGATCTTTTGCCACTGATTAAATACAGAGCTAAATGCCAATGCAACTGAAATATTTTCAACTTGGGATTTTTTTTTCCTGAAGGTTGTTGTTGTTAGTTGCTGTCTAGTTAGGTCCAGCAACTCATGAGCACCTTATGTATAACAGAATATAATGTTGCCTGATCCTGTGCCATCTTCATGATAGTTGCTATGTTTGAGCCCATTGTTCTGGCTGTTGTGTCAATCTGTCTCATTGAGAATTTCCCTTGTTTTTGCTGACCCTCTACTCTGCCAACCCTGATGTCCTTTTCTAGCGATTGGCTTTTCCTGATGTTGTGTCCAAAGTAAGCAAGGCAGTCTCACCATCCTTGCTTCTAAGGAGCATTCACCACAATTCAAATGCATCTTTTATTATTTTGTATTCCTTTTTCATTGCCCAGCTTTCCCATGCATATGAGGTGATAGTAAAGATCATGCCTTGGGTCAGGCACATCTTAGTCATCAAAGTGACGTCTTTGCTTCTCAACACTTTAGAGAGGTCTTTTGCAGCAGATTTGCCCAATGCAATACATCATTTGATTTCTCGACTGCTGCTTCCGTGGATGTTGATTGTTGATCCAAGTAGAATGAAGTCCTCAACAACTTCATTTTTTTCACCATTTATCATAATGTTACTTTTGGTCCAATTGTAAGGATTTTCATTTTCTTTATGTTCAGATGTAATTTATACTGAAAGCTCTAGTCTTTGATCTTCATCAGTAAGTGCTTCAACTCCTCTCCACTTTTGGCAAGCAAGGTTGTGTCATCTGCATATCGCAGGCTGCTAATGAGTCTTCCTTCAATCTTAAGCCCACATTCTTCTTCATATCGTTTTGCTTCTCAAGTTATTTGTTCAGTATATAGATTGAATAAGTAAGACAAAAGGATACAACCCTGCCACACACCTCTAATTTTGAACTATGCAGTATCCCCTTGTTGTGTTCGAATGACTGCCTCTTGATCCATGTACAGGTTTTGCATTAGCACAACTAAGTCTTCTAGAATTCCCATTCTTCATAATGTTATCCCCATAGTAAATAGTATCCGTTCTCTCAAGTTACTATGAAGATTAAATGAGTTAATACATTTAGCATATTAGAGTAACGGTGGCCATATAGCTAGGAGCAGTAAGCTACTGTTACTATTATTTTCCCCCATGGGAATTATAGCTCCTGACATTTATTTGAAAGGAAAAATTTGGAGGAAAACAAGAAGTAGTCAGTCAAAAGACATTGACTTACATACACACAATTTTAGGACAGGAAGATACCTAGATACTATCTGGTCTAAATTCCTCATTTGCTGAAACAAGAAGATAGATTATTTGTTCTGTGCTGGGTCCCTCAGTGAGTTAGAGGAGGACCCAGCTAAAATCGATCGTGTCTGCTGCTGGGTCAATGCCATCCCTGCTACACTGTGACCTCACTCTACAGAAATTCCTTTCAGAATCCAGTTTGGGAAATTATTAGAAAAACAATAAGGAAAGTTAGTGGGGGGGGAAATAAAACAAGTTTACTGTGTGTGCATTCTGATGGAATATTCTTGTTGTTTTTTCTCTGCTGTAACTCATGTCTAGCTTTCCACCTACAGTAGTCCTCCCTTATTCCTAGTTTTGCTTTCCACACTTTCAGTTACCCAAGGTCCGTGAATTATCCCTTTGTCCATCATACCCACGCTGTATACGCTACCCACCTGTTGGTCACTTAGCAGCCATCTCAGTTATCAGATCGACTTTTATTACAATATATTCTTAAAATTGTTCTATTTTATTATTAGTTATTGTTGTTAATCTCTTACAGTGCATAATTTATAAATTAAACCCTATCATAGGTATGAACGTTTAGAAAAAAATATAGTATATATAGGGTTCGGTACTGTCCAAGATTTCAGGCATCCACTGGGAGTCTTGGAATGTATGCTCCTCGAATAAGGGGGGACTACTGTACAATGAAAGGCAGGAAGAGGTGCTCATTATCAACTCTGCCACATTGGGAAAAGATGCAAAATTACCTATAAATACCTTCTAAATCTTAGCTTAGATTTGAAAAAAAAAAGGGTAAGTTATTTATTTTCAAAGTTGTTGTCCACTTCAGCATACCACACTGTGGCAGTCTATAAGTGTCATGGGGCTGAGATTCTTGTCATCACCCCTGGGGTTCAATAGGTCCTTGAACTCTTCAGATAAAAATGACCTTTTGAAATGTCGCTCAAACACCAGAACACACACAAAGACAATTGATCAAGAAAGTATTTGGCATTGGATGGCCTACTCTCATTCTGGTTACTTGCTCAGATTGTAAGTAAAATGGGCAAGTGTTCACATGGTAGCATTGCAGGGATGCATCAGAATTCCCTCCGGGATCCAAAATGGTGCCCTGTAAAAGTCAGGGACTTCCTCTTGCTTCCAAGGAAATAAAATTTTGTTTCATAGGTACCTAGAGGCAGATGGGCTAGAATAAAAGAGGGAATATGTGGAGGGCTGGCTTTTCTGGGTCAGGATTACTGGGATAAGTTTGGGAATGAATAGAAATCTAGCTCATATCCCAGATACACAAATCCTGAGTGATTTCATTTCCATCATTCCCAGGTGTCTTAGTCTCCTAGTGCTACTATAACAAAACTAACGCAAGTGGGTGGTTTTAAAGAACAGAAATTTATTTTCTCACGGTTTAGGAGGCTAGAAGTCTGAATTCAAAGCACCAGCTCTCTCTGTTGGCTCAGGGAAGATCCTTGTCTCAGCTTCTGTAGCCCTGGCATATCTCGGTTCCTTGGCGATCTCCATGTGGCACCTATCTGTCTCCCATTTGTGCTTTCTTATCTTTGTGTCTAATCTGCTCTTTTTATATCTCAAAAGTCTGTAGGTTAAGATACACTCTACACTGAAATGGGCTCATTAACATAACAAAGACAACCATCTTCCCAAATGGGATTATATCCACACGTATGTTATTGTAGTGTGCCATCGATTCTGGATTCTGACTCATAGTGACCCTATAGGACACAGTAGAACTGCCCTATAGAGTTTCCAGAGAGTGGCTGGTGGATTCGAACTGCCAACATTTTGGTTAGCAGTTGAGCTCTTAACCACTATGCCACCAGGGCTCCATACATAACACTAAACCCATTGCCGTCAAGTCAATTACAACTCATAGCAACACCAGGGAACAGTAATTCCCTTTGCCCCCAGAACACTAGCAGGTCTATCCCTCCCTCCTCAGCCAGTCTGGCCAGGCTTATCCTTCTCTTCATTCCCCCAGGTTGGGTTCAAGTTTCATTCCTCAGGACAGCTTTGGTGGCCTCACTGGAGCAAGCTGGGGCCTCCTATGTGAGACCCTCCTCCCCCCATGCCATGGTGGTCATGCTGTGTCCTCATGCTCTGAGCAGTGAACTCCCAGAGCTCAGGGGCTGAGTCTCAGTCTCCATCTCTCTGGCGCAGAGTATGACTCCTGAGGCTTCAATAGTGGGACTTCAGTGGATGCTTGGGGAAGCCTCTAATTAACTAATCCCAGTCCTTCCTGCATTCTGAGGAGGCGCAGGAATGCACCCTTCAGGGCATGTGTACCTTCTGCACCAGCCCGGCATTCTCCAAGCATTAGAGAACAATAGGCTTGGAGTAAAGGACCACCATGCTCTAAGGAGCACCCTCAGTCTCCCTCAATGTATAATGTACAAGGAGATGTTATTGCACTACTCTTGACTAGTAATAAATGCTTGTAAGACACCTCTTGTCAGATTACAATTTATAGATGTCCTACCAACTTTGAATATACCTTGGTGAAGAATATTGAACATAACACGGACTGCCAGAAGAACGAACAAATCTGTCTTGGAAGAAGTATAGCCAGAATGCTCCTTAGAAGCAAGGATGGCAAGACTTGGTCTCACATACTTTGGACATGTTATCAGGAGGGATCAGTCCCTGGAGAAGGACATCATGCTTAGTAAAGTAGAGGGTCAGCAAAAAAGAGGAAGGTCCTCAGCGAGATGGATTGACACAATGGCTGCAACAGTGGGCTCAAACATAACAATGATTGTGAGGATGGTTCAGGACTGGGCAGTGTTTTGTTCTGTTGTACATAGAGTTGTTATGGGTAGGAGCCAATTTGACCGTACCTAACAAGAACACCACCAACCTTGAGGTAAACTAACAGTACCCTTGGATCAGGAAAGATAAAGTGCTACTGGTCTCAAGGTATTCAGTTTTCTGACATGGTACCTGGATTTCTTCAGACCAAGTGGTCCAAGACCCCAAGGTGAAAGTTCTGTGTAAGTTTCCATAACTTTGGTGGCAGAAATCATGGTGCATTACTTCCATTACATTCTGTTGGCTACTCAGGATAAACCCCACTCACTGGGGAAGGGGCTACAAAGGGTGGGAACACCACGGAGCACACTTCTTAGGCACCTGGAAGATGAGCTACCGAGGAGTTGGCATTCATGCACTGGAGGGTGGTGGGGAAAAGAAAGTGTGACAATGAAGAGGGTTAAGAATTTCTATCTTAATTCCTTTGTCCCAGAGGGAGGTACATCATACTGCAGATAGGTGCTGTGATAGCTCATGGAGTAGATGCCATAGAGGAAGCCAATTCGATTAAAGAGGGAAGTCTTCTATTATATTTTTAAAACATTTATTAATAGTATTTTAAGGAAAGAGAGAGTAAGGTGGGAACTGATCTTTGCTTTTTCTTTTAAATAAAACATTGTTATAACCTACTTCCCAGTAAAGGATTAAATAAATAAAACGTCTCTTGGAGTTGGCAGGTTGAATTTGACACTGGATGGAAATTTCAGGAACTATTGTGTTAGAGCCTGGAAATGAGAGGCCGGAGCAGTGCTGAGCCCAGTAGACCCTGAACAGCCCAACAGTCAAGGGAACAACTGACTTCCTAACATGGAAACCAGAATTACCGCTTGGCTCTGTCGTAGATGAGGACACGTGTCCGTGAGACTCTGTGGGGCTGCTACCTGGTCCACGTCATTCCCAAGTGCTCCATGCATGCATTCCACTGGGCTGCATTCTCTGGCTGCAACTGGACACAGGAACTGGGAATCATGCCAGGTCCTCAGAAGCTCATGGCCTCGTGTAAAACCCCGTGAGCATCTACAGTCTCCCGCTTACCAAGCTGAGTGTCAGGAGAAAAGGGACAATTCCAAAGATGGTTTAAAGTAGTCTCCTTGTTTAACTTGGCTGCCAGATGGGTCTGTTTATCTCCAGTGGAACTAAAGCCTTTTCAGGGAATGACTTGCTGCTGATGAGCACAGAGTGACATTGTGGGCTGGTTCAAGCCAGGACAGAAAACACCTATCCAATGAGAATCGCAGGAAGGAGACCTCGGTGGGAGTAGGGATGTTTTCACATTCTGGAGAAGGGCTGAGATGCTGGGGCTTAAGAACAGCAGGGTCAGTTGCTCAGTCTGAGAGCTCGACCCAGGAGGGCCACCGACTGTGAGGCCTCAGCCAGTGGGGTTTGAGGCTTTGAAGAAACTGCACTTTGCTGCAGGCTGGAACACCGACGCCCAGGGCCGTGCCGTGATGAGCACCAGGACAAGAGGGATGGTGCACAGGCTGTCAGAGGTGAGATCACCTGCACAGGTGCTGCTTCACAGACCTGCTGTCAAGGGGTGAGAATACTTGCGGAACTGGATGAACAGGATGAGCAGTGAAAGCATCAGCCTACCACTACCACTTCCACATAACTATGAGTATGGTCTGTGAGTTCTGTGTGGCAATTGCAATGGATTATCAAATCCAGCAGAGCAGTAGGAAGTGCCATGGAGGGAGCTGCTGGTGTCAGAAATAATGGAGAAGTAGGAAGGTGGAAATACACCCGACCTCCGCCTCATAGAACCAGTCTGATGCTGATTCTTATTCATAAAGTTATATGTTTCACCTTCCATCTGGAATCTGTCCTCCTCAGACAAAACAGGGGTTTGGATTCACAGACCTCTGACCTTCTGTGGCTTTCAGACGAAGGCATGTTTAATCATAACACAGAGTCAGAATATTGTTGATGTTATTCACTCATCATTTGTTTATCCCACGTGTGCCTTCTAAGGCCTGAGACACAGCTGATGCTGGGATTATAGAGATGACACACCAGGGCCCTGGCCTCCAGCGCTGCCTCATCATGAAGAAGCAGACACAAGATTACCACAAATTATGATGCAATGAAGACAAATAAGTCTATCAGAAAACATGGCCTCTGCCAGATGCTTAAAATTTGACATCATTCAGGCCCACAGCCATGAGAAAATTTCCATCCACAAAGCACTTGTACTAAAGGCTGGGTTGTGACCCCTCTTCTCATAGCCCCAGGACCCCAACGGGAATTGGTAATGTAGTTCATCTGATAAACAGGCGGGATTAAAATCTTATTATCTTCCCTGTCACACTTGTACAGGTTACTAAACCCTGAGGCAATTAGAGTGTCCAATTCAGAAATTAAGATGTCCAAATTTTGTCCTCAAACCTAGGACTTTAACAACAGTATGACACGCTCTATGACACGTGGCGTTTCCCCAGCGGCTGTCATGTGAGACATCACGTTCCATCATCTCAAAGTGTATGAGGTGCATAGTTATTATCCCCACTTCACAGATGAGAAAACTGACGCTCTAGTAACTTAGTGATCTTCTCAGATTTTCCCAGCTGGTAAGTGGTACTGATGAATTCAGATCTGGTCTTTTAGGTTGAAATCCTGTTTGCTGAAACAAAAGACACCACCCCAGCTTAGCCTTCATCCAGTCAGTGGTTTCACTGGGGGGTACATTATATTGGGGTGTGCATCATACCACCCAACAGAACAGCTTCTTGGAGTAAAGCTCAGCTGTCTCCCCTGGTGGGTTCTTTACTCTTATATCCGTGGTTCTTTAGGCATCGTGGCTTTTTCCTTGTGTGCCCGTGTCTCCCTCTGGGTTCTCAGCTGTCCTCTGTGAGATGCTCTATGCCTGTGTCTACCTCTGGGTTCTCAGCTGTCCTCTGTGAGATGCTCTATGCCTGTTCCTGCTCCTGCTGTTGGGGGTGGCAGCTCTGTTCTCTGGGGGCTGTTCTGTTCCTAACTGTGTTCCAGGTGGCAGCTGTGCTCTCTGCTGGGCTGTTGTTTGTGAGTGTCCATGTGTGTGCCATTGTGTTTGTGAGGGTGTGTGAGAATGTGAAGGCGTGAGTGTATCCTTGTGTGTGTGAGTGTGCAGGTTTGAGTGTGGATATGAGTGTGTGTGTGTGTCCTTGTGTATGGGTGTATATCCATGGGTTTCTGAGTGTTCGTATGTGTGTGACTAAGAGTGTATGTTTGTGAATGTGTGTTTCAGTGAGTGTGTGTGAGTGAAAGTGTGTGTGAGTGGGTTTTATGTTTGTGTGGAGGGGTTGTCATGTTTTGTGAGAGTGTGAACATGCTCTGCGTTCTGGCAGACTGGGAGTGGCGGTAGAAAAGGGCATAGAGGAAGCCTCTCGTCACTTCCCCGAGGACTGTGACACTGGCATCTCTCCTAGTCCCTGCACACGTGTCTTGCTGAAAGTTCATGGTGCCCCAGGAGCCTGGAAAAATGGTGTGGAAATCCTTCACTATGAGAAATGAGACCCCTTGTACAGACAGCGGTGCCGTTGTTTATTCTCTTCCTCACCCCGAAGGAACTTTATCTAAGCAGCAGCCCTCCATTCTCAGTGTAGGTTTGCCTCGTCAGTGGGAAGAACATCAGCCACACTGCACTTGGCTTGAGCTGGTGACATGAACCCAGCGCTTGAACCACGAGACACCTGACACCTGATCCATGGTGTGCCCACCAGTAACATAAGAATGGATATTGGTTTTGGGTGAAGGGTTGACAGTCTTCTTTGAGACATAAGCAGATCCCTCTTCTACAAAGTAGATCACGTGTAGGGGGCAGGACTAGTTCACTCTAAATCTGCTCCTATTGTTGACTGTTTGCTTTCCATAAATAGTAATGATGGTGTTCATTTGCCAACACTAGGAGTGCTTTTGTGTGTACAACCCGATTGGATCAGATAAACGTAGAACCCGTGCAGAGGTTTATGCTACTGGTTAGAGTCCTCATCCCAGAAGTGTCATGGTTGCCTGGGATTTAAAGTACAACCTGCATGTATGCACATGCAGATGCTAAGATTCAGCCTCCAGATAAAGGCAGAACATTCCAGCCTGGCCCCTGGCCACCTTGGGCCACTCTGTAATGTTACACAGTGACCACAGCCATTCCCGTGAAGACATGTCCTCCATGGAGAAGGGGCCGTTGGTGCTGAGATGGGGGTCTCATCAGTCCCAGAGACAGTGGCCCCACCCCGTCATCACACGGTGTTACGGATTGAATTGTGTCCCCCAGAATATGTGTTGGAATCCTAATACCTATACCTGTGGATGTGATCCTCTTTAAAAATAGAATTTTCTGTGTTATGTTAATGAGGACATACCAGTGGAGGGTGGGTTCTCAACCTAATCAACTCTGAGTTATAAAAATACAGAACAGACACAGCAGCAAGCACAAGGGGGAAGACAGACACCACGTGAGGATTGTCTACAAACCAAGCAACCAAGGAATGCCTGGGACTATTGACAAGGAAGGAATGGACATGGCCAAGACCCTAATCTGGACATTTCCTCCAGAATTGTGAGACAATGAATTTCTGTTTGGTTAAGCCACCCACCTGTGGTAGTTCTGTTACAGCAGTACTGGGAAGCTAAGACACATGGTAATGGTTATGTTTTTGTTTTTGAAAAATGCTAATGATATGTCTCCTCTGTCTATCAGTATAGTGTATGTGTGATAAAACACTGGAATGATTGAGCAAATTGGAAGAATATCATCCATGAAGTGTTTCTTTAGGGATTTTCATTTTTGTGATTTCCATGGTTTTAAGAGTAAGTGTAAAGCCAAAGAGAAAATATTTTATAATAATGTGAAAGGCACTTCAGTGTCATTTCTAGCATTTTGGGAAGTCAAGCTGCCTTAATTTCCAACAAGAAAGATACCTGGAGCAGGGACTCTTGCCCTGAGCTTTTTTTACTGACTTAAAACAGAGACCTGGAGGATGTTAAAACATCTTAATTGAAGAACATGGGGGAGAGTGAAATTCTGCATATTAATGATACCTCTGGAAAATTATCTGGGTCACCGCTTGAGGTCCTATCTTAATCTTTCTTCACTAGCTCTCATGGATGTACATTAATTTTGTTCCAGCCTCAGAAAAGCAATCCAACATTCTCTGCTGCATGGAATGTTCTACAAAGCACATTGACAGGAGAAGAGAAAATACAAAAACAAGATTCTGCATTAATCAGTATTTTTTATTACTGTTGTTGTTAGCTGCTGTCAAGTTGAGTCCGACTAATGGCAACCTTACATGCAACAAAATGAAACATTGCCTCGTTTTGCACCATTGATTAGAGTGTGTGTTGAGGCCACCATGCCAATCCATCTCCCGGAGTCTCCATTGCCCTTCATAGACCTCTTCTTCATCAAACATGGTGTCCTTTTCCAGCCATTGATCCCTCTTGATGATGTGTCCAAAGCAAGCAAGTAAGACAACATTCTGCTGTGATCCATAAGGTTTTCATTGGCTGATTTTCAGAAGTAGATTGCCAGGCCTTTCTTCCTAGTCTCTCTTAGTCTGTAAGCTCCTCTGAAACTAGCTGACCATGGGTGACCCTGTTGGTATTTGAAATACTGGTAACATAGCTTCCAGCATCACAGCAACACACAAGCCGCTAACGTACAGCAGACTGACAGGCAGGTGATGGTTTTCACTATGAGGTGATCAAGTTAGATGATCAAAACTCCTGTGTTGCTTTATGAAGACCAGTGAGAAATGTGAAAATACGCTCATTCTCCTTCAGTGAAGATGGGAGTAAATAAGAAGAAGCTGGAAATATATATGATAGAGTTGCTGGGTGGTACAAATGGTGAAACTTCAGGCTACTGACCAAAAGGTTGGAGGTTTGAGTCCACCCAGAGCCACCTGGGAAGAAAGTCTGGTGATCTACTTCCAAAAAAATCAGCCATTAAAAATCTTATGGAGCACAGTTCTACTCTGGCACACATGAGGACACCATGAGTCAGAATCTACTTGACAGCAACTGATTTGTTTTTGTTTGTTTGTTTTACATGTATATATAAGTGTGTATATATTAATGGTGTCAAAGAATGATTATTAAAATTTTTTTAACTGTGTATGGAATATTAAAGTTTCTGATGATTCATTACTTCCTTCTTTATATTGCTCTTTTAGGCTTATGTTTGCTTGTTGTCTTTCTGGATGTTTCATTTTGTTTTGTCATGTATTATCTATATCACTAGGAAAATTTTAAAAGGCTGATTCATTGGAGGGAGGTGCTCAATAAGTAGGAATCAGATCTCCCTCTGTTTTCCTATATATTTTCCCATGTAATATATACCACACATTTGTCAGTTTATTGTACTGTGGTGGCTTGCGTGTTGCTGTGATGCTGGAAGCTGTGCCATCAGTGTTGCAAATACCAGGGGGATCACTGTCTTAGTGATCTAGTGCTGCTATAACAGAAATACCACAAGTGGATGGCTTTAACAAAAAGAAATTTATTTTCTCACAGTCTAGTAGGCTGAAAGTCCCAATTTAGGGTGCCAGTTCCAGGGGAAGGCTTTCTTTCTCTGTTGGCTCTGGAGAAAGGTACTTGTCATCAATCTTCCCCTGGTCTAAGAGCTTATCCACATAGGCACCTTGGGCCCAAAGGACACACTCTGCTTTCTTAGTGGTATGAGGTCCCCCACTCTCTTCTCACTTCGCTTTCCTTTTATCTCTTGTAAGATAAAAGATGGTTCAGGCCACACCCCAGGGAAACTCCCATTACATTGGATCAGGGATGTGACCTGAGTAAGGGTGTTACATCTCACCCTAATCCTCTTTAACATAATCTAATCTTGCCTCATCAACCACAGGCAGAGATTAAGATTTACAACATGTAGGAAAATTATATCAATTACAAAATGGAGGACAACCACACAATACTGACAATCATGGCCTAACCAAATTGACACATATTTTTGAGGGACACAATTCAATCCATGACACTCCACCCTTTGGACCGCAAAAATTCATGTCCTTGCCACATGTAAAACACATCCACCACATCATATCATAGCAAAAGCCTTAAATCAACTCTAAATCCATAATCCAAAAATTCCTCTTCATCTGTGAAATCTATAATTCCAAAGTACAATGGCAGAACAGGCACAAGCTAGCCATTTCCATTACAAATGGGAGAAATTGGAGGGAAAGAAGGCATAACAGGCACCAAGCAAGTTATCAGAACACATTACATTAACCCTCAAGGCTTTGAAAATAATTATCTGTTCTCTGAGACCATTTACACAATGGCCCTGCCCTCCAGACTCTAGGTATTGGCTATATTCTCCAGATTCTGAGTGGAGGCCCCTTGGCCCTGGGCTTCAGCTCTGTCTTCCAGGCCCACTGGGATGGCAACTCTGCTCCCTCGGCTTTAGGTGCACCATTCTCCTAGTCCATCCGAGTGGCGACTCCACCCTTAGAAACACCAGAGGCCATGGCTCCACCCATTGAAACCCCAGAGGTCATGGCCATACCTTTTGAGACTGAAGAAGCTCGGCTTCCTGTGTTCCTTGTCTCTTCAGCTTCTGCCTCCTGGTTCCTTGGCCTCTCAGCCCTCAGGCCTCATGTCCACATCTGCCCTGCCGGTGCAAGTGTTCCAAAGCTCTGTAGCTCCACTGATAAGTGCCCAGAGGTACCCCACTCTGCTAGGAAGCCTCCTACCCAAAGGCACTCAGCTCTCTCACTCTGGGGATCAGCTCCAGCTCTGTCTGGCGCTGGTCTCCTGGTTCTGCTGCTGCCGGTTCTCTTCTGTTGCCTCTTCTCTGCTGCTGCCGGTTCTCTGCTGTGGCCAGTTCTCTGCTGCTGTGGGTTCTCTGCTGCTGCTGGTCCTCTATCCATTCACAGTTTCAAAACCAGTTCCACATTGTAGGTATCTGTTAGAGCAGCACCCCACTCCCAGTACCAGATTTGTATTATGGTGGGTTCTCTAGAGAAGCAAAACTAGTAAGGCATATAAACATATATATAGAGAGATTTATATCAAGGAAATGGCTCACATGATTGTAGAGGCTGGAAAGTTCTAAGTCCGTGGATCAGGATAGAAGTTCCTCCTGATTCATGTAGCCGCATGTCATGGATTGAGTTGTGTCCCCCAAAAATATCTGTCAGCTTGGCTGGGTCATGATTCCCAGTATTGTATGATTGTGTTATATGATGTGATTTTCTTATGTGTTGTAAACTCTATCACTATGATGAGATTATATGTGATCTCCTTATGTGTTGTAAATTCTATCACTGTGATGAGGTTATACTGATGAGGTTGACAAGATTAGTGTCTTAATGCAATCTCTTTTGAGATATAAAAGAGAGAAGTGAGCAGGGGCACATGGGAACCTCATACCACCAAGAAAGCAGTGCTGGGAGTGGAGTGCGTCCATTGGACCTGAGGTTCCTGCTCAGAGAAGCTCCCAGACCAAGGGAAGATTGATGACATGGACTTTCCTCCAGAGCCAAAGGAGAAATCATTCTCCTGGAGCTCATGCCCTGAATTTGGACTTGTAGCCTACTGGGCTATGAGAGAACAAACTTCTCTTTGTTGAAGCCTTCCACTTGTGGTATTTCTGCTAGAGCAGCACAAGATGACTAAGATGCTGCAGGTGTTGGTGAACCCAAGATCCACCAGTTGGAGAGCAGGACTCTTGCTCACAGGCTGTGAAGACTGATGAATCCCAATCGACAGCTAAGCTGCTAGCTCAAGGCCTAAGAACTAGAGGTCAAACGAATAGGAGGCAGCTGCAGGATCCAGAGCAGGCAAAAGCCAGAATGTCCACTTATATTTGGATGTAGGCCACATGCCCAAGGAAACACCCTTTCAACTGATTGGCTACTCACAGCAGATTCCATCATGGAGGTGATCACATATAAACACTGAGAATCATGGACCAGCCAAGTTGACACATATTTTGGGGGGATACAATTCAATCCATGACAGACATGTAATCAGGAGGGACTAGTCCATGGACAGGGAGATCATGTTTGGTAGGGTAAAAGATAAACAAAAAAGAGGAAGACCTTCGACAAGATGGAATGACACAGCAGCTGCAACAATGGGCTCAAACATAACAATGATTATGAGGATAGTGCAGGACTGGGAAGTGTTTTGTTCTGGTGTATATAGGGTTAATATGAGTCTGAACTGATTCGAAGGCACCTAGCAACAATGACAGTAAGATTAGTAGAAAATCATTGGGCTCTTAAAAAATGGAAGACCTTCTCTCTCAATCAAAACACTACCATTATTTTAAGTTAATAGGAGGAAACTTTACTGACAATTATGCAGAGAGTCATCTACGGCCTGTCTGTCTTTCTACATCCTGACCTGCCATCCTTTGATTAACTGCCAAAATTTCTGACTCTGTTGAAATTAATTTCTTGATTCTTCTTTACTATCTTGAAATTGCATTTGCCAAGGTCAACAGTTTTGGGGCTCTTTTTGCATTTGAATTGGGGATGACAAGACTTCGGCTTGCTTACTTTGGTCATGTTGTCAGGAAGGACTAATCACTAGAGAAGGACATCATGTTTGGTAAAGAAGAGGGTTAGCAAAAATGAGGGAAACCCTCCATGAGATGGATTGACACAATAGCTGCAACAGTGGACTCAAACATATCAACATCATGAAGATGGCTCAGGACCAGGCAATGTTTTCTTCTGCTGTACATGAGGTTGCCATGAGTCAGAGCTGACTCAATGGCAATATCAACAGCTTCAGCATTTGACAGCGATCAGTCTCCCTTTGACTTCTTCTTTGAGTAACCACCTGTTTGTATCTCACCTCTCAATCTTTTGCACCTGCCCTTTCTTCTCTGCCCTCTCCCACTATTAGATGTTATTCAGAAGTCTGACATGAGGTCACCTAATTTCTTCTACCTATTCATGTTGTTAACAAACAATACCCTACATTCCCATGCCGTCAGCTACCACTGACAACTTTTAAGTGTATCTTTCAAAACCTCAACCTTTTCCTGAGGTTTAGATCTGTATACAGAACAGTTTCATCAAAATAACATAAAACAATTAAAATTTAAACTTCCAAACCTGATCTCATTGCCTACCCCTTAATACACTCTCATTATTTAAAACCACAACTGCTTTCTACAGAGAGCGTTCTATATCAGAGAAGACCTTGCTGATCTGCTAAACACTTTGATATATGAAGGTGGGCATGAAGATTAGCTTGTCAATGATATCTGGGGTGAGTTAGATTCTCAGCATAACCAAGTAAGAATTTTGAGCTCCCAGACACTATTCATCAGGGACAGTGTGAGGAGGAGACACAGAAGGAGGGTAGAAAAGACAAGAGCAGATAAAATGGTAAGTAGTGAGGACTGAGGTGGGGACTGGGGTGAGACCTGGGATGGAGGAGGTGGTGAGAGACCAGCAGCACCAGGTAGCCGAAAGGAGAAACATGTTATCCTACATTCCAGCTCGCACCATGGGCAACCGGAGCCCTCCCAGATCTCCAGTGAAGACTCATTCCCTCATTTAACATTTGCCGTGTTATTGTTGTTGTTAGCTGCCCTTGAATAGATTCCAACTCATGGCAACCCCATGTGACAGAGTAGAACTGCCCCATGGGGTTTTCTTGGCTGTAATCTCTACAGGAGCAGATCACCAGGTCTTTCTCCTGCACAGCTGCTGGGTGGGTTCAAGCCGCCAACCTTTCAATTAGCAGCTGAGCGCTTAACCACTGTGCCACCAGGGCTCCTTAGCATTTGCCTTCAATGGCTGTGTCTCAGGGCTGGACTGATACCAGGCAACAATATAAGGATCTCCTTAAAACACAGAGAATATCTTTTGCAGATGTAGCACATTGGGGAAAGAGGAGACAGGGAAATGTAGACCCTGATGACAATTTGGAGAAACCTGGGAGATGTTATCAAACCTCATGCACCACACTTGAGGGTTTGAGTAAAAAATCTTTCACATCTTGGGGAATCTGGATATCTCTGCTGAGAGAGGTGTTTCCCTATCTCAGGCAATACGTTTTTCACAGTCCACCCCTTGAGTCAAGCTAGATTCTCCCTCCCCTAACCAGGGCTGCTCCTGGTCTTGTGGGCCCTCAGTCTCACTCTTCATCCATTGCCTTCTTCTCTCCATCCTCCAGAACTAGATTCACAGATATTCACCCTTAACCTCTTCCTCCCCTCACCTGGGCTGCTCCTGGACCTGTTGGTTCTTACTTGCATTCCTTATCTGTCCCCTGTCTTCCATCCATCACAGGTTCCAGCCCTGCAAGCTGCATGTCTCTTTCTCCCATGCCAGCTGTGTTCTAGCAGGATCTGGTCAACAGGGGCACCAGCAGGAAAAGGGAGGGTGAAGAGAAGGGAGAAGTCAGGGCATCTCTTCCTCCCTCTACCTTGGGTGGAGTCTCTGCAGGGATGGAGTCTCCTCTGTGTGTCAGGACAGACTCCCATGGCTGCACCTGCCCCTGGGTGACCCGACCCTGGGCTCTGGTCACTATCTCCTGCCTTGACCTTCCTTCTGAGGCCAGTGGGAGCTTCCTGCGGTGGCTGACTCCTAGGCTGCCTCAGCAACTTCTACGTGGCTTCCCAACTTTTCCATCATCCATATAAATCAAAACCCATTGTTCTCAAGTTGATTCCAATTCATAGCAACCCCATGTGTATCAGAGTAGAACTGTGCTCGACAGAATTTTTAAAGGCTGATTCTTCAGAAGTAGATTGCCAGAGCTTTCTTGGAAGGTGCCTCTGGGTGGACTCAAACCTCTAGCCTTTCAGTTAAGAGTTGAGAGTATTAACCTTTGCCCCACCCAGTTTAAATTTTCTTTCTTTAAAATACACAGAATCATTTCCATTTTCTTGAATTATCTTCACTGACATAGTACTTACATCCAAAAGATCCCCAACAAGCCCCAATGAGAAATATATACCAGTGTTTTCGATTAGATATTATCTTTCGACCAATAACATTCCTTGAATTTAGTGTTAAAAGGACATCTAAAGCAGTAAGTGGCAGCAACTATTCTAAAAGCATCAAAGATAAAATACCTATGGAATGTGAAGTGTTTTATTCATACCTTGAATACATGAGAGAAAGGCAATAAAGTCATTCACTGCCCCGTCCATTCCTCTGTCCACCCATTTATTCAGCAAACACTTACTAGCAGCTCTTAAAGATCTAGAATTGTCCTTTGTTTCTTCGGTGAAAGGTTTTGGAGATATGGTGGACGGAATGAGTGACAGTAAATAAAACCGGTTTCTGCCTGAGTAATCTAGAGTCCATTGCAGAGAGAGAGAATAAATGAATAACTAATGGGGCTCCTACACAGATCTGTACCCCATATTAAGGTAGCCAGGGAAGCGGGCTCCCCAAGTCATTTCTTGTTAAATACTCAGAACTATGAATTTACATAAATATTTATTGTCACCTGTGTGTTTACTTTGACTGCAATTCTTCTTTGTGCATCTTCTGTTGGATTTTCTTAAACCAGCTTGATGGTCAAGCCACCCATCTGCCAGCTGTTACCATGCAGAAGACAAATGTGTTCCCTGACAAAAATAGCAGGGCGTCCACGTGGCAAGACCTGCTTTAAAATTCATGGCATCGTGTGCTTTCCTTTCCCATTTGCTGAATATTTTCCCAGGGCAGAAATAAGCTTAAGTTTGATATTTCATAGACTTATCTGTACACCACCCAAACACCCTCCTTCATTTAGTTTCAAATTGACTGCAATCTAAACTGTAACACACACCTTTTGTGAAAGCCGACTACATACAGCCTCAGAGAATCGTGGGTGGGGAGTGATGCCGTGTGAATCACCTTAGCATTCGGGAGACCCTGAGAGCAGACACACCCCATGACCCGCAGTTCTGAGCACAGTTTAAAGAAGGGAATGTAGACAAAATTTTAGAATCAGCTATGTTTTCTCTGCTTTTTCAAGTACATTTAGTCTGCTGGAGGTAACACTGATTATTGCTATAAAGGGTGCACCTAGGTTTCTAAAACCAGATTAATTATCAGAGCTTCAACAAGCTGCTTCTGAAAGACATTGTGAAACTGCTTCTCAGAGCCTCTTAACCCTAAGCCTGAATACATCCAACAAGCCCAATGAAAGTATAAAATGAGACCCCCACCAGGTCTGTGTCATCTAAGCTGAGCAGAAATGTAAGTTCTTATGGGGACAAAAGGCGGTGGTGGTGGTGGTGGTTAACCACCAACCTTTCAGTTAGTAGTCAAGCGCTTAACCATTGCACCGCCAGGACTCTTTGGACAAAAGCTAAAGAGGTGAAATTAGAACACGCCCAGGGAATAACTCTGCCATACAAAGAGAGCCACTGATGGGGACCATGCAAGAGGAAGAGGGTGGCCAGGAATAGGAAGAGTCCAGAAACCTCATTAAGAGGATCCGTTTCCACCTGGGGGCACCCGTCCACAGAAGAGTGTAATGGATTAAATTGTGTTCCCGCAAATCTATGTATGTCACAGTCTTGAGACTGAATTCCTTCTCCTCCTGGAAATCTGGTTTTGCTTTAAAGGCCTTCAGCTGATTGGATGGGGCCCACCCACATTCTCTAGATAATCTTTACTTAGAGTCAATTGATTGTAAATGTCGATTACATCCACAAAATACCTTCCCAGCAACATCTGGACGAATGCTTGATCAAATGACTGGGCACCACAGCGCAGCCTAGCTAACATGTAAAATAAACGATCACACCTTCGGTAGGGGTATTCAAATAAAACCAGAACGGCAGAAGGTACCAGAGATAATATTACATTAAATTCTAATCTAAGATTTGTGAACAGGGGGATACAAATGAAGTGGGCACAGCTCATGTTAGAGAGAAAATTCATCCACAATAGTATATTCAAGAGAATGTTTAGAAGCAGTCATTGCCATGGGCACTACACCAAACCATTTTTATTTAATAATTTCCCCAGTACTCATACTTAATGTGAAGACATGGAAGTAAAAAATCTTTATTACAAAATGAACAAAATATTACAAAATAGGCAGTTTCTTTGGTGTAATTTCACTTACGGATTTGGGTTTTCTTTCTAAACGATGTTAGAATTTAAACTTTTATTCACTATACTAAATAAGCTGTTATAACCAAAGGTTCTAGATAAAGGCATGTTCTTTAAGAAATAACCACCAGCAGTGTTCAGGTGTCTAGAGTGATGGCAAAGCAATGCACAACATCTGCAGGCTCCGCCAGATTGGCCACCATGCTGTACTCAGCAGGGAGCTACTTCCAACAATTACTCATCCATCACAAATTAAGCCTAATTAAAGACTAAACACGAAAGATAAAGAAAACAACTTACAAAAACAGTTGTAAGAAATCTATCGTCGAGATTTTGATATACGAAATTTAAATTGTTAGGAAGATATTTTTATAGAAAGATGACTTACTTTTGCATTTTGAAATTATACATATATACACACAATGAGATTAATCTGCTTTTTAAAAAAGCTTTATTGAGGCATAATTGACATAAAATAAACCACACATATGTAAAGTGTACAAACATAAAACCATCACTACAATAAGACAATGAAAGTATCCATCACTCCCCAGAGTCCTCAGGCACCTTTTCAACCCTCCCTCCAGCACTCTCAGCCCCAGGCAACCACTAGTCTGCTTTCTGTCACTGTAGATTAGCGTGGATTTTCTAGAATTCTCTATACAGGAAATATACAAATATGTATACACACACACACATATATTGTCGCTGTTGTGTGTCATCGAGTGATTTCCAACGCACAGTGACCCCATAGGACAGAGTAGAACTGCCCCATAGGGTTTTCTTGGCTAAAATCTTTATGGAAGAGCCCTGGTGGCATCAGCTCCCATAAAGATTACAGCCTGGGAAACCCTATGGGGCATTTCTACTCTGTTCCATGGGGTCGCTATGAGTTAGAATCATTCTACAGCACACCACAGCAACAACCACCATCTTTACAGGAGCAGGTGTTTTCTCCTGCAGAGTGGCTGGTGAGTTTCAACAGCCAACCAAACTTTCTAGCAGCTGAGAGCTTAACCACTGTGCAACCAGGGCTCCTTGTACTTCTTTAACTCTGCGTATTTTCAGAATTGTCCATGTTATCAAGAGTTCATTCCTTTTCACTGTTGTTGTTAGGTGCCGTCAAGTCGGTTCTGACTCATAGCGATCCTGTGTACAACAGAACGAAACACTGCCTGGTCCTGCGCCATCCTCGCAATCATTGTTGTGCTTGAGCCCATTGTTGCAGCCACTGTGTCAATCCATCTCGTTGAGAGTCTGCCTCTTTTTCACTGACCCTCCACTTTACCAAGCATGATGTCCTTCTCCTGGGACTGGTCCTTCCTGATAACATGTCCAAAGTACATGAGAAGAAGTCTTGCCATCCCTACTTGTAAGGACCATTCTGGTTGTACATCTTCCAAGAAAGATTATTTGTTCTTCTGGCAAAAAACAAAACAAAACATTGCCATTGACTCAATTTCTGCTCATAGCAACCCTATAGGACAGAGTAGAACTGTGCCATAGGGTTTCCAAGGAGCAGCTGGAGGATTCAATCTTAGAACCTTTTGGTTAGCAGCCCAATGCTTAACCACTGCACCACCAGGGCTCCAATTAACCTACACCTAGCTAATTATAGCTTTAATCCATTTGTACTTAATACATTTATTGAGTTCGAATTTGCCTTCTTGATATTTATTTCCATTTCTACTTGTTTCTTCTGGATTTATTTTACTCCTTCGTTGTTTCTGGCTTGAACTTCCTTACAGTCAATTGTGTGCCTTCTCATATTTAACACTTGAAACTCAACACAACACATTTCTTACTTCCCCGTTTGTATTTTTCCTAGACTATTAAACTTCCAGTATCATACTTTGCACTTCCCCGTTCCCGTATTACACAAATGTAATGATCTTACAAGAATAAAATTTCATTTACCAACTGCTATCTTTTTGGTAGTTTTTCATATTTTACTTCTATATATGTTTACAACCGACATGACAATGCTATCATTATTATTTTAAACATCAGCTTTCTTTTCAATTATTTACAAGAATGAAGAAAATATTGTATGATTAATCATTTACTTACCACTTATGGTTCTAGTCATTCCTGCCTCTCGATCCAAGTTTCCAACTCACATCATTTCCTTTTATCCTAAAAGACAGCCTTCAGCATTTCTTGTCTCTTGACAGCAGATTGACTCAAGTTTTGTTGAACTGAAGATATCTTGATTTCTTCCTTATTTATTGTATATGTATATATAAAATCTGTTGTTTTCTGAGATATCAGCAGTTATTCTAATGCTTGATCCCTGGTACATGTTGTGTCTTTTTTCTCTAGCTGCTTTCATGGCCTTTTTTTCCTTTAACTTAAATTTTTAGTGTTATGATTATAATGTGTCAAACCAAACCAAAAAACCAAACCCATTGCCATTGGGTCAATGCCAGCTTGTCAAAGTATAATTATTTCCATATTTATTCTCCTTGGCTCTGAGATACTTGAATACACAAATAAAGATTTTTTTCACCAAATTTTGAAAGCCCTTAGCTATTATTTTTTCAAAGATTTTTCCTGCTCCAGTTTCACACTTTTGTTCTGGTGCACTGAACACATGTATGTGAGGCTGTTAGGTATTATCCATAATTCCCTGACTGTATGGTCATACTTTTCAGTCTGGTTCTCTCTGTTCTTTAGATTGGATAATTTCTATTACCTATCTCTAAGTTCACTGACTCTATTCTTCTAACTCTAGTCTACTATTAAGCATCCCAATAAATATTTATTCTTGTTGTTGAACTTTTACTTTAAGAATTTGCATTGGTTCTTTTTTCATAGTTTTCATTTATCAAGTGAGAGTCTCTATTGGTTCCCTCAATAACATCATCTTTTTCTTTAGTTTTTTAAAAAAATCTTTCTTTAGTGATTTAAAAATGTTTACAGAACGGTTTTAAAATGTTTGTCTGCTAGGTTCAACATCGGGGTCATTTGTGTTTCAGGTTCTATTGATTGTTTCTCATTTTTCTGTTTTTTTATATGTATAGAGATTTTTATTGAGTACTAGGCATTGTGGATATTATGCTGTAGAGATTTGAAATTTTGTTGTTTTTCTCTAAAGATTATTGATTCTTATTCTAGCAAGAAGTTCAACTACTAGCTGATACCCTTGAATAATATAAGCTTTATAAGTGCAGCTCTTTAGAAAGCCCCAGGTGTGTGCATGTGTGTGTGTGTGTGTTGATATCTATTTATAATTTTCTTCTTCATGATTCCCAAGATTTATGCCCTGCTTATAAAGGACCTGACTACCTATAATATATGAAATTTTTATACGTTTTCTTCCAGTAATTTAATTTGTTTTTGTATTAAACTTTGTTTATATCTAAAGTATGAATCTGACAACATAACTTTCCAAATGGCTGGCTATTTCTCCAATGGCATATATTTCAAAATATATATTTTTATCACTAATTTTTATGGATTAATTATTATAAAATACCGATATAAATATATTGCGGTGTTATTATGGAACAACATATATCCTACTTATACACATATTTGTGAAATCCTATTTTTTATTTAAATATAAATTAATATATATGTTAATATATAGGAGCTCTATTTCCTCTATGTCTCTTTTTTTCAGATTAACATTAGGTTGTAGTTACCACTCTCCTTCTTCAGTAGACTTGTACTTCCCTGATTTCTTGAAGTCACGCATGGCAATATGACTTGCCTTAGCCGATGAAATGTGAGCAGAAGTGACATGTGACACTTCAAGAAATTGCTGTGACAGCAGTGTATCTTCATCTAGTTCTCTAGTCTCTTCCTTGGTGTACATCAGTGTTCCAGAAAGTTGAAGTTCCATCAGCCTGGGTTCAGGATGAAAACGACAGCCATGTAAAGCTATGTTCTGAAATGATGTGAGTGAGAAATAAACATTTACTGCTTTAGTCCCTGAGATGTGGGAGTCACTTGTCACTGTAGCATAAATTAGTGTATCTGAACTGATACCTTATATCACATATCTATTTATTATTACAATTTTAGAATAAGCTTGTCAAGTTATAAAAAATATATTTTATTAATTTTTATTGGAATTTTATTAATCATATAGAATAATTCAAGGTAATACATATATTTAAATTATTCAAACTTCCTCTTCAAGAACTTAATGTGCCTTTCCATTTATGTAAATCTTCACTTATGCCACCAACAGTCATTTTAATGTCTGTTGTACTACAATTTATTTCAACCTTTATCTAGTGAAGAATATGTGATTATTTTTCCCTTAATCTATTAACAACAGTGTAATGAAACTATTTTTACATAATATTTGACATGTCTTCTAATTAATTCCTCATGAAAAAATGCTTAATGTTGGTCTACCAAATTAACAAAAATAATGATTTTTAAACTTTTCTTTATTATTGTCAAATAATTTCTTACAAAAATTGTGTGAATTTGCTCTCCTACTAGCAGTATACAGATAGTCCCTGACTTACAACAGGGTTCTGTTCTGACAATGCCATCATAAGTCAGTTCTGATATAAATCAAATACCTCGGGTTTTTTTTGGTTTTTTTTTTTTTTAGTTTTCATTATTATTGTCTTTTATTATCAGTATTTTTATAAATCAGAACTTTATTTGTCTTTGGGAGTTGGAATGAGAATAATAACATTAGCACATTACGTGCTGCAACATTGTATGTAGTATATATTACTAACAATAACATATACAAAAAAAAGGACGGTCGTAATTGTGGTTCGTCGTGACTCAAATACGTTGTAAGTAGGGACTACCTGTATCTATATTGATACTTCAATGCAATCTTGCCATTATTAAATTTTGCCTTTTCTTGAGTAAATCAGTTAGATCGAGTATGTGTGGGAGTGTTGTACATTAACCTATTCTGACCTTTTCTGAATTGTTCCTCCCCATTAACAAGCTCACTGCCCTCTTATGTTTCCCATCTATTCTTTCTGGTTGGTATTGTCAGCTTGATCCTGTTATATATAGTTCTTCAAAGAGCACAATGCTCAAGGCAGATACTTTTTACTAATTAAACTATTGTTTGGTTTAAAGAAGACCTCAGGGAACATTTTTGGTTTAAGGTTTAAAGATTATCTCATAGCAATAGTTTTAGGGGTTAATCCAACCTCAAGAGCCCATAAAATCTGGAAAGCCTGCATTCCATAAAATTTGAAATTCTGCTCTGCTTTTTCCTCTTTTGGTCAAGATTCTTCTATAGAATCTTTGATCAAAACGTTGAGTAATGGTAGCCAGGCCCCATCCAGTTGTGGCCTCAAAGCAAAGGAGGTAGTTGTTTATGGAGGCAATTAGCCATACATTCCATTTCCCCCTCCTATTCCTGACTCTGGAGCCCTGGTGGCACAGTGGTTAAGCACTTGGCTGCTAACCAAAAGGTCAGCGGTTCCAACCCACCAGCCAATCCATGGGACAAAGATGTAGCAGTCTGCTTCCATAAAGATTTCCGCCTAGGAAACCCTATGACAGTCCTACTAGGGCAGTCTCTAGGGTTGCTACGAGTTGGAATCAACAAGTTTAATGAGTTTTATTCCCGACTCTCCTTCTTTCTCTGTTGCTCCAGGCCAATGGAGACCAATTGTTCTACCCTGGATGGACACTGCAAATTTTGAAGACACCAATGAAGTAGGAGGTAAAACAGAAGCACTAAACACATTAAGCCAATTAACTGGGATGTCCCACGAAACCATGACCCTAAAACTCCAAACCAAGAAACCAAATCCCATGTGTTTGTTATATATAAGCAGCCTTCGCAGCTGCGCTTTTTGTTGTTGCTGCTGCTCTAAGTATATCTATCACACAACATTTGCCAGTCCAACTTTTTACAGGTGTATAATTTATTGACATCAATTGTGTTAATCGGCTGAGAACCCCTTACCATTAATTAATGTGATTTTTATATCACCATAAACTGAAACTCAGTGCTCCATAAGCAATAACACCCCCCGCTTCCCCTTCCCTCTTGCCCCCAGTAACCACTAGTAAACTTTTGTCTCTACACTTCTTCCTATTCTTGTCTTTTTTATATAAATGAGGCCATGTGGCATTTGTTCTTTTTTGTTTGACTTATTTCTCTTAGCATAATGCCTTCAAGCTCTATCCATGTTGTAGCATGTATCAAGACTTCATTTCTCTTTCATGCTGAGTAGTATTCTGTTATATGTATGTACCACAGTTGTTAATCCATTCATGCATTGATGGGCTCAAACATTTTTTATAGCTTTATCATAAAACTTGGAATCTGGTGGTTCTTATTCAAAGTTGTTCTGTATTTTAGGTTCTTGGCATTTCCATCTAAAATTTAGAATGGGCTTTTAAATTTCAACAACAAAAATAACATCAACAAAACCTACTGAGATTTTGAACCCATAGATCAATATTGGGGAAATTAACAATAGCTGATAACAATATGGGATGTTTGGTAACTCCTCACTCTGTATAAAAAACCTGTAGATGCTAGGAGTTATGTGTTTGTTTGCTTCGCCTCTTCCCCCTCCCCAGGAGATTCTCCATTTCATGTCAGGCAGATGTGAGGAGGGGCTGATCTTAATCCCGTCAGGAGCAGAAGGTGGTCCTAGCTGGCAACAGCTTTAGTAAGACTCAGAACTCCTCTGGTGTCCAGTGTTTGTAGCCTGAGCTCTGTTGTGTATTTGCTGCTAATGTCTCCAGCTCCAGAGGGATTGTTTCCTGAACACCAGCACTCTTGCCCCTCTTGACGGCCCTACACACCTCAAATGTCTCATGGAGAAAGTGAGCCTGTGGCGGGGGTCCCTTGGAGTCGGTCCCATACGGCACCCACTCACCCTCACTGAGTCCTTTGGCCTGGGCTAAGCCTCCTGGTCATGTCCTCCCAGAATTGTCAGATGCCCCCACGAAGAAAGTGACCAGGATCCCAGCCCACTAAGCAGGGGCAAATTCTCTATAAAAAAATTTACTTTAACTAGTCCTCTCCTTGCTCGGTAAAAATTTGTTTTGTTCCTGCTTTTTGTCTGTCTGTCTGCTTTTTGTTTCTGTTTTTCTTTCTACTAGAGGCAATCGTTTGTTGCTGTCTATTACATACCATTCAGAAGCAGAGGTCATTATAACATTTTAGAATGAATTTTTTGGTAACTTTCAAAAATTTTCCCATGGTTATAGGTATGTAGAGGTTTCCTACATTTTCCTGAGATAAAAGTGGTAATTTCATTTTTTTCATAAGATTATATAATTCACGGAATCTTTCTACTCTATTAGCATAGAATGTCCATATCTATTTGCTATAATCTCATTTCTAATTTAATTTGTTTTCATTTTTTAATTTTTAATTAGATTATTCTGTGATTAATCTTATTTCTTTAAATATATTAATCAATTCTCTTTTATCTTATTTTTAATTCATATTAACTTTCAAAATTTTATTCTGTTTCTCTGCCTGTTTTTTATGTTATTTTCTAATTTTTTAAATATCTCTATCTGTAAAAGGCAAAGTGAGAATCCCTGCCCAAAAAAGTGTTTTAAAGATTAAATGAGATAATAATGTAACGTTCTTAGCACAGTTTAAGTGCTCAGTATCACCATGATTATAAAGTTTTATTTAATTACATCTTTGACATTTTCTATATTTTTATACGTATCCTACTCCTTAATATTTTAATACAGTAATTTCACTGTTAAGTTCCTTTTTCAGCCTATTGTTATTTAGGACTGTTTTGTTGCATGGTGGTTGTTAATTTCCAAGTAGTTAGGTTTCATTTGCGTTTTAATTGAGTTAGCTTTATCACAAAATAAAATTATAGGCAGAGAATACAGTATGAACAATTAACTCTGGAGCATCTTTTTAGTTTTTATAGTTTTAGGTTTCAGGAAAAGTAAACTTTATATGTTTCATAGTTTCATAGTTTTTATTCTATAAATTAATAAACCTTTTAGAGCTACACAGTTTTGAGACTTTCAAAATATTTTCTACAAATATTTGTCTCAATTATCATTTATTTTCCTAAACCTCTGTCTTTCTGATTGCATACACAAACATACCTGCACATTTATATATGTGTGTATATGTGCAGGTATAAATGTAAGTATATACGCAGGTGCTCACATCTACACACACATGCATATATATGTATGTATAAATGTAAATATATACATACACACACTCACACACATGTATATTCTGAATATATGTTGCTGTTGTTTTTAGGTGCCACCGAGTTGGTTCAGACTCATAGGACCCTATGGAAAATACAATGAAATACTGCCCAGTCCTGTGCCATCCTCACAGTCATTGCTATGTTTGAGCCCATTGTTGCAGCCACTGTCTCAATCCTCATTTTGCTGAAGGTCTTCCTCTTTTTCACTGACCCTCTACTTTACCAAGCATGATGTCCTTCACCAGGGATGGTCCCTCCCCGATAACATGTCTAAGCATAGATTTCTGATATCTATATATATCTATATCTATCTATCTATCTATCTATATATATATATATGTATATATGTGTGTGTGTGTTTGTGTGTGGAGCCCTGATGGTGCAGTGGTTAAGAGCTTAGCTGCTAACAAAAAGGTCGGCAGATCGAATCCACCAGCTGCTCCTTGGAAACCCTAGGAGACAGTTCTACTCTGTCCTATAAGGTTGCTATAAGTCGGCATCAACTCGATGGCAACCAGGTATATATATCTGTGTGTTTGTGTGTATATATATATATATATATATATATATATATAT
>NW_004444008.1:2570141-2618364 GCF_000243295.1 Trichechus manatus latirostris | reverse complement strand
ATATATATCTGTGTGTGTGTATATATATATACATATATATCTGTGTGTGTGTGTATATATATACACATATATATGTGTGTGTATATATATACACACACACACATATATATGTCAATTAAAATGTGCTAACCACCGTACTTCACATTATCTATTTATCTATCTATTCAGAAGAGGATTTGGAATGAAGGATGTCATTGCTGATATCAGATGGATCCTGTCTGAAAGCAGAGAATACCAGAAAGATGTTTACCTGTTTTATTGACTATGCAAAGACATTCGACCTTGTGGATCATAACAAATTGTGGATAACATTGTGAAGAATGAGAATTTCAGAACACTTAATTGTGCTCACAAGGAACCTGTACATAGATCAAGAGGCAGTTGTTTGAGCAGAACAAGGGGGTACTGTGTGGTTTAAAGTCAGGGAAGGTGTGCGTCAGGGTAGCATCCTTTCACCATACCTATGCAATCTGTATGCTGAGCAAATAATCCGAGAAGCTGGACTATGTGACGAAGAATAGGGCACCAAGATTAGAAGAAGATTCATTAACAACCAGCAATATGCAGATGATATGAGCTTGCTTGCTGAATGTGAAGAAGACTTGAAGCACTTACTGATGAAAATCAAAGACCACACACAGCCTTCAGTACAGATTACACCTCAACACTAAAAAAAAAAAAAAATTCACAATGGGACCAATAAACAACATAATGATAAATGGAGAAAAGATTGAAGTTGTCAAGGATTTCGTTTTACCTGGATCCACAATCAACACCCATGAAAGCAGTAGTCAAGAAATCAAACAACGCATTACAATGGGCAAGTCTGCTGCAAAAGACCTCTTTAAAGTGTTGAAAAGCAAAGATATCACCTTGAAGACTAAGGTGCGCCTGACCCAAGCCATGGTGTTTTCAATCACCTCATATACATGGGAAAGCTGGGCAATGAATAAGGAAGACCGAAGAAGAACTGATGCCTTTGAATTATGGTGTTGACGAAGAATAGTGAATATACCATGGACTTCCAAAAGAACAAACAAATTTGTCTTGAAAGAAGTACAGCTGGAATGCTCCACAGAAGGAAGGATGGTGAGATTTAGTCTCACATACTTTGGACATATTATCAGGAAGGATCGGTCCCTGGAGAAGGACATCATGCTTGGTAAAGTAGAGGGTCAGTGAAAAAGAGGAAGACCCTCCCTCGACAAGATGGATTGACACAGTGGCTGCAACAATGGGCTCAATTATAACAACGATTGTGAGGATGGTGTAGGATCGGGCAGTGTTTTGTTCTGTTGTACACAGGGTCTCTATGAGTTGGAACTGGCTCAATAGCCCCTAACGACAATAGCATATATCTATGCATCCGTCTATTGCCCTATGTACATCTGAAGTGTATAACAGAAACATTACAAATTTTAAGCCACATTCTTAGATTTTTTTTCATTTTCAAGCAAATTCGAATATTATGACCTTTTCACCAAATCATTATATTAGGAAAGAGCGTTTCTTGCCTACACATTTTGTGTTGATTGATTATACATCCTGTTACTCATGAGCACTAAATTTGTGGTTTCAAAAAATTTGCTAGTGGAAAAAACCCAAAATATTTGCAGCCATGCTTTGCTTTATTTTTTATTTTTTTCCAGGGATCCTGGCGCCCTCCCTGGGCTCTGTGACCCTTCTTACTCCAGCTCCTCCCTGTCCCTTAATCCAGCCACAGTGGCTTTGTCCTTGACCATATGCCAATCCCACTCCCCCTGGTGCTTCAAGCTCCGGGGTCAGCCTACCCTCTGTAGGCCCTCCCACACAGCTCTACCCACCCCTACACTGTCGTCCCTTTAGGCACCCTGCATCCTGCTCCATCATCTGCCTCCCCAGGAAGGCATGCACCTCGTGAGGGCCCTGTGCTGGTCATGGTCTCTCTCCCACTGCTGTAACCACAAGGCTGCAGCAAACGGACACGTGGCTACTAAACACACAGTGAATGAATGATTACAAGGATGTTGTGCTTGGACGCTACTCCCTCATTCTAAGGGCCACAGCTTCTCTTTAGTCAAGCTTTTTTACTTAGATAGAGAAAAAGTAGGGCTCTCGAAATACCTATTTATCTGTGTATATTTGATCATTTATTATTTTATACAATCTTTCATTCAACCCATAAGCAGCGTCTTTCTGAACCAAACACTATATATAATATACAAAGCATAAATAAGATATATAAATATAGAAAATCTACTTATAAATAATTATTATATTGTATGTTTATATAGAAGGAGTCCTGGTGGTGCAATGGTTAAGTGCTCGACTGTTAACCGAAAGGTCGGTGGTTCGAATCCACCCAGTTGCTCCTCAGGAAAAAGACCTGGGGATCTGCTCTTGTAAAGATTATAGCCTAGGAAATCCTATGAGGTAGTTATACTCTGTCACGTGGGGTCACTATGAGTCAAAAACTGACTTGACAGCACCTAACAACAACATGTTTATATAGGAGTCCCTGGGTGGTGCAAAGAATTAAGCACTCAGCTGCTAACTAAACATTTGGAAGCTCAAGTCCACCCAGAGGTGCCTCAGAAGAAAGACCTGGCAGTCTACTTCCACATAATCTCTGGAGTCGAGGTTAGGGATAAAGCAACCCAGTGTACTCTGGTGGAACGCTGCAGAAGCTGCTGCAAAGAGGTTGGACAGCTACCTCTCAGACCTCCTGCCTATGGTTACCAGAGAAAGGGTCCCTTCCCTAAACCTTAGATGGGTGAGTCTCTACCCTTCTTTCCAGACATGGTACCCCACATTTGCCGGCATTCTTGGCCCATAGTCCACCCCTCCCCGAAAAGTGTGTGTAAAGTCTGAGTCTAGAACGGCCTTCAACATCCCAAGTTCTGGAAGGTTCCAGAAAGGGATCTGGTGTTCCAGCTGCAGCTGCAGAGCCCAGGGCCACCTCTGAAAATCCCTGCCCATCCCTTATCTCCACCTAGTCAGTGTGGGTACAGCAGATGACTCATTTTATATCCTGTCTACTCACAGGATGACTGATGAATCAGACACACACACTGCCAACAACAAACAGTTGTCAAAGGTGTTGTTAGGTGCCATCACGTTAGTTCTGACTCATAGCGACCCTATATACAACAGAATGAAACACTGCTCGGTCCTGTGCCATCCTCACAATCTTTGCTGTGTTTGAGCCCATTTTTGCAGCTACTCTGTCAATCCATTTCCTTGAGGGTCTTCCTCTTTTTCGCTCACCCTCTATTTTGCCAAGCATGATGTCCTGATAACGTGTCTTCTGATAACCTGTCCAAAGTACATGAGAAGAAGTCTCACCATCTTTGCTCCTAAGGAGCATTTTGGCTGTACTTCTTCCAAGGCAGATTTGTTTGTACCTCTAAGAATCCATAGTATATTCAATATTCTTTACCAACACCATAATTCAAAGGCGTCAATCCTTCTTCAGTCTTCCTTATTAATTGTCCAGATTTCTCATGCATATGAGGCAATTGAAAATACTATGGCTTGGGTCAGGCACACCCTTAATCCTCAAAGTGACACCTTTGCTTCTGAACACTTGAAAAAGGTCTTTTGCAGCAGACTTGCCCAACGTAATACATCATTTCATTTCTTGATTAATTGTGGATCCAAGTAAAATGAAATCCTTGCCCAATATTTTCTCCATTTATCATGATGTTGCTTATTGGCCCTTCAAACTCACCAACTGCTCCATGGGAGACAGATGCAGCAGTCTGCTTCCATAAAGATTTACGGCCTTGGAAACCCTATGGGGAAGTTCTACTCTGTGCTATAGGTTTACTATGAGTTGGAATTCAACTCAATGGCAATGTCTTTTTTGATTTTTGGCTTATTGGTCCAGTTGTGAGGATTTTTTTGTTTTCTATATGTTTAGGTGTAATCCATACTGAAGCCTGTAGTATTTGATCTTCATCAGTAACTTCTTAAGTCCTCTTCACTTTCAGTAAGCAAGGTTGTTTCATCTGCATATTGCATGTTGTTAATGAGTCTTCCTCCAATCCTGATGCCTAGTTCTTCTTCATACAGTCCAGCTTCCTGAATTATTTGTTGAGCATACAGATTGAGTAAGTATGGTGAAAGGATACATCCCTGACACACAACTTTTTTTTATTTTAAACCATTCAGTATCCCCTTGTTCTGCTCAAACGACTGCCTCTTGGTCTATGTACAGGTTCTGAATGAACACAAGTAAGTGTCCTGGAATTCCCATTCTTTGCAATCTTACCCATAATTTGTTATGATCCACACAGTCAAATGACTTTGCATAGTCAATAAAACACAGATAAACATCTTTCTGGTATTCTCGACTTTCAGCCGAGATGCATGTGACATCAGCCATGATATCCCTCGTTCCCTGTTCTCTTCTGAATCCAGGTTGAACTTCTGGCAACTCCCCGTCAATGTACTGCTGCGACCATTTTTTAATGATCTTCGGCAAAGTTTTACTTGCGTGTGATGTTAATGATATTGTTCAATAATTTCTGTATCCTTTCGGATCAATTTCCTTGTCAAAGGTAGGAGATTCCGAAAAGAATTGTTTTCTAACGCCTCCTAACCTTCATGGCTGTGTCTATGACAGTAGATTTATTTATTTATTTTTCAAATTATTAAGTGATTTAGAAGTTTTTGTTTTCTTTATCCTGTGCTATCAAATCGTGCCCTTCTCTCTGAGCAGGAATAAGAAGCAGGGCCACTGCATCCCATTTCCCTGCAGACCTCTGACCAAGGCCTCCCGCACCCACCTGCAGGTTTGTCTCACCTCGTGAAGCACCTGCGTGTCCATGTCCCTGAGGCGGAGGAGGCAGTGTGCCCATCTCATGACTAACAAGGGGCACAAGTGCTGGCTCCAGACCGGTGAGACACAGATATCAAATTGGTATCAAACAGAAGAACCTCCCTGTAACAAGACACACAGCTGGCAGGATAAAATGACAGTGGATGGCATCAGGATGAGAGCTAAATAAAGTGTGCCCAGGTACAGAGGTGGGTATTTAGGGGCATGTTACAGGATTCCCCAGTTCACCATCAGGCAGGAACCTGCACTTGTGCTGAGATTCGCACTGCTTGGGCTGTGTACCCCACCTCACCTGAACTCCCCCCACCCCTGAGGCTGCCAGTCCCAGTCCAGACACAGGCCTGGCACGCTCTCCCATCTGCTGTTGGACACAGGCCCCCACCTTACAGTGTCTTCTGGCTGATGTTGTCCTAATTTGACTTGGGAATCGTCCATGTGCTTTGCTCAGTGTTCCTGTCATTTACTTGTAGTTCATACCCTCCAAGGTAGGGCAGTGAAATATCAAACAGTCCTGTCAGCCTTTAGAGGAACAGCAGTGCCAGCAGCCAACACTGCCTGCCTCTGTTCTGGTCCTTGGCTGAAGGTGCTAAAAGGTGTTGGGGGAAGTCTGTTCCCTGCCAGACTCAAAGCTATCACTCGTCTGATAACTAGATGTGCACATTTCTCTTTCAACCAGGGCTTTGAACTGGTTCTCCCGTCAGTCATGGCCGAGGAAGCAACACTGGAACAGACTCAAATTTTAAAACTGGAGCCATAACCAGAATGGGAAAAATCACAGGTTGAAGCCCTGCTAGAAACTTAACCTCCCTCTTAGAAAATAAGGGCACTGTATGTGTTGCATAGCAACCAAAATCTCTTGCCCGTTGGATTTTGCGCAGTCAGAAATAGCAGTGCCCTGCTCAAAGATGGCGGCCGACTGCACCACTTTGAATATCTGTCGCTCTCCACAGTCCTGCCAATCATCCAATCTCACGCCTCAGGCTCCTGAAAGGGCTCACTACACCTCTTCTGAGTCTCCCATTCCAGGGCTTTGACCCGTAATTTTTCCCCTTCCGGTTATCGTCCCGGATCACCCAAATTTTAAAAATTCAGGTCTGTTGCAGTTTCACTTCGGCAGCCATCACTGAACCATCTTGAACTGGTTTGAAGCCCTGTTTCAACACACTCAGTGTGTATTTGCTTCATTAAGAGACACGGTAAATTGAAGAAATGTATGTGGGCTGGAGCATTAATTTGATGCTACCCTTGCAGTCACAGGAGCTTGGGGCTAGGTCAACTTGGAGATCACCTCACCTCTCACAGGTGCTGCATTTGTGACGATTAAGGTTAACTGCCGATTTTGTTCTGTGGTCTCTGGAAAGACATCACAGAGAATCTGTGCTGGGGAATTTATATAGAAGATCCATATTGGAATAATATATTCCCATGCCTAGCTCTGCCCCCACAAAGATTTCAGTTTACTTGCTCTGTGATCTGCCCTGAACATTGGAGTATTTTTAGAGCTCCCCAGGTGATAACAATGTTCAACCAGGTTAATGAATCCCTGGTTTAATGCAGAGTGGCAAGTAATGTTTCCGAAGTTTCTTTTCCTGGTTTTAAGATTGATTAAAAAATAATAATAATACTAAGGCAATTCTATTCACATGCCCTCTCCAGGCTTTCAACTACTTTGGGTAAGTAGGGCAAAGGAGTTGTCTGGGTTTAACAAGACGCCGGGGTATCCCAGTACCTTTGCTTTTTCAAGAATGTCTTACCTTACTCAGCCAAGAAGCAGAACTCCTAGGGTAGCCACAGAACCCTGAGGAATTGATGATTTCTCCAAGTGCCCTGCGGCCATTCAGGGCAGGCCCACAAGGCCCAGTCACCCCACCATACACAGCTTTTCAACTTGTAAAATGAAGAGGTTAGACTCAGGTACTCCTAAGTTCCTTCCTATCTCAGTTTCCTTGTTGCTGTAACAAAGTGGGCAGCTTTAAACAACAGAAATTTGTTGCATCACAGTTCTGGAGGCCAGAAGTCTGAATTCAGGGTGTCATCAGGGCCATGCTTTCTCTGTCCCCTCTAGGGGAGGATCCTTCCTTGTCTCCTTCAACTTCTGGTGGCCCCAGGTATTCCTTGGTTTGTAGATACATCTTCACCTGGCTGTCTCTCTTGTGTGTGTCTCTCCTCCTCTTTTATAAGACAGCACTCAGACGGATTAGGATCCGTCCTATTCTGGTATGATCTCACATTAACCGATAGTATCTCCACAGACTCTATTTCCAAATGAGGTTACGTTCACAGGTACGAGGGTTAGGACTTCAACATGTCTTTGTGGGGGATACAACTCAACCCGTAATACCTCTCAACCTACAATTTCTACCAGCAACTTAACGGCATAATAGTCATGAGAGACATTCACTAATATGCATCTTGCCCAACTTCTTCCAAGCACAGGGCAGGGTTGAACTTCCTTCCTCCTTTAAAAGTGGGCTAGCCTCTAGGACTTACTTTGGGATTGAAGTGCAAATGGAAGTGAAATATGTTACTTCAGTCTGGAAGCTTTCAGAGCCAAGTACATGATTCACCACATTCCCTTCTACCTGCTGTGGCAACCATGGAAACATGTGCTGAGATGAAGCTGTTAGTCTGCACATTTAATGATTATCAAGGGCAACCCACACTCTATAAACAAGAAACAAACCTTAACTGCTTTAAACCACTGAGATTTTGGAGTTGCTTGTTACTGCAGCACCACATAGACTTCTCTGACTGATGCACTGTAGCCCAGCTTCTGAAACTTCCCTGGGGAATTTGAAAATGCTTTTTACCCTACTGAGAATGACTTAGTCAATAAAGTTCCAATGATGATTCTAATAGAGAAATGTGTTTGACTTAATAAAAAAGAGATGGTTTTTCATGTGTGACAATGATAAAACATGTTTATGACTTCATGTGTAAATTTCTGGGATTTGGACAATGTGATATATAGGTTTCAATGGGTTCCAGAGTTTTCGGACTCTGAGAATTAGCAATGAGACTCTAAGAATTTTGGCTCTCAGTAACAACAAATAATAAAAGGAGCTTATTTTGCAATTTTAGTGGTCAACAAACAATTTGGATGTGAAAGGCTACAGAATTTGTAAAAGAAGATTCATAGGAATAAAATAGAGTCAATTTCTCCCTTTGTCATTTGATTTTATTGGGTTTAAATTCTGTACTGGAGATGGTATTAGTTTATCCTTTTGGCAATGGACTAGGTAGATGGCATTCAATGGACTAAGTAGATGGCATTCACAATGTCTCAAGATCATATGCACAAAATTGCATGAAAAATTAAAATAACACAGTTCATTTAGCACAGCTGCTTGTTAATGAAGATATGCTACTAAAGAAGAAGTTTACCCTTGGGCCAGAGAAAAATTCTCCAAATTTTAATGAAGTTGAAACAAGAGGATTTATTAAAGTAACAAGACAACATATGAATGGCGAATTGTGAGATCTCAACAAGTAAAACCAAATGAGTCCATAAAACTCATCTTAACAAGTGTTTATAAAAGCAAAAACCACAAGCATAAAGGTAGAGCTAAAATGATTTTGATTGGTTGGCATTTACAGGGTTGCTTGCAAGTTCAAACGGGCATTAGATCCCCCTTGGGTTAAGTCAGCTAGGGTATGGCTATAGCTACTTTCATTGGTAGGTGAGCAATAGGAAACTGTGGGCGGGCTAATCAGAAGTAGCACTTGGTCTGGAAACTGACAGAAGCAGGGCTTGGTCTCAGATAGGCTCATTGCAGTTATGTGCTTGGAATCAGCCAACCACCAACTGCTTGGCCAACCATCAACTACTTGGCTGACCATCAACTGTTCATGGGTACAGCTGTTCCCTAGAACAAAAACGAAAATATTCTACTAATGCATCTTAGCTTGCAAAGCCTGGGGGTAGTGGTTTGCAGGGAACTCATATATGGGTTAAGTTGGAGTCACTCTTGCTCTTTTTACGTTAGTCTAGGCTAGGCAAAAGCCCGTTTTGGATTTTTCCCTTTATCATTCCCTCCTTAAGATCAAGAACTTTGTTAGAAATTCATTGGTCATTATTATAAAAGTCTTCTGCATGGCCTTGTTTCAATTGCACCTTGCCATACGCAGGGTCTCATCTTCAGAGCGAGCTGGTCTCATGTCACCCACAAAGGAGTAACTTGCCTTTTGAAAGAACTTTTTGGTGACTGTGTGGGTAGTTGCTTACCCTTCTAAGCTGTTTAAGACCCTGAACACTACCAGTCAAATGACATGGCTTGGATGTCATCAGGTGGATAGCTGGGCACCATAATTAGTGTTTTCAACATACTATTTAAAAGTTTGAAGGCTGGTGGGAGAAAGACCAAATTTTAAAAGGAGAGCATTTAGCTTTTGTAAGAATTTAACTCAAGGAACAGGTGGGTCTACAGGAGTCTCAATAATTTCTTCAAAATACATAGCATGTTGAAAACCCCATTGTTTATGAGGGAGGGTGAACATTCAGATACAGAGATGGATGATGCAAAAAAGGAAACATTTGACTAGACAAAAGAAAATGACAATAAAAAAAAGTGTAACTAGCCCGGTTTTTATGAAAGAGCTGACCCAAGATTTGATCCCATCAGGCAGCCAACTGAAGATGTCAAACCAGTCATTAGGGCTGCTAGTATCTTCTATGTGGAACCCGGTAGCTTTCTGTCTGATTTTCCTTATGCCCTGCTCTACTTGTCCAGTAGTGTTTATCCAGTTGCAACAAGAGGTGTTAGTAATGGCACATACTCCACCTTGTTGCACTAACAGAGTTATTCTGTTGTCTAGAACTATTTTAGCTAAAGATGCTAAGGATTTTTGTTGTGCTGGAAGGTTATCTGCAATGTCATTAGTTAGTTGTTCCATAGTTGCTGACATGCTTTGGAGAGTTCTTTCTAACTGGGCTACTCCAACAAAGGAGAAGAATGACCTAAGGAATCTGTATCTAAAATCACGGTATTTTTTTCTATTGAGTTGTATCATCCATAGTTCTCTTCAACTCCCCTACAATTCCTTAATGAGGACATTTAGCTTATTAGTCCAGTGTTTGCATTCATCGTAAGAGTGAATGTCTAAAGGAACTCCTAGAAAGCCTAGGGTGCATTGACCCATCATGTTCCATCCATCTAAACAAGATAATTCCCAAGTGTAGGATTCATCATTTGGTTTTGGTACCTTCTCTGTAGGATAATCTGATCCTCCACATAAAAATATATATCCATCAGGAGCAAACACTGCCATTCCTGATATAATTGTATGGGAAGGAAAAGTTTTGATTAACTTGCTCAAGCCAGAGTTCCATTAAGGAGTTGTTGCAAATGGACAACCATCCCATCTTTAACACTTTCTTTTTTTTTTTTTATTACAAAAGGGATGGATCTAGGTGTACCAAGTGAAGTATTTCTTAGGCAGTGAGGAAAGTGAAAATATCTGGGGATGTCTCTGTGCTTGAAATCTGAATAGCTAAGTTGACAAATAATGTGACCTTTTTTTTGCAAGTCGCAAAGCTCTGTGAGACTTGATCAAGGGTTAGGGGTTGGGTTAAATTAAGATATGGTGCTTTAATTTGTGTTAATGATCCATAAGGATACCATACATTGACATGTATGGCTCATTTAAGGGTGATATTGAGGTTAACAGTGTTGGGTGGTACTAAGCTGTAAGGAGAAGCTAGTGGATCTTAATTCTCTTTTACAGCTGTTGGAGTGGGATGACAGATGCAGCATTCAGTCGTATTACTAGTATTGGCTACTGATTGGGCTAACCTCACAAACCCATTGTTTTTCTATGTATTAGTAGGGATTATCAAATACAAAAGAACAAAATTCAAAAGGGACTTCATAATGTAAAACTAACAGGAAAAATAACACAGCAAGGAATAATACCATAATGATACAGCAAGGCAATTATAAAGAGAAAAATTATGATTACGAAGCAAATTGCAAAATGTCGATAGTCAACATGGAAACAAACAATAGCAAAACTTGTTTAAGTAAAATCTAGAGAATAAAATGGATCAGACCTAGAACCTTAACCTCTTAGGCGACCAACTAAAGATGTCTAAAAAGAGAGAGTCAACTTGCTCCAGGGTATGGAGCCAGGTTGCCTAGTATAAAGGAACAAAATGATTATATCTTATTAGTATATAAAACAAGGTTACTTCAAAGGAAAAAGAAAAATGGTATACCTTGATTGCTAAAATAAAGCTATCTTAAAAGGCAATAAGTCTCTAAATAAGAGTATAGGGTAAAGATTATACCAAGAAATAACAAATCTTCTATAATAATTTCATGTGTTAGCATTAAAAGCAAGGGGCTTAGGTCCACAAGGGAAAAACAGAATATCAAAGCAAGGTACAATCCCCTAGAGTACTAACCCAGTGATAATGAACAAATGGAAAATTATAACAAAGAATAAGAGTCCACGAATTTCAGAAGGCTGCATGAGCCCAAGATATAAGCCTGGTCCGGAGTCCTGGGAATGCAAGCTATCTACTCAGATGTCGTCCGCTTCTGTCCTCCAGTTCATCTGAATTTCAGTTTAAGTCCCTCAGTTGACTTGACCGTCCATTCAGAAGCGCAGCTTTCTTAACTTTAGGCAGATGAATCCAGTCTTTAACCCCCTGTAATTTTGCAGCACAGGGATTGGTGAGCAATAAATGATAAGATCTTTCCCACTGGGACTGAAGAGAGTCTTTTAATTGGTGTCTTTTCTAATAAACATAATCTCTTGGCTGTATGGTCAACTCAGCAGCCTCTGTAGGCTTTTTTGGTCAACAGCCTCCTTCCTCAATGTGTTATGTCTTTGTGTAACGCATGAGGGCTTGGCAGTACGTCAAGAAGCTGGCCTGTATAAAATTTGAGTCTGTTTGAGCTGACCAGTAAGGAAGGGATAAGGGTTGTCCTGTAACAATTTTATGAGGAGTCAGCTTGTATGGGCCAAATGGTGTGATCTTAAGTTCAGCAACACCAGAGGTAGCATCTGGACCCAGGATAGCTGTAGCTCATGGGACAGTTTTTCCAATTGTCCCTTTATGATCCCATTAGTCCTTTTGACTAGACTAGATGAATGGGGATGGTAAGGACAATGCAACTTCTGGAAGATGGGAAAACCTTGTAGAGATCCTTCACAACTTGCCCCATGAAGTGTGTGCCTCAGTAGCTACGAAGGATCTTAGGGGCACCCCAAGTGGGAATAAGGTTTCCTAAAAGCTTTTTAGCCACAAAAGAGGCAGTAGCACTCTTACTAGGAAAAGCTTCCACCCAATGTGAAAATCTGCAGATCATTACCAAAACATACTTATAGTCATTAGAGGGGTAGAGTTGTATAAAATCAATTTGCCATTTTAACATAGGTCCAGTGGGTAAGAGGAACCTTCTTAGGGGCAGCCTAAGAGGACAGCCTGCTTTATATTGGGAGCACATACAGCAGTATCTGGTCACATAATCTGCAGTGCTCCCAAAATTCCCCCACCAGTGCTGAAACAGTACGCCCACAAGTTTATCTCTTTGCACATAAACTTCTGATAGAGAAACATGTAAGGATTTAGGTAAAAACAAGTCTTCCTTCATGATCATACCAGACATGGGTATAGTGGTTTAAGTAACACCCTTCCATTCTCCACTGGTCCTTTTCTTCATCAGAAGCGATCTTTAGGTGGCTGAACAGATTATGCCAAACAGTTTCCTTTAAGGTATCATCTTGAATAAAAACATCTTCATTCGCAGCCAGGGTTGGACTCTGGCATTCACGATGGTGCTCAGAGAGAGACACCACCTGGAATTTAGTAGCAGCAGCCAGCTTAGCAGCCTCATCTGCCAAATTATTTCCTCTGTTTAAGGAACTCCTTTAGGGTGTTGTGCTTGTATTTTAACTACTGCAATTGCAGAGAGATGCAACAGGGACTCCAAGAGTTCGGCTACCAAGGGACAATTCTTAATTTGGGTCCTGGAGGTTATTAGAAACCCTCTTTGTTTCCAAAAAAAAAAAAAAGAAAAAACCCATTGCCATCAAGTCGATGCTGACTCAAGTTGTTGTTGTTGTTAGGTGCCATCGAGTTAGTTCTGACTCGTATTGACCCTATGGACAACAGAACAAAACACTGCCCGGTCCTGTACCATCCTCACAATCATTGTTATGGTTGAGCCCACTGTTGCACCTACTGGTCAATCCATCTTGTTGAGGGTCTTCCTCTTTTCTGCCGATCCACTACTTTACCAAGCACGATGTCCTTCTCCAGGGATTGATCCTTTCTGATAACATGTCCAAAGTATGTGAGACATAGTCTTGCTCTCCTTGCTTCTAAGGAACATTCTGGTTGTACTTCTTTCAAGACAGCTTTGTTCATTCTTTTGGAAGCCCATGGTATATTCAATATTCTTCGCCAACACAATTCAAAAGCATCGATTCTTCTTCTATCTTCTTTATTCATCGTCCAGCATTCACACGCATATTAGGCAATTGAAAACACTATGGCTTGGGTCAAGTGCCCCTTAGTCTTTAAGGTGGTATCTTGGCTTTTGAACACTTTAAAGAGGTCTTTTGCAGCAGATTTGCCCAATGCAATGCGTCATTAGATTTCTTGACTGCTGCTTCCATGGGTGTTGATTGTGGATCCAAGTAAAATGAAATCCTTAACAACTTCAATCTTTTCTCCATTTATCATGATGTTGCTTATTGGTCCAGTTGTGAGGATTTTTGTTTTCTTTATGTTGAGGTGTAATCCATACTGAAGGCTGTGGTCTTTGATCTTCACCAGTAAGTGCTTCAAGGCCTCTTCATTTTCAGCAAGCAAGGTTGTGTCATCTGCATAACACAGGTTGTTAATGCGACTTCCTCCAATCCTAATGCTTCATTTTTCTTCCTATAGTCCAGCTTCTCAGATTATTTGCTCAGCATACAGGCTGAATAAATATGGTGAAACAATGCAACCCTGATGCACACTTTTCCTGACTTTAAACCATGCAGTATTCTCTTGTTCTGTTCAAACGACTGACTCTTGATCTATGTACAGTTTCCTCAGGAACATAATTAAGTGTTCTGGAATTCCCATTCTTTCCAATTTTATCCATAATTTGTTATGATCCACACAGTCAAATGCTTTTGCATAGTCAATAAAACATAGGTAAACAGCTTTCTGATATTCTCTGCTTTCAGCCAGGATCCATCTGACGTCAGCAATAATATCCCTGGTTCTTTTCTGAATCTGGCTTGAATTTCTGGCAGTTCCATTGATATACTGCTGCAGCCACTTTTGAACGATCTTCAACAAACTTTTACTTGCATGTGATATTAATGATATTGTTCGATGATTTCCACATTTGGTTGGATCACCTGTCTTGGGAATAGGCATAAATATGGATCTTCTCCAGTCGGTTGGCCAGCTAACTGTCTTCCAAATTTCTTGGCATAGACAAGTGAGCACTTTCAGCGCTGCATCCATTTGTTGAAACATCTCATTGGTATTCTGTCAATTCCTGGAGCCTTGTTTTTCTCTAATGCCTCCAGTGCAGCTGGGACTTCTTCCTTCAGTACCACGGGTTCATGATCATATGCTACCTCCTGAAATGGTTGAATGTTGACAAGTTCTTTTTGGTACAGTGACCCTGTGTATTCCTTCCGTCTTCTTTTGATGTTTCCTGCATCATTTAATATTTTCCCTATAGAATCCTTCAATATTGCAACTTGAGGCTTGAATTTTTTCTTCAACTTTTTCAGTGGAGAAATATCAAGTTTGTTCTCCCCTTTTGGTTTTCTATCTCCAGGTCTTTGTACATGTCATTATAATACTTTGTCTTTTCGAGCTACCCTTTGAAATCTTCTGTTCAGCTCTTTGACTTCATCATTTCTTTCTTTTGCTTTAGCTACTCGACATTCTAGAGCAAGTTTCTGAGTCTCTTTTGACACCCATTTTGATCTTTTCTTTCTTTCCTGCCTTTTAATGACCTCTTGCTTTCTTCATGTATGATGTCTTGATGTCATTCCACAACTTGACTGGTCTGTGATCATCAGTGTTCAAGGCATCAAATCTATTCTTGAGATAGTCTCTAAATTCAGATGAGATATATTAAAGGTCATACTTTGGCTCTTGTGGATTTGTTCTAATTTTCTTCAGCTTCAACTTGAACTTGAATATGAGCAATTTATAATCTGTTCCAGAGTTGGCCCCTGGCCTTGATCTCACTGATGATAGTGAGCTTTTCCATCGTCTCTTTCCACAGATGTATTTGGTTTGATTCTGTCTGGTGAGGTCTACATGCATAGTTGCCATTTATGCTGGTGAAAAAGGCTATTTGCAAAAAAGAAGTTGTTGACCTTGCAAAATTCTATCATGAGATCTTCGGCATCATTTCTATCACCAAGGCCATATTTTCCAACTACGAATCATTCTTTGTTTCCAACTTTCTAGTTTCAATTGTCAGTAGTTATCAATTAATCTTGATTGCACGTTTGATCAATTTCAAACTGCAGAAGTTGATAAAAATCTATAATTTCTTCATCTTTGGCCTTAGTGGTTGGTGCTTAAATTTGAATAACAGTTGTATTAACTGGTCTTCCTTGTAGGCTTATGGATATTATTCTGTCACTGACAGTGCTGTACTTCAAGACAGATCTTGAAATGTTCTTTTTGCCAATGAACGCAATGCCATTCTTCTTCAATTTACTATTCTCAACATAGTAGACATAGTAGACCATATGACTGTCTGATTCAAAATGGCTAATACCAGTCCATTTCAACTCACTAATGCCTAGGATATCAATGTTTATGTGTTCCACTTCATTTTTGATGACTTCCAATTTTCCAATATTCATACTTTGAACATTACTTGTTCCGATTATTAATGGATGTTTGCAACTGTCTTCTCATTTTGAGTCTATGTGTATAAGGAGAAAGAGAGAGATTTCTCTCAAGGAAATGGCTTACACAGTTGTAGAGGCTGGCAAGTCCCACTTTCGTGGGTCAAGCATCATTCTAGGGGCTTCTCCTGACTCACGTAGCTGCAGGGGCTGACAAACACCAGATTGGCAGGTCGGACAGCATGCTGCTTGTTCATGGATTGTGGAGGCTGATAAATCCAAGATTGATAGGTAAGATAGTAGGCTCCTGGCTCACAGGCTGCAGAGGCTGATGAATCCCAAGATTAGCAGGCAGTACAGCAGGCAGCTGGCTCAAGTCCCAAGAACTAGAGGTCAGATGATGACGAGCAAGATGCAGGATCCAGAGCATGCAAGCAAGCTTTGCCAGAACATCCATGTATATATTGGATGCAGGCTACACCCCCGAGAGAACTCACCTCACAAATGATTGGCTGATCACATCAGATCACATCATGGAGGGTGACTACATCATTACATAACTGCCATACTACATCATTACGTAACTGCCAACCACTGGGAATCATGGTTCAGCCAAGTTGATGCAGTCTTAACTATCACAGGAAGGTTTTGCAGGGAGCTTCTACGTGGGTTAAGGTGGAGTCACTTCTGCTCAGTTGACTTGAGTCCAGGCTAGGCCAAGGATGTGTTTAGGATTTTTCCCTTTATCATCCTATTACAGGGACTTTCATGTGAGGCTGTAAAAATACAGAGAAATACATCAAAGAAATTGATAGACTAAGATGAAGCATGAGGGATTATTTCCAATAACCCAAGAGTCAGGCACTGCAATGAAGTTTTGACTCTCCTGAAGGTGTTTTCCATTTGATGCCATCCTGGACTAATTCAACTTTAGAATCATCCATGTGCTTTGCCCAATGTTCTGCCATTTGCTCGTGATTTATGCATTCCAAAGTAGGGCAGTGAAATACCAAACAGTTCTCTGTCAGCCTTTAGAGAAACAGCAGTGCCAGCAGCCGACACCACATGCCTCTGTTCTGGTCCTTGGCTGAAGGTGCTGAAAGGTGTTGGGGAAAGTCTGTTTCCTGCCAGACTCAAAGCTGTCACTCATCTGATCACTGGATATACATGTTTCTCTTTCAACACACTCAACAGTGTGTGCTTACTTCATAGAGGGGCATGATAAATTGAAGAAAAAATAATGTGGATATTCCAGGGGAAGCTTTCGGAAACAAGGATAACATAAAAAGTAACAAAATGGTAATCACTGTGCTCTTAGGTTTGATGGCAGATGCCACCCACGCATGAGGTTGTTGTTCAAACATGATGTCTTAGGAAACTCAAAAGGAAATCTGGTGGAAGATTCTGATGAAAGTTTATGTCAAAAATTATTTACAGAGCACAAACATGAGTGGATGTGTTGTTCTGTGTGCAGGGTTCACTGTCCACCCCAGCAGGATGTTGATGGGAGTGTGGGTGTTGACGGCCCCCCAGCTCATCAAGGGAGCTTATTCTGTGCCTATGTGGGAGGACTGAGAATGGAAAATCAACAAGTTTGGAGCATTTTTTTCAAGGATACAACTTTGGCTCTCCCTTGAGGCTTATGTTCTGTCCTTTTTGGGGAGCTAGGCAGAGAAGTAACTTAGATGGTTAGAATGAACCAAGAAGAACAGGCAGGACCAGCCACTGCCCTCCTTCCTAACAAGGCCACTTCTCCAACCTGACACCTAGTCTCCCAGATGTCCCTGCGCCAAGTGCCCTGTGCACTGTAGCGTGACCGTGGGTTACGCGGAGACTGAGGGTCGGATGATGAGAGGTGGGGGTGTGCTCCGCTACTCCCTGCTCCTAAGATTCCCCAGTGAACCCTGGTTTTACCTGCACCACGTGGGGCTGGTGTCTGACAGGTACCTCATGCACAACTCAGGAGGGGCACAGGTAGGTAAAGGACCACTCAGGAGGTGCTACTTCCCAGTGGAAGCAATGTCCACCCAGCACAGGGGAAAGCGTACTAACCCCATCCACAGTCCACGGTGCTCTGGGGCACGAGGTCGCAGGCTGTGCCCTGGGGCCCCATGGGATGTGGATGGAGGAAGAGAGAAGACGCTGGGGAAGGGGTAGTGGGTAGCTGTGGCTCTGGGAAAGGGGCGGGGTGCTGGGATGAGGAGCCCCACAGGGCTCTGATGTAAGTGCTCTCAGCTATCACATCTCCTAGACGGCCAGATGGGGAGAGGCCCTCGGAGTAAACCTATCTGCGCTGGTTGATGCCACCACAGCCCTCTGAGGAACGCGTGGTCAGCCAGATGATTATCAGTGGGAAATCCCAGGACACAGAGCTGACCTGGACCCAGCGATAGGTGAGGACAGATTTCTCTTTGTGTCACCGTTTTCCACCTCTCCTTCAAGGCATTGCTCCTGCTAACGGGTAGAGTCTCGGGCTCTTATATGAAACAGGTATCTTCTAAATGTTCCTCTATTTTAAAAGGACACATTTACTGAACGTTTTTCACCATTTTTGTTTCATATTTCATGGCATTGGGTGGGCCCGCTTCTCTTGCAGCACGTGGATTTGTGGCTTTTCTTCTCTATGGTCTGGGGCTTGTCTATGTCGTTAAAATGGGTCCAGAGTTGCTAATGTTAAAGGAGAAAGGATTAGTACCCTTTAAATTTCTAAGAAAACACCTTATTAAACTGATAAGTATATAATAATAACGTGAAAAAAATTGTCATTTTCTAGTAAGGCTTCTTCATATCACTTTTGGCATAATTAATACAAGGAAAATAATTGGAAAGGTCACCCAGCTGATTCTTTATATCTTTTTATATCAAAATACACACTACCATTGACCTCAGGTAGGATTTTTAATTCAAGTAAAAATGCCTTTGGTTTGGAGAATACTTTATAGATTTGAGGTTAGGTGAAAATTATAAAGTTACTAATACAATTCAGCTTGAAATACCCTAGCTTCTGCCAGTAGAACAGGAGTTGTTAAAAAAGGCGGATTTCACATTGAATTTAATGTGGAGTTAATCCTTTTTAATCTACCCTTTCATTTCAACTGCCTTCTTTTATTAACACAAAGGTCACCTTGACCTTTTCAAATATCTATTCCCAGGAGCTGGAACAGGACAGGGAGGGGGCAAGTTACAGTGACCACCACAAAGTATGGGTGGGTGGGTGCGGGGTGGGGGGGAGGGAGATAAAACTCTTGACCTAGAATTTATGTCCAGATGTCATTCAGTCATGAAGACGAAGTGAAGCTATATTTAGTCAAACAAAACAGACAATCTGTTGTGAGTAGAGCTCACTACAAGAAATTTCTTCAGGTTAAAGGAAAATAATACTACATGGAAACTTGTGTCTACATAAATAAATGTGTTGTTGTTTTTGTTGTTAGCTGCGGCTGAGTAGGTCCTGACTCACGGCGACCCCATGCGCCCCAGAACAAAACACTGCCCAGTCTTGTGCCATCCCCATGATCAGTTGCAGATCAGAGTCTTGTGATCCGTAGCGTTCTCAAGGGCTGAATTTCTGGAAGTAGATCACCAGGCCTTTCTTCCTAGTCCATCTTAGTCTGGAAGCTGCACTGAAACCTGTTCGGTATCACAGCAATACACAAGCCTCCATGACAGATGGACGGTGGCTGCACGTGAGGCGAACTGTCGGGGAATTGAACCCAGGTCTCCCCCACTGAAGGTGAGAGCTCCACCGCTGAACAGCCAGTGGCCCCTCCTCAAGCTTAGCAGGCCCAGAATTGAACCCATTTCTCCTTTGCCAACAAAATATATTCCCTTCCCTCTTTTCTGCACCACAGTCCACCCACACATCAAGACCCCAAAATAAACCAGCCACCATTCTTATGGATTCTTCCCCAGATATCTCTGTTCCATCTCCTGCTCTTGTCTCCTTCTCTTATTCCCACCTCATCATTGCCTAGTTCCGTCCTTATTATCCCCCCTCTGAACTGTCTCAATATTTCTGCTTTCTGGTTGCTCTCTGACAGAATTTTCTTACTATGATGAAAATCTTAAAAATTGTTCCACACCTCAAAGCCCTTCAATGGTCACTAATTTCTACATGCACACACACACACACACACACACACGCACCCACAAAGCACCAAGTATATAAGGCTTTTCATGCTCTAGTTCAGGCACAGATCTCTCTCTTCATCCTCTGGCACTCTCTCCATCCACCGCCTAGCCAACATCCCCCCTGCTGGACCACCAGCCTTGTGACTCTGCTATGAGAACAGACTTCCTAGGACACTCGGGATGGGCACTACCTGGAGGCGACATTATTCTGTGTTTTCTGCCTGGCACGGCTCTCATTTTGTTAGTTTCTGGGGAGTCTACTTAGAGCTACCCATAACCATGATCTCCCCTCCCTAGAGGGGAGCTGTCTCTCTCTGTCCCTCTTGCCCTTCCCATCCTTAGACTGCTGCCTGGACCCACCCACCCAGCTTCACCTTCCTTTGGCTTCACAGCCAAGCTTTTTAAACCACCACCCAAACACGAAGGCCCTCTTCCTTCCGTTAACTCTTCAGTTCACAACAATCCAGCTTCCCTGCCTCCTCCAGCCTCAGATATGTCCTTTGAGTCCCTAACATTAAGCCATAGGATTGCTTTCACTCTGCATCATCTCTGACGCTGAGGAATTTGTCTCTGTCTTGCCCTCAATTCTATTCTGGCCTCATTAGCGTCCTCTCTCTCGGTCACTTTGGACTCCTGATAAAGCCCTGACTCTGGCCAGCCTCTCACACAAGGCATCCTCCCTGCATGCTCCCTGGTGCTCTGGGCTCTGGTGTCCACCCTTTGCTTGACAATCCTCATGCTGTCCTGTGGCTCCAAACAGCCTCATGTGATAATGACTGGAAACTCGATACCACACTTCTGAGCTGGATTCCAGTCCCATCAGGTTTTCCTCGGGTACCTAAAGCTCTTCACACCCCAAACTACAACCATTTTCTCTACTGCAAATGTCCTTCTCCTCCTTCTATCCAGCTTTACAGGTTGGAACTTAAAGCCTTCTTTGATGCTTCTTCTTCCTCCCCCACAATTCCTCTGTCTCCAAAATCTCTCTTGTATCCTTCCACCTCCATCCCTAGTATGCTAGCTTCTGCTCTGATCACCTGTCATGCTTGCCTCCTGTTAACTTCTAAATGAGGCAGTGGTGATACAATGGTAGAATTCTACCTTCCACTCAGGAGACTGGTCCCGTTCCTGGCCATGCGCTTCATGCACAGCGTCCACCTGTCTGTCAGTGGAGGCTTGCGCGTGGCTGTGATGCTGAACGGGTTTCAGAGGAGCTTCCAGACTAAGACAGGCTAGGAAGAAAGGCCTGGATATCTACTGACGAACATCAGACAATGAAACCCCTATGGATCACAATGTCCAACCTACAACTGATGATCATCAGGATGGCTCAGGACTCTTTCCACTGTGCATGGGGCTGCCATAGTCAGGTGCCGACTCAAGGGCAACAAACAACAAGAACAACTTCCAAACAACTGCCAGAACCATCTTTCTGAGGTTCTGGACCAGTTCTGGACACGCCACCATTCTGCTGAAAATACTCTGATGGCTCTTGGTTTAATGCAGTGTGTAATGTGGAGATGTTAGAATGCTTTGGGGAGTTTGCACCTTATATTATCTAACCAAGCCATATTACAAGTGTTTGAACCCTGTATTCAAATGCTTCCTTGCTCTTCTCTCCTCTTGCCGCACTCTCTCCTACACTCCAGGTCTTCCGAGTGTCCACCTTCATGCGAGCGCACCGCACGTGCTTCCATACTTCCTTCTAAGAACCTCTAACAGACGTCTCTGGTGCTCCCTTTAAATCTCAAGACATTTTTAAAGGCTTTAGTCCTTCATTTCTCCATATAACTGTGTACCATGTTAACACTGGTATTATATATTTTCTATCTATATTATACACAATGTCATGATATCTGTTTTACTTTCTAGACTATGACGTCCTGGAAGGTAAGGACGCCATCTCATTCGCTATTGTATCCCCGGGGCCCAGCATGTCGTTGTTGCGTGCTGTCAGATGGATTCTGACTCGTAGCGACCCTACAGTCCCTACGAGATAATAATGTTTTGTAAACATTTGAGTTTTCTCCTTCTTGTTGCTGTTGTTGTTAGCTGCTGTGGAGTTGTTATGACTCGTAGTAACTCTATAGAATAGAGTACTTTGTTTACGTCATTATTATATATTTTAACTGCCATAAGGTTTTCTTGGCTGTAATTTTTACTGGAGCAGATCTCCAGGCCTTTTCTCCCTCGGAGCCTCCGGGTGGGCTCAAACCGGTGACCTTTTTGTTGGCAACCAAGCACTTAACCATCTCACCATGAGGGCTCCTTCTCCCTCTTGGGAACTTAGATTCTATGTTATGTTACATTTCCATCTGAGATACTCTAAGAGAAAAACTCAGAAAATGTGTTTGATGTCATTATTGCTTGTTGTTAGGTGCCCTCGAGTCAGTTCTAACTCATAGTTGCTCTGTGTACAACAGAATGAAACACTGCCCGGTCCTGCACCATCTTCACAATCATTGTTATGCTTGAGCTCATTGTTGCAGCCCCTGTGTCAATCCATCTCGTTGAGGGTCTTCCTCTTTTCACTGCCCTTCTACTTTACCAAACACGATGTCCTTCTTCAGAGACTAGTCCCTTCTGATAACATGTCCAAAGTACATAAGACAAAGTCTCGAGCTTTCAGACTACTTTTTCCAAGAGAGATCTTTGTTCTTTTGGCAGTGCATGGTGTATTCGATATTCTTCGCCAGCACTGTAATTCAAGGCATCAGTTCTTCCTCGGTCTTCTTCGTTCATTGTCCAGCTTTCTCATGCGAATGAGGGGACCGAAACACCATGTCAATGTTAAAGGAGAAAAAATTAGTACCTTTAAAATTTCTAAGAAAACAACCGATTAAAACGATAAGTAAAATAGATAATAATGTGAAAAAAATAATTTTCATTTTCTAGTGAGGCTTCTTGATATCACTTTTGGCATAATTAATACAAGGAAGATAATTGGAAAGGTCATCCAGCTATTTCTTCTCATTTGAGTCATGCCACATCAGCAAATGAAGGTCCCAAAAGCTTTGCTCCATCCACGTCATTAAGGTCGACTCTACTTTGAGGAGGCGGCTCTTCCCCAGTGGTATTTTGAGTGCCTTCCAGCTTGGGGGGGCTCATCTTCCAGCACTGTATCAGACAACGTTCTGCTGCTGTTTCCTAAGGTTTTCACCAACTAATTTCCCTAGAAGTAGACCGCTGGGTCCTTCTTCCTGGTCGTAGTCTGGCAGCTCTGTTGAGACCTCTCCACCATGGGTGACCCTACTGGTGTTTGAAATATTGGTGCAAAGCTTCCAGTATCACGGCAACATGCAAGCCCCCACAGTAGGACAAACTGACAAACGAGTGGCATCCCATAAAAATTACAACCTTGGAAACCATATGGGGCAGATCTACTTGGTCATATAGGGCTGCTATGAGTCAGAATTGACTGGATGGCACCAAACAGCTTAATGTTTAATTAATTGCTTGATCTACCATGGGTGTCTGTGTGTAAATCACTAAACACTCCTGCAACAGGCCACTGAATGGTGAATTTTTTAAAATATTTTTCTCATTTAATTTTATATAAGGTAGTAAAGGACTTGCATCTTATGGAAATGATAAGAAAAATATGGACAGAATCTATTCCAGAACAATTTCTGCCCATCCTAGTAAATTTGTGAAAAATCAACACAGTGCTGCTTTTACAAAGAAGGGTCTAATATATTATACTTTAAAAAGATGGCCCTTTATTAGAATGGGTATTAACTCATTGCTTTCACGTTGGCTCTGACACATAGTGACCCCATGTGACAGAGTAGAACTGCCCCATAGGGTTTCCAAGGCTGTCATCTTTATGGAAGCATATCACCAGGTCCTTCTCCCATGGGGTCTCCCATGGGTTCGAACTAACAATCTTTTGGTTAGCAGCCAAGGGCTTAACCATTGTGCCACCAGGGCTCCTTCGGAATGAGTATTATTGAGGTAAAAATAAAAAGTTTGTGTTTTTCATTGCTGTCCAGTCAGCTGTGACTCATGCAAGCGGCACATAGAATAAAATGATACCTGGCCGTGCACCATCTTCATGGTTGAAACAGTACATAGTGAGCTAAAACAATTATGAGGAAAATAACCATGGAAAGTGATTTGTTTGGTAAGAATTGTCAGCTGTTGTTTCTTCCTGCAAAAGATTGTTGTATTAACACACCTAGGTTTTATCCAAGAAGCCCTGATGGTGCAAACGGTTAAGTGCTAGACTAATAACTGAATGGTTGACGGTTTGAGCCCACCCAGTGGCTGTGTGGGAGAAAGACCTGGTGATCTGCTCCCGTAAAGATTATAGCTAACTCGAGAGTATGGCCCCCGGACACCCTTTTAGCTCAGTAATGAAGTCACTCCTGTGGTTCACCCTTCAGCCAAAGATTAGACAGGCCCATAAAAGCAAACAAGACTAAAGGGGCACACCAGCCCAGGGGCAAGGACTAGAAAGCAGGAAGGGGCAGAAAAGCTGGTAATGGGGAACCCAAGGTCAAGAAGGGGAGAGTGTTGACATGTCGTGGGGTTGGCAACCAATGTCACAAAACAATATGTGTATTAATTGTGTAATGAGGAGCTAGTTTGCTCAGTAAACCTTCTTCTAAAGTACAATTTTAAAAAAGCAAAGATGAGAAGATAAGGGGGCAGGTAAACTAGAGTACCGGAAGTGGAACAAACTGAACACAGAGAATGTTAACACACTGTGATACATGTAACTAATATCACCGAAAAATTTGTGTGGAAATTGTCAAATGAGAACCTAATTTGCTGTGTAAACTTTCACCAAAAACTCAATAAAATATTATTTTTAAGAAAAGATTACAGCCTAGAAAATCCTACGGGGCAGTTTTATCCTGTCACGTGTGGTTGCTATGAGTCGGAATCGACTTGAAGACACACAACAACGATGACAGCAACTCTGCACTCTTTCCCACCAGAGCCTGTGCTGGTTGCATAAACGCTTTCTGGAGGATTCCGCCATCCTGTTCTAAGCCACGGGCTGTGGTTTTGTGTTCCCTCCATGCGAGTGCTTCTCCTGTGTTAGCGTCCAGGAAGCTCAGGTCCTGTTCTAGCCACATGAGCGAGCCGGGTTTTATGTCTCCGAACATATTCTGGAATGTGAGTTCCTGCTGTGTGGTTGTTAGTTCCCGTCAAGTTGATTCAGACTCATGAAAACCCCATGTGTGCAGAGTAGACCTGCTCCATAGGGTTTTCAAGGCTGTGACCTTTGGGAAGCAGATTGCCAGGCCTGTCTTCTGAGGCGCCTCTGGGTGGGTTCGAACCACCAACCTTTCAGCTAGTAGTCCAGTGCTTAACTGTTTGCACCACTCAAGGAGCTGCAGCTGCTGCAGAACCTGGAACACTCAACTGCACTGCCACCCAGTACTTCATCCCCCAGTGCGACAAACTTTAACAGCTGGCTCAGAGGAAAGTGCTGTCATACTCCTCAAGAAGTTGTTCACAGGCAGAGCCATAATTGTTCGTTTTTTCTATGTTCAGGGGTGGGGAGCAGCAGCTTCCCTGGGCTTGAATTGAGATGGGTTGGTGGCAGGGAGATGAGACGAGGAGTTGGAGTTTGCACGTTCATTGCAAGCATCTAAATGGCCTCGCTCCCACCTCGCACAACCTGAGTCTTTCCTGCTAAACTCGCTCCTGCTCCTTGGATCCCTTGTAGCTCTCTCAGCCTTTGTCTCCCGGGAAATCTGTGCTGTGCATATTCTTCCGGAAGACCCTAAATTAAAGAAAATGAGAGGGCATCGGCGACCCGCGATCAAACTCCAAATGATGAGAGGCACAAAATGGCAACGTGACGTGGACACCAGAAATTTCATCCAAGAGCCTTAATTAAAATGCACATGCATTCTCATGTTAACCCTCCTGGGTTTTTACTGACGTTTTGCTCGAAGACATTGCAATTAACATTGTTTAACACCCTTCAAAGTGCTTTGTGAACTGTGCTCTCACATTTCTGCAGTTTGGTGTGTGTGCATTTCAATCTTCTCCCTTCTACTTCAGCAGCCTTTAACGATGGAAGAATTTTAAAGAAAGATGCCCACCTTTCTCTACTACCCAGCTGTGTAGGAGTGTTAAGAATCAGGCTCCAGGATTCACTACTTGAGATTTCTACTTAGTAACTTCACTGTTGAAGCAAGCCAACTGCTGTCTTCACCAGCCAGTTTGCCCAGAGGGAAAACAGAGAGAAAGACCCTTTCCAAGAGGCCCGTGCAGATCTCCTTACGGGGCTTGGTCAGAAACGCTTAAACACAGATGGACTGTTGTTGCTGCTGTTAGCTGCCATTCAGTCCACTCTCAAGTCACGGGAACCCCGTGCACAGCAAAAGGAAATATTGCCTGGTCCCGCACCATATCCTTGACCAGTTGAAGGCTGGATCATTGTGATCCACAACGGCTAACTTTCACTGGCTGATTTTCAGAATCAGATCACCAGACTTTTCTTCTTAGTCTGCCTTAGTCTGGAAGCTCCACTGAAACCTATTCAGCATCACAGCAGCATGCAAGCCTCCCCGGACAGACGGGTGGTGGCTGCACATGAGGTGCATTGTGCTGGAACTGAACCCGGATGTCCTTCACAGAAGGTGAAAATGCCACCATGGAACCACCTCACTGTGACTGTTGACTTCACTTCCTGTAATAGAGGTGGCCCTAACTGATGCAAATTGAACGCGTATGGAACGGGTGAAGTCATGCTTCCGAGTCACTCAGCCTCCCAAATGCTTCCCTCCTCCATCCCTAAGCCTGCTCAAAGAGCTGTGTGGCAGCAGAGTTCTGTAAATATCTCACAGGCCCGAAAGCTCACCTGGAGGTCACTGCAAGACAGGAAGCCAAAGGCCAGAAAGACAAAGCGTTGTCCAAAGACATACACAACCGGGCCTGAGCTGGGATTTGGACATAAGACCAAGCTTCCAGCCTGGAGATCGTTCAGTTCTAAGGCAAAAAGACAGATTTCCCTTTGAAATCATTGCAAATTCTTTCTGGGGATGACTACTTTTACTTAGTAACGTGCAAGTAAAGCCGCGGACTTTTTGTCTTACGCCTTATAGGATTTGTGAGATGTCTTCTCTCTAAGTGTTTCTTTGCTCCCCAATTCTCCCCAGAGACTCTTCCTCAGCTCTTCCCCTCGCCCACTTCCTACAGAGGCATTGATTAGTTGGACGTATTTGCACTACTTCAAGGGTCACGTCAATTTCCCTTCTTCCTTGAAGCCGAAATTGCCATTCCACTGTCATTTTCTTCTGATTATAACTGAACTGTTTATCTAATGCTTTTTATCTTGATGACATCCAAAACTCACGGGGCAGGATGGGTGCGTGATACAACAGGAAAAGTGCGTCCGTCTGGTCTGGTCAGATCTCCACTTCCTGCTTTCTAATTGTGTAGATTACAATGCCTGATCTACTTGCATAAAATATTCTGTTGACCAAATAATAGAATGTGTTCAGTCTGATTATCACACAGAGGACTTTCATAAATGCTGGTTTCTTCTCTTTCCTCATTCTCATTTCACTCTATGTGCCTTGCACGAACCCACTCAGCCCAGGAGGAAGTCAACAACTATTTGATCTTTTTTTTTTTTAATCTCCTGCTGTCACCAGCACAGAATAGCCATACAGCTCCTGGTTAATTCTTGTTTATTGGATGGGTGATGATGGTGGACTGAGACCCAGAACTCCTCATGGAGAAACATTCAGGGATCTGCTCCAACTAGGAGACCTCAGAAAGGGTTTGTTGGAGGACGAGCTTAAAGTAAGATGCTAAATCTGCCAGGATCATGGGGAGGAAAAGCAACTCCAGCCAGTGAATGTTTATGGAATCCATTGATTCTTACAGGTTATAGGGAACCCGTTGCGGTCAAGTCGATTCCAACTGATAGCGACCCTATAGGACAGACTAGAACTGCCCCACAGAGTTTCCAGGGAGCGCCTGGTGGGTTCGAACTGCCGACCTTCTGGTTAGCAGCCGTAGCACTTAACCACTACGCCACCAGGGTTTCCAGGTTATAAGGAGGGGATGGCAATATCAGACTTACTTTATGAATGTAAAAGTTTCAACTATTAGAGGCTGGAGGAGCCCTGGTGGCACAGTGGTTAAGAGCTCCGCTACTAACCAAAAGGTCAGCAGTTTGAATCCAGCAGTCACTGCTTGGAAATCCTGTGGGGCAGTTCTGCTCTGTCCTGTAGGGTCGCTATGGGTCGTAGCCGACTCAGTGTCACCTGACAACAACAACAACAACAAGAAGATGCTGGAAGTGACACAACTGAGTCGTAAGTGACAACGACAGTCATCACAATCACATGAGCAAGAAAAACGAATTTTCCAACATTATTTCTGTACATTTTCTTCTTTTTGTTAGAATTCGAAAAAAAGAATCATGGAGGGAAAGATGTTAATGAGAAAATCCCACTAAAGTTGGAATCCAAAGACCCCGGCTCAAAGTTCAGCCCTGTTAATAGCCCCACAAATCTCTCAGGCAGAGCTTTAGCCTTCTTAACCTTAACTGGTAACGGTAATCTTTACCCTGCTTTCCCTAAAGCTTGCTTTGAAAGGTGAATGAGATGATGTACTGCTTTGTGAACCAGCCTTATTAACTTGGTAACAGTCGGAAGACAGGTGCTGGGGTGCCACATCTCAACCCATCATTGCACACCTTCACTTCTCTCCTTCTAATGCATGGACGTCAGCCTGTTGGCCCGAGAATAAAATCAGATACGAGAGGCTGTGAGCCTGCTTCACTGCCCTGCACATTAACACGGAGTTTGTACAGCACGTGTGCACTCTGTCTTGCAACATGAGACGTGGCCGGAAAAGTCACATTTTGCTATTTCACTTGAATTAAATCTGTTCTGACTCTCACCTGCCTGGTCGCTGGGAAACTCAGTCTTGGTCACTGTTAGTGGCTCTGCTTACAGCCTTCCCCTTCACAGCTTGTAGCAGAGTCCCGATCTTGTGCTACCACAACGCAGGTGTGGCGACAGGTCCTACACCCAGGATGGCTCCCGTGGAGACACAGGTCGGACCTGCGTGCTGCATTCCACCAAGGGCTTCCATCCTCTGTACCAGACGTAGGGCTGGGGCCTTATCAGGCCCCTTAGCGCCCAGCCCTCTGGGCACATCCACACCATCACGGAACCCACCACCCCAGCCAGTGTCACAATCCCATCCTGAATCAGGGCTACTTCTGCTCCCTTGATCTAAGCACTGATATCAGTTCTAGAAAACCCAGGATGATGACCCTCAATGGATCAAAAGCACAGACTTAATCCTCCCCCACCCTACACCGCCCACCCTTTGAACCTCAGACCTTCAGAGCCCTAATGTGAACCTTTAAATCTTGAGGTAGGAGTCGGGGCTGGAACCACTTTATTCTTTTCTAACATTCTTTCTTCTTCCCCACCCCCACAAAAATAGTCAAACACACAACATGAGTTAGTTTTCTTTCTTTCTAATAACTTACTCAGTCACATACACATAGAGAGAAACCCACTGCCATCAAGTCGATTTTGACTCATAGCGACCCTATAGGACAGCGTAGAATTACCCCATAGGGCTTCCAAAGCTGCAATCTTTGTGGAAGCAGATTGCCACATCTTTCTCCTGTGGATTGGCTGGTGGGTTCAAACCACTGACCCTTTGGTTAGCAGCCGAGTGCTTATCCACTGTGCCACCAGAGCTCCTTCATGTAGATGTAAACCTACGTATATACATTTCCACCACCTGTCAGTCAGATTTTCGTACTGTGGTGGCTTGCGCATTGCTGTGATGCTGGAAGCTATGCCATAAGTATTTCAAATACCAGCAGGGTTACCCTTGGTGGACAGGTCTCAGCTGAGCTTCCAGACTAAGATAGACTAGGAAGAAGGACCTGGCAGTCTATCTGAAAAGAATTAGCCAGTGAAAACCTTACAAACAGCAGCAGAACATTGTCTGATATAGTGCCAGAAGATGAGCCCCTCAGGTTGGAAAGCACTCAAGAAACTACTGGGGAAGAGCCGCCTCCTCAAAGTAGAGTCAACCTTAATGATGTGTCACCACTCAAGCATGAAGTTAAGGAGAGGTTTGCCATCGCTTCACAGGACGTTCCTGTCCCTCTCCTGGGACAATGCCCAGGGGCAGCCCTGTCTGTCCCCAGGTGTGAAGGACCACGCCTGGAGCTGATGTCCTAGCAGCCCCTGCCCTCAGGGAACCAGCCCTGGGTGAAGCTGGACTGTGGACCAGGGGCAGAGAGACAGGAAGTCTGAGTCCCTTTGTCTCCCCTGAGCAGCAGGGCGATCAGCACTGAGGTCAGCGGCACCTAGATGGCCAGGACTGAGCCTGAGCCCAGGCTTCTCACAGCTCCAGCAGCTGGAGGCCACCACATGGTTCGCTGCCCTCCATCCTGAGAGAATCAGTTGTTTCCGATTCAGTGGACAATGCACAATGACGAAGAGAAGTGCCCAGTGGGCTGAGTCTGGGAGGCTTAATCTAAATAGGAGGACTGGTCATAGAGACCAACCTACCTTTTAATTACAGTTAGATGAGTTATTTCACTGTTCTGTGCCCCATCTCTCCCTCATTCTCAATACTCAAGTCCTTTGGAAAAAATTATCCCATGGGACTCAGTGACTACGTTAATGAAGGGCAATATCCACATGAAGCCAATTATAATTAAGTTTATCATGCTTCCAGCTTGCTCTGATTCATTATGTGAAGATAAGTTTTCAGATGACTTTGAATTAATACTAGAATAGTATTTATTCTAGTCTCTGTTTCCTTCCCTTGAAGCACCGTTCTCTGTCAAGACGTTATTTAAAACACATTCCATTTGGAAGTCGGCCAGAGAAATTCCCGTCTAGAAGGATAAGGAAAGGAAATTATGCAGCATTTACATAGCCCTATTTCAAATTGTACATCATCAAAATTCCTTGAAAAAATGGGTTTAAAATTCAGTTTCTCAGTCTGTTGATTCTGATCTGGTCACGTTTCCAAGAAACATGTTCTAGTGGATCCTGGGGTAGAGCAAATTGTTTGTGCTCCACCACTAACATAAAGGTTGGCAGTTTGAACCTACCCAGCAGCGTTGCCGAAAAATTGCTTGAAGATCCACTTTTGTAAAGATTGTTGTTGTTAGGTGTCGTAACAAGTCATAGTGACCTCATGTACAGCAAAATGAAATACTGCCGGGTCCTGCGCCATCCTCACAATCATTTTTATGTTGGGGCCCGTTGTTGCAGCCACTGTGTCAATCCTTCTCATGGAGGGTCTTCTTCTTTTTCACTGACCCTCTACTTTACCAAGCATGATGTCCTTCTCCAGGGCCTGGTGCCTTCCAATAACATGTCCAAAGTATGTGAGACAAAGTCTCGCCATCCTTGCTTCTAAGGAACATTCAGGCTGTACTTCTTCCAAGACAAATCTGTTCATTCTTCTGGCACTCCATGGTATATTCAATGTTCTTTACCAACACCATAATTCAAACGTATCGCTTCTTCTTCAATCTCCCTTAGTTATTGTCCAGCTTTCGCATGCATACGACATCACTGAAAATATTGTGGCTTGGGTCAGGCAGACCTTCATCCTCAAAGTGACATCTTTGCTTTTTAAAACCTTAAAGAGGTCTTTTGCAGCAGATTTGCCCAATGCAATATGTCATTTGATTTCTTGACTGTTGCTTCCATGGGCATTGATTGCGGACCCAAGTAAAATGAAATCCTTGACAACGTCAATCTTTTCTCCCTTTATGATGATGTTGCTTACTGGTCCAGTCGTGAGGGTTTTTGTTTCCTTTATGTTGAGGTGTAATCCATGCTGAAGGCCATGGCTGTAGTCTTTGATCTTCATCAGTAAATGCTTCAAGTCCTCTGCACTTTCAGCAAGCAAGGTTGTTTCATCTGCATAATGCAGGTTGTTAATGAGTCTTCCTCCAATCTTGATGCCTCGTTCCTCTTCATATAGTCCAACTTCTTGGATTATTTGCTGAGCATACAGATTGAGTAAGTATGATGAAAGGATACAACCCTGACGCACACCTTTTCTGATTTTAAACCGTGCAGTATCCCCTTGTTCTGTTTCAACAGCTACCTCTTGGTTTATGTACAGGTTCTGCATGAGCACTATTAAGTGTTCTGGAATTCCCATTCTTCAAAATGTTCTCCATAGTTTGTTATTATGATCCACACTGTCAAATGCTTTTGCATAGTCAACAAAACATAGGTATAAATCCTTCTGGTATTTTATGCTTTCAGCCAGGATGCATCTGACATCAGCAGTGATATCCTTCATTTCACGTCCTCTTCTGTAGCTCCCTGTCCATATACTGCCTCAATTGTTTTTGAATTATCTTTGGCAACATTTTACTTGTGTGTGATATTGATATTATTTGATAATTTTCCTATTTTGTTGGATTACCTTCCTTTGGAATGGGCTTGTGTATAGATCTCTTGAAGTCAGTTAGCCAGGTAGCTATCTTCTAAAAATCTTGGCATAGACCAGTGAGCCCTTCCAGTTTTGCATCCATTTGTTGTTAGGTGCTGTCGAGTTGATTCTGACTCATAGCAACCCTATGTACAACAGAACAAAACACTGTGCAGTCTTGCACCATCCTCACAATCATTATGCTTGAGTCCATTTTTGCATCCACTGTGTCAATCCATCTCGTTGAGGGTCTTCCTCTTTTTTGCTGACCCTCTACTTTACCAAGCATGATGTCCTTCTCCAGGGACTGATCCCTCCTGACAACATATCCAAAGTATGTAAGATGAAGTCTTGCCATCCTTTCTTCTAAGGAGCATTCTGGTTGTACTTCTTCCAAGACAGATTTGTTCCTTCTTCTGGCAGTCCATGGTATATTCAGTATTCTTCGCCAACACCATAATTCAAAAGCATCAATCCTTCTTCAGTTTTCTTTAATCATTGTCCAGCTTTTGCATGCATGGAAAACACCATGTCTTGGGTCAGGTGCACCTTAGTCTTCAAGGTGACATCTTTGCTTTTTAACACTTTAAAGAGGTCTTTTGCTGCAGATTTGCCCAAGGCAATGTGTCCTTTGATTTCTTGACTACTGCTCCCATGGGTGTTGATTGTGGATCCAAGTAAAATGAAATGCTTGTCATTTCAGTCTTTCCTCTGTTTATCATGATGTTGCTTATTGGTCCAGTTGTGAGGATTTTTGTTTTCTTTATATTGAGATGTAATCTGTACCGCAGGCTGTAATCTTTGATCTTCATTAGTGAGTGCTTCAAGTTCTCTTCACTTTCAGCAAGCAAGGTTGTGTCATCTGCGTAGCTCAGGTTCTTAATGAGTCTTCCTCCAATCCTGATGCCTTGTTCTTCTTCATATAGTCCAGCTTTTTGGATCATTTGCTCAGCATACAGATTGAATAAGTATGGTATTCGGTCAATTCCTGGAACGTTGTTTTTTGCCAACGTCTTCAGCGCAGCTTGGAATTCTTCCTCTAAAATCATAGATTCGTGATCATATGCTACCTCCTGAAATGTGTGAACATCAACCAATTTTTTTGTACATTGACTCTGTGTATTCCTTTCATCTTCCTTTGATGCTTCTTGCATCATTCAATATTTTACCCATAGAATCATTCAATATTGCAACTCTAGGCTTCAATTTTTTCTTCAGTTCTTTCAGCTTGAGAAATTCTGAACAAGTTCTTCCTTTTGGTTGTCGAACTCCAAGTCTTTGTACATTTCATTACAATACTTTACTTTGTCTTCTCAAGCTACCCTTTGAAATCTTCAGTTCAGTTATTTTACTTCATAATTTCTTCCATTAGCTTTAGCTACTCGATGTTCAACAGCAAGTTTCAGAATCGCTTCTAGCATCCGTTTTGGTCTTTTCTTTCTTTCTTATCTTTTCAACGACCTTTGGCTTTTTTTTAAACATATAATGTCCTTGATATCTTCCCACAACTTGTCTGGTCTTCTGTCACTAGTGTTCACTGTGTCAAATCTATTCTTGAGTTAGTCTCTAAATTCAGGTGGTATATAATCAGGGTTGTAGTTTGGCTCTTGTGGACTTATTTTAATTTTCTTCATCTTCAACTTGAACTTGCATAAAAGTAATTGATGGTCTTCTCCACAGTTGGCCCCAGGCCTTGTCCTGACTGATGAAATTGAGCTTCTCCATCTAGTCTTTCGGCAGATGTAGTCAATTTGGTTCCTGTGTATTCCATCAGGAGAGGTTCACATGTATAGTCACTGTTTTTGTTGTTGAAAAAAGGCATTTGCAGTGAATGAGTCATTGAACTTGCAAAATTCTATCATGAGAATCTCCAGCATCATTTTTATGGCCAAAGCTATATTTTCCAACTATCAATCCTTCTTGCTTGTTTGCAACTTTTGCATTCCAATCGCCAGTAATTAACAATGCAACTTGATTGCATGTTTGATCAATTTCATACTGCAGAAGTTGGTACAAATCTTCAGTTTCTCTCTTCATCTTTGGCATTAATGGTTAGTGGGTAAATTTGAATAACACGCCTTGTAGGCTTATGAATATTATCCTATCACTGACAGTGTTATACTTCAAGATAGATAAACGAATAATTTCTTTTATAGGGATTGGCTTAAAGCTGGTTCCTATGAGGTGGAGGTTAAAGATGTTCCAAATGTCCAACTTTTCCAAGCTGCTGTACCACTCCATCATCTCTAACATCAACTACTCCCTCTCCTCTTCCACTGGCTTCAGGGGCTGACAAAGAGCAGTTCAGACCTCATCCTGCTGGCTCATATGGCTGTAGAAGCTGGTGATTCAGGTCACACAATTGCCCGCCCACCCAAAGGGCTTTGAAGGCTGGCAAATCCCAGAGTTGGCAGGTCAAACAGCAAGCCTCTGGCTCAAGTCCCAAGAACCGGAGGTCAATTGATTATGAATGGGATGGGACAGGACGTGGAATCCAGATGCAGAGAGAGAGAGAGAGCCCTGCCAGGACACACACATATATCTTGGATGCAGGCTACATCTCAGAGAAGGGCATAACTTGAGTAAAGGTGGAACTTGAGCCACACCCTCCCTCCTGCAATGCTTGGATCCAAGGCACACCCTACACCAATCCTGCCTCATCAACATGTAGAGGTCAGGATCCACAACACATAAAATGGAGGACAACCATACAATACTGGGAATCATGGCCTAGCCAAGTTGACACATAACCCCAACCATCACAGGTTCCATATAACTTATTTGCATAGTCTCACTCAATCATTGTGTGTGAGTCACAAAGACCATGGCTAGAAGGGCCATATTAAGTAATTCATTACACTGCAATAGATCTTGAAATGTGCTTTTTGATAATGAAAGTACTGTCATTCCTCTTACATTTGTCATTCCCAGCGTAGTAGACCATATGACTGTTTCAAAATGGCCAATTCCAGTGCACTTCAGCTCACTAATGGCTAGGATATCGATCTTTATGCATTCCATTTCATTTCTGAGGGCTTCTTCTTTTTCTAGATTCATACCTCAAACATTCCACATTCCTATTATTAATGGGTGTTTGCAGCTGTTTCTTCTCATTTTGAGTCATGCCACATTAGCAAATGTGGGTCCCAAAAGCTTGACTCCATCCACATCATTAAGGTCGATTCTACTTTGAGGAGGAAGCTCTTCCCCAGTTGTATTTCGAGTGCCTTCCAACCTGAGGGGCTCAGCTTTAGGCACTATATTAGACGATGTTCCACTGCTATTCATAAGGTTTTCGCGGGCAAATTCTTTTAGAAAGAGATCACCAAGTCCTTCTTCTTAGTCTGCTGGTATTTGAAATACTTATGACATAGCTTCCAGCATCACAGCAACACACAAGCCACCAAGCACAACAAACTGATAGGTTAGTGGTGGTTGTAAAGATTATAGCCTAATCTTACATGCCTGGTATTCTTATAAAAGGGACAACGGACAGGAAATAGGCCCCCACACAGGAGGAAGACACCGTGTGTGGATCCGAGGATCTGTCTTCAAGACAAGGAATGCCGAGAGACGCTCGGAGCCCCAGAAGTTGACAGAGACAAGGATGGCTCTTCCTACAGAGCTGAGAGAGAGCAGAGCCTTTCTGACACCCTGAATTCAGACTCCAAGCCCCCAGAACTGTGAGGCACTAAATTACTAGTCTTTAAAGGCACCCGCTAGGAAACCAAGAGAAGGCATCAAAGGTGCACCTTCCCTAAAAGGCCTTGACATTTCTTTCCGTGTTTTCTGTGAGGACTTCTTTCTCTTAAATAGTACAAAACACATGGAGCCGGGTTTGCCAAGAGTGAGATGAGAGCCATTGCAGCAGGTCAGCCTTTCCCCACCAGGGGCAGCAGAGAGCACAGGAGAGCACCAGGGAAGGAAATAGGAAGGAGCTGTAGTAGCCAGACACTCACCTGTTCCCATTACACCTTCCCAACAACACAAGGATGTGGGGTTACTGTCCCTCCTGTCGGTCTGTAGTACTGTGGTGGCTTGCGTGTCGTGTGATGCTGGAAGCGATGCCATCCATTCATTGTTGTGGTGATTGTGTCAATTCATCTCATTGATTGATGCCATCCGTATTTCAAATACTAACAGGTGGACAGGTTTCAGCAGAGCTTCCAGACTAAGAAGAAAGACTAGGAAGAAAGGCCTGGAGATCTCCTTCCAAAAATCAGCCAATGAAAACCCTATGGATCACAACAGAATATTGTTCAGTGTAATGCTGGAAGATGAGCCCCCTAGGTTGGAAGGCACTCAAAATAGACAGCAGCCTCAACAACAGACCTGAGCATTCCAGTGATTGTGAAGATGATACAGGACTGGGCAATGATTTGTCCAGCTGTACATGAGGTCATCATGATTTGGAGCCAACACAATGACAACTAACAACAACAAAGAAAAAAATTTCAAGTGATAAGTGACTTTTCCAGAGTCGCACAGAAAGTACACGCTGGTACTAGTTCTTTCTGAAGACTCTGTGTCTCCCTGGCAAGGAGGGAACCAGCCCACCCCAGGAACCTGGACACGTGCATGTGAGATGAAATGGACGTGCGGACAGGTACCCTGCAGGTCCACACAGCTAGTGGTGGGGGCGACTGTCTCCTTTGCTGGGAAGTGCAAAGCAGAGGCTCCCTCTTTTCTGTCAAGGTCTTCCTCACTCCTCTCCTCAGCATCTTGGGGCCCCCAGAGGAACCAGAGCCAACAGGGGGTGTCCAGCTGCTGTAGCTCAGAAGGCCTTCATACACATCTCATTTGGAGGCAAGGGGTGTGTGATGAATTGGCCTCGTGGGCCCATCCATCCTGCTGGTACAGTGCCATCTTCCCCACCATATGATGTGCCTCAGCCTTTGCCAAAATATTTCCTGGCTGGAGCAATTGCATGTCTTTACTGCAGAAATGCTTTTGTCCTTGTTGAGAAGGAACAGAAGAAATGTTCATTTCGTAAATTTAAAACTACAGAAAATGGGAAATTGCCCGATTTGATAGTATTCATGTCAACATTCATCATAGAGCAGTTAAATTTATTCTGGATGTTGCAAGAGAATGTGGTCATGGGAAAATGAACTTTCTAGTTGAAATTATCTTCTGGACAGCATGCATTTGTTGGTAGTGATCAAAGTCTTTCAAACCAAGAATATAATGATTTGTAGCTTGGCCAAATTCAGAAGTCCCGGTTCAGTAAGATACAATCAAAGTCTGCATTGCAGTTAGATACTGTCCCCCAAATGGCTTACAAACCAAAATTGACAAGCAATTTTTCATCCATAGAGTGTTATTATTAAGCGTTTATAATTGATTTCTTTATTTAAATGCATTTCAGTTGCAGACATTGAGGAATAATTCTCATAACTGAGGAAAAATAAAAATGACAAAATTGGATATTATGGCATAAATGTTTTCATAGATTTTCTTGAATACTGTGATTTCAAAGAGGTGACATTTATAGCTTCACATAAATTCTGAATGCAAGTCAGCCAGATGTGTGAGATTGGAGTTTATATACTAAATATCAATCTAAGTGTGTGATACCAGGTAACAGGAAGAACAGAGGAAGGTGTGCCAAGGGCAGCAAACTATGACACAGGAGACGTGAAACACTTTCCGTAGAAGTCCTGCAGAAATCATGCTGAGTGCGTTGGAGAAAGGAGAGCAGCCACCCTTGGGTTTGTATGAAAACGATGCAAGAATAGCCTACAAATTTGAGTACTTAGCATGTGCCAGGCACTGTGCTGAGAATTCTACTTGAATGTCTCATTGATTTACAGGACTTCTCAAGGAAAGAAAGGCAGGGCTCAGCACCAAAGAGAAGCCGTGAGCTGGTGACCTAGTTCAATAGGGTGGTATCCAAAGCTACCACGCTGTGATTGGCGAGGAGCTTCTCTGCTTTCCGGAAAAAAAGTTCTGCTAAGTGAGGGTTTCTGGGAGGACAGGATGCATGAGTTGGAGAGTTTCGGTTATCCTGAGCACCCTGTCAATTGTTGTTGTCGTTGGGTGCCACTGGGTCTGCTCTGACTCATAGAGACCCCCCATACAACAGAACGCAGTGCTGCCAGGTCCTCTATTCGAGCCCCAGCCCATTACCATCGAGTCATTTCCGACTCATCGCGACCCTATAGGACAGGGTAGAACTGCCCCATAGAGTTTCCAAGGAGCGCCTCATGAATTTGAACTGCCGGCCTTTTGGATAACAGCCATAGCACTTAAACACTGTGCCACCAGGGTTTCCAAGTCCGCTATTAGGACCTGTGCATTAGTAGGTGTGAAAATAAGGACGAAATGGGAAACATGTATTCAGGAGGAGGGCGGGATCATAAAACCGAGTCGTAGACCCCTCTGCAGCACCCCATCGAATCCTGAAGTTCATCCAAACTCAACAAGTTTCATGTTACTCTTCTTCCGTCAGACATTGCACTGGGCCAGTGGTCACTGAAGCAGAAGCTGAGGACATCCTTTTTTTAAGTTTAGGTCACAGAGTGTTTCTGTGCAGGGCAGATGGAGATTGTTTGCGAGATAGTTAAATTGTGTGTGGCTCTTTGTATCTGCATCCTAGAGGGAACTCTGTGCTGAAGATAGAATCATGAATGTGTCTTCAATGATTTTGTTAATATACAAATAATACAGGCTGGACTAAAAGCTGGGTCATTTTCTCACCTCAGAATCCATCTACTTGTGTGACTTTCAGATATTCAGTCTTTGGGGCTCAATTTCTTATTCTACAAGTTTGTTGTTGCTAATTGCCGATTTCGACTCATAGTGCCCCCACGAGACAGAGTAGAACTGCCCAATAGGGTTTCCTAGGCTGTAATCTTTATGAGAGCAGACAGCCAGGTCTTTCTCCTGCAGAGCTGCTGGGTGAATTCGAACTGACAACTTTTCAGTTAGCAGCTGAGTGCTTAACCATTGTGCTACCAGGTCTCCTTTCTGCATTATTAACAAGCACTAAATGACCTCTCCTTCAGTGTTATCTGCTCTCACAGCCTCCATTTCGGGGAGCTTGGCAGGAAGGGAGGGTGCCTGCTCCCTGAGGTGTGGTGCTGAAGCTGGCTGTAATTCCTCCTCCTCGCCATGATTGCCTCACAGTAAGTGTTTCATCCACACCTTCCTTTTCACCTTATCTCGTGATTGATTCTCTTTGTAATGAATCTTTCCTTCACCCAGGCACATATAAAAATAACTTACAGTTGTCTCCATGGCATCCACAATGGGAACATCACTATTGCTTTTTGCTGATACTGAGGATGCGACGTATCATCAAATGGATGTGAAATACACTGATAGTAAAAACTACACTGGTAAGTTTTATACCAGTTCATGTGTCTTCGAAAGATCTTGAAATGTGGCCAAAGCAGTAAATAATTAAGAATCAATTGACTCTAGGGAGATTAGTGATTTTCCACTCACCAGGAGGAGAAGCCTTCCAAATCCCCAAAAACTCCAGCCCACAACTTTGTTGGGACACTAAGCCCTCTATGAGATGACTTTCTGGAGGGGATATAACCAGAGTATGGATTATCTTAGCTTCTCTGAAATGTTCCCAGATGGGTCAGAACCGACTGCTTGGAGTCATTGGTGCCAAAGGTGTTTATTCTCTCCCTGAGCCCTTAACATTCATGTAGCTTTAAATACTGGATGAATAACAGAGCATTTTAAGTAGGCTTGGTTCTATAAATAATATAAAATCATTCAGGAAATAAATCATTTGATTCCTCTCATAGTTCTTTCTGTCCTCTTGGCTGAATAACACAATTATAAGGAGAAACTGTGTATTTTGCTTTCTACTTCAGGCATAAATCTACTGAAGGCATAAATTAAAGTTATAAATTCCCTTTCCATAACTCTAGAAAGTTTATATAAGCCTCCTATCAGTCTCTCGTTTTGATTTTATCCACATAGCAATATCGTAGGGGAGGGAGAGTAGTTATTGGCTCAATTTAACAGATGAGAGAGATGAGACAGAAAAGTTATGTGATTTCCTAAAGGTCTCAAAGCTTGGAAGTGGCAGAGACAGATGCCAGGATGTCTGGCCCCAGTGCTGGTGTCCTCCACAGGAACATGGCCATCCTTATTGCCCACTGGCTCACATACATTGATGCTAGGGATGATTGTCAATTCTGCTGGGCTAAGAAATAGAGATATGTAACAATAATGAATTGAATCCAGTGGTATCAGTACCCTTGTTTATTGTACTGCTCTGCATGGACCTAACTACGCTTCTAACCAGTTACTGGCAAATTTTCATTCTTCTAATAGTTGTAGATTATCTTCTTGCAGTCCAACCTTCCCACAAAAACAAGTAGAAATGCTGGACGAAATATCAGGAAACATCTGTTTGAAGACCTTGCAGAACCAACAAGGAAGTAGAAGCCAAGATCCCACAGATGAGAGAAATTCAGAAAAGGAAATTCACCATTGGGCACATTGTCCCTCTGAGCCATTTGTGGATGAAAAGGCCAGAGTCCAATGGCTCAAAGGCCAATCAAGAAGGTGAATCTGAGAGGTGGGGAAGCTGAGCAGAGTTTCCAGAAACCTCATTCCAATAAACCTGTTGCCATTGAGTCAATTCCGACTCATAGTGACCCTACAGGACAGAGTAGAACTGTCTTATAGGGTTTCCAAGGAGCGGCTGGTGGATTTGAACTGCCAATCTTTCAGTCATTTCACTAGAGGGATCAAAAATGGAGTTCAGGTCCCAGCTAGAAGGAAGATGCTAGGCAATTAGCCCAGGCACTCAGTGGGAACTGAGCGAATAAGGGCAAACAGAAGTGGGCCCACCCTCAAGAGGAATAAAGCCCAGCTTCCGATCAGTCAATCTCTAATCAGATTCAGTTGGCTACAGAGCCACTGGGCTCTGAATGCTTAATTCACAAATATCTTAATGGTGAATTACCTGCCTGTCAGAAGTAAAAGTAGATCCTCCATATGAATGATAACACCATTAAAAGCCTCAAATACTCTTCACAGCTTTTTAAAAATATGTATGGAATTAAATATATTTTGTTTATGGTGTTGCAAATTATGATGTTGGTGAAGAATACTGAATATACCATGGACTACCAGAAGAATGAACAAATCTTTCTTGGAAGAAGTACAGCCAGAATGTTTCTTAGCAGCAAGGCTGTTGAGACTTCGTCTTATGTACTTTAGACATGTTATCAGGAGGGACCAGATCTTGGAGAAGGACATCATGCTTGGTAAGGTAGAGGGTCATCAAAAAAGTGGAAGACCCTCAAGGAGATGGATTGACACAATGGCTTGAACAAAGGGCTCAAACATAGCAATGATTGTGACGATGGCGCAAGACTGGGCAGTGTTTCATTCTGTTGTACACAGGGTCACTATGAGTGTTACAAACTCAATGGCACCTAACAATAACAACAACATGCTTAAAATCTGTTCTATTTCTACACAATCAAAATAAAAAGAAAATAAAATTTAAAAAACTATTAAAGCCATCAAATACCTAGGAATAAATCTAATACAAGTTTTGTGAGACCTCTGCATAGAAAAATAGGTTAGATTATTGAGAGAAATTAAAGAAAACAAACAAACGGGGGTGTCATTTATGTATATATACATACATGTCATCATGTATGGTGTCATCAGGAAAGATCAATCACTAGAAAAGGACATCTGGTTTGGTAAAGTAGAGGGTCAATAAAAATGAGGGAAACCCTCAATGAGATGAATTGACACAATCACCACAACAATGAACTCAAACATACCCATGGTAGTGAAAATGGTACAGAACCCAGCAAAGTTTCCTTCTGTTATACATAAGGTCGAGGAGATCCGGTGGTGCAATGGTTGGCTGCTAACCAAAAGTTTGGTGGTCCGAACCCATCAGCAGCTCCGGAGGAGAAAAGACCTGGTGATCTGCTCCGTAAAATATAACAGTTTAGGAAACACAACGGGGAAGTTCTACTCTATCACATGGGGTCACTATGAGTCAAAATGGACTTGACCGCACCCAACAACAACAACAGCATACATAAGGTCACCATGAATAAGAGCCAACTTGGCAGCACCTAAGAACAACATATATCCTTTTAATAACTGGAACACTCACTACTTTAAGAGTCCTATTTTCTCCAAACTGATTTTTAGATTAAAAGAAGTCCCCATTAATATTCCAGCAGGTCTTTGTGTGGAAATGGGAATGATTCTTCTAAAATGTACATGGAAATGCAAAGGGCAAAGAAGAGCCAAGAAACAAGGTTGAAGAAGAATAACAAAGTTGAAGGACTTATTATGAGCTGGAAACCAACACATGGATAAGCAAAGAAACCAATGCAACGAAACAGAATCTAGACACAGCCCCACATAGAAATGGACACTTAATTTATTGAGGAGCTAGCACTGTGGAGCAGTGGAAGAATGACTACCTTCTGACTAAATTGCGTTGGGTCAACTTGATATTCATAGAGAAACACCTGAACATTGATTCCAATTTCACATCATAGAAAAAAGATCAATTCTAAGTGGATTTTAGATCTAAATGATAAACATGAAAAACAATGCTTCTAGCAAATAATAACGATATCTTTTTGGACCTTTGGGATGCTGTTGTTGTTAGTTGCCACTGAGTGAACTCTGACTCATGGCGACTTCATGTGTAACAGAATGAAACACTGCCCGATCCCGCCCAATCTTCGGGATCGTTGGTATGTTTGAGTTCATTGCTGTGGCTGTTGTGTCAATCCTTCTCTTAGAGTGTTCGTCTTGTTTTCACTGACTCTTTACTTCACCAAACATTATATCCCTTGGGGTAGGCAACACTTTTCTAAACAGGACATAAAAAGCCCTGACTATGAATGATGATATTGATAAACTGGATTACAATAAAATTGGAAAATTCTGATCAATACATGACACCATAAAAGGAGTCAAAACGAACGCCATTCAGTTAAAAAATATACTTTCAGATTTTTAAAAACAAAATCTTACAAATCAATAAAAAAATGATAGAAACCCAAGAGAAAAATAGGCAAAGGAATTTTAATAGGGAAGTACACAATTAAAACACAACATTGTACCACTTTATTCCCACCAGGAGAGCTGATAGCAAAGACTGACAAAGGCAAATGTTTGCACGGACGTGTAGTAAAGGGTAATCCACGGTAGATCAGTGCAAGTTGGTACGATCACTTAGGAAAATTGTTTGGAATTATCGCTAAACTTAAGCATATGCAGACCCTATGACCAAACGAATTTACTCCTCAATTTATACCCAACAGAAGTGTGTAATATGCGTACCAAAAAACATGTGGAAGAATGTTATAGCAGCATTATACGTAATAGAAAAAAAAAGTGAAAACAACACAAATGGCCATCAACTGTAGAATGTCTCAGTAAATTATACATTCATAATTCATTATTTATTCATTCCTACAGTAGAAGACTCTGTAGTCAAGAGGATGGACACACAACAACATAGCAACATAGGAAAATGATTCTCATAAACACACAAGAAGCAAGCAACAGTCAACACATACTCCATGCCTTTCCTTATAAAGTTTCAAAAATGGTCAAAGCTTAGCTTTGGAATTAGCAGTGAAGATAGTGTTTTCCAGCTCAGAGAAAAGAGAAGAGGAAGGAGCTCTGGAGGTGCAAGAACAGTTAAGCACTCGGCTGCTAACCGAAAGGTTGGCAGTTCAAAGCCAACCAACAGCTCCATGGGAGAAAGACCTGGAGATCTGCTCCTCTAAAGATTACAGTCTTGAAAACTCTATGGGGCAGTTCTCCTTTGTAACATGTGGGATCGCCATAAGTCAAAAATTGACTCAACAACACCCAACAACAAAGTGATTGAGAGGGACATGGGATGCTCTATTTCCTGGTTGGTGTTTACAGACCACAAAAAAATAATCCCATTGCCCTCGAGTCGACTCCAATTCACAGCAACCCTCTAGGAGAGAGTAGAACTGCCCTGTAGTGTTTCCGAGGAGCAGCTGGGGGATTCGAACTGCGGACCTTTTAGTTAACAGCCAAGCACTTTAACCACTGCACAACCAGGGCTCCATTGTTTACAGAGGCATGTTCATTTTTTAGGTGGAACGTGTATGATTGCTTTTCTTTTCTGCTCATAATGTGCTTTTCATTTAAAAAGGAAGAAAAGACGTCTATAAAAATGAGCAAGTAATGAAATCAGTCATCCCTGATGCCCAGACTAATATCTGGTGCCTTTTTCAAAATGGCACCAGGATCTGTATCAAGCTTGAAACTCTGCTGAACGGAAACACTTGCTGGTGTGAAGCTCATGATGGCACGTCTGCCTGTTTTCCCGATGTTCTACTCAAGTGTTGGAGGGAAGAAGGGCAGGGTGGATGGGAGGCAGAAGGATCTGTGAGGGATTCCATGAGCGCAGCTTGTTTAGAGAAGTGACCTGTGACTCACTCCTCAACTCACTCACATCTCTATTTTCCAACCCAAAGTTGAAACTGTTATATGTCAGGCACCCAGTGACCTCTCAATGAATGGTTTTGTATTGTCCCTCCAAGCTTGATCCTTCTTTCACAATGGCATGCTGTTCTACCCAGTTTTTGGAGCCAGAAACCCAGCAGGGGTGCCATGGACTGGGAGTAACACAGAGATACCACCTCTCATTTTACCATCCACTGTTTGAAATTCTGCTCTTTGTATATGTGGATTAAATACCAAGCAAACCTTTAAACTATTTTGTCAATTAGCCACAATATGCTCTGTTCATTTATAATTCTACTAAGAGTATACATAACCAAAAAAAACCAAACCCTTTGCCATCGAGTTGATTCTGACTCATAGTGACCCTAAAGGACAGAGTAGAACTGCCTCATAGGGTTTCCAAGGAGCGCCTAGTGGATTTGAACTGATGACCTTTTGGTTAGCAGCCATAGCTCTTAACCACTACACCACCAGGGTTTCCAGAGGGCTGGATTTGACATTCTGGAGATGTGTTTGTTTTCCTTTGTTTTGACCAGCTCGGTGAGTGAGGTGTGGTATTTTGAATTTTTGAATCCCAGTAATGCTTGAATCCTTTTTCCACTTAGATGTCAGCTATTCGTGTTTTTTGGCATTTTCATGTCTGTCTGTGGCTCATTTCCTTCTTATTTTGTCACCTTCTTGTTGGTTGGTAAACACTCTAAAAATTCACAGAACTCCTTTGAAAAATTCTGCTTACCAATGGGATGTACCCAAATGATGCATTGTGTTAAGTCTACCTACATATATGCATACACAAATATAATCAAATAACACAAAATGAGACTAATGGGGCACAACAGTCCAGGGACAAGGACGAGAAGGCAGGAGGGGACAGGAAAGCTGGTAATGGGGAACGCAAGGTTGAGAAGGGACAGTGTTGACATGTTGTGGGGTTGTTAACCATTGTCATAAAACAACGTGTACTAACTGTTTAATGAGAAACCATTTGTTCCGTAAACCTTCATCTAAAGTACAATTAAAAAAAGGAGAAAAAAAATACAATCAAATAAAAAACGACTCTGGATAGGGCAGAAAATTGTCATTAAGGTGATGTCAGTGTCATCGCAGACCCAGCTTTTGGCACTGGGCGGAGACTAATTTGTTGCTGTGTGCCATTGAGTCCGTTCCCACTCATAGTGACCCTACAGGACAGACTAGAACTGCCCCGTAGGAGTTTCTAGGCTGTCAGCTTTACGGGATCAGATTGCCAGGGCTTTTTGCCCTCAGAGCCACTGGTGGGTTCAGACTACTGACCTTTTGGTTAGCAGCCAAGCTCTTAACTATTTTAGCCACCAGAGACTAATAGGACCCATGAATAGGACTTACTCAAGCTGAAAAACCTTGAGTGATTTACTACTTCATCTTACGACAAACACTATACTGCTCTTCAATGAAGCTCCAGTTATTGATTTCAGTGAACCTTCAAGGCAACAAGATGGTTGTCTTACTTTACGGTGAATGGTAAATGCTGCCCCTCTCCCCCTTCTGTGGATCCGTCACTGTGACGAGAGCCCTCTGCTCCCCTCTGGGGCTCTGTGGGGACAATATTGGAGGGGGGGGCAGGACTGAGCACACAGGCCATCTCATCCGTCCCCTTCACCCTAAGAAATCCAGAGCAACAGCTTTACACATTTTGTACAATTATTAATCCAGCTGCTTACAAAAATAACATGTGGAAATCTGGACAAAACCAGAGCTGATTTCTCAGCGCTCGTCATTCCAGACGCTGCTGCCCTCGCCCAGCTCTCTCCACCCCGGAAGGTGCAGTGGGCCCTGCTGGCTCCTGTCTCCACCCCTCCCCAGAGGGCTCACACAGCCCTCTGACAAGTTTCCCTAAAACCTGGCTGTGGCCAGATCACTCCCTTTACACACGCTGAAGAAGAGCAGGCTTAAGACACCCAGTTCAACGTTTGGCAGCCATTACATGAAGGAACCATTAGTTCCTTTCCCAGATTTTTAAAAATAATCACTATTCACAGAATCCCCAGTCTGCAGAGCAGGCTGAAGCACCTAAGTGCACATTCCAGACCTTCCGCTCCCTGATGGTCACGCTCGTCCCTGTTGGGACACCCAGTCCCCCCTGCTCCCGCTGAAAGACCTGGAACCCCTTGTCCTGAGCAGAGTCTGAACTCCTCAGGGCCTGGCTCTCCCGGGACGCCCCCGACTCCTGCCATGTCACCTGTCTTCTTTCCGCCTCTGTCTCCAGTGCTGCTTCTCCTTCAGCCTGGACGTCCCCAGGACCCCACCCTCGCAGCCTGGTCTGAGGAGCAGCTTGGCATCCCCAGGCGTGGGGACCTGGACCCAGGGCCCCCAGATCCTGGGCCAGCGTTTCAGCCATGTCCCCAGGCCCGGTCAATGTGCATTCCTGCCCGAGAAGAGCTTCTAAACTCCCCAGCCTGGGGGTCCATCTGTGACTGCAGAAAATGGTTCTCAGCTTGTTTCATTAATTAGTCACCAAAGGACAGCCCCTCGGCTGACTCCCCTCCTGACTCCCCTGGGCTCTGCCCCATGTCCCTTGGCTCCCCAGGCCACAGGGCTGCGTTTCACTGAGGACAAGTCTGAGCCCACCTCCCCCCTCACCTGGAGCTCCACTTGGATCCCCCGCGTCTAGCTGGGCCCCTGGGGCTCCTCCTTCTCACAGCGTCTGCTGCTCCATCCCAGCTGGCCTTCATCTCCTCACATGGCCCTGCCTGTTCGAGACCCCAGGCCCCAGCTCACCTCCCTCCAGGTAAGTGACAAGCAAATGCAGCTTCATCCCAGTGTCCTCAGGGAAGGGCCACCCTGACTGCAGGCTCCCTGTGAGGAGGAGCTCTCTACCCCCTCTGCCTCCCCACCTGGTCCACCCTGGGTTCTGTGGGGGCAGCAGCCAGGGGAAGTAGAAACCCCAGAGCTTAATCTGAGACTCAGCTTCCTCTAGCAGAAAATGGAACTAAAAAACAAAGTCTGTGCTTAAATTTGGAATTGTGATCAACCAGTGCTGGCTTTTTTTGGAGAGGCAAACAATCACCCTCAATCCTTGGTTGGGGTTTGCAAAAGCACGGGTGTCACTGTCGTTTGCTCCCAAATGCCCCTACCATCAGCACAGACACCGAGGAGTCTACTTCTCTTAGAAGGAGCCATCCAGGGTGCAGCCCAGCTGCTTGGGGTGCAGGCTCCTCCTGACTGTCCACTCCAGCAGGCACTTCCATCCTCAGCACACACTGGCTGCTTGTCCACATTCAGGGCTGGAGAAGGGGGAGGACTGGAGCTTCCTCTGGGAACAGCATGGTTGCCTTACCAGGACTCCGCCACATCCAAAGTCCAGGTGGGCAACACAGCTCTAGAGGGCTGGCTGAGCATTCTTAGCTGGGTGCTTGTTATCCCTGCAAAACAAACTTGTGGTAATGAGAAAGAAGAAAGAAAGGGACACTAGGGAGGCAGCAGTCAGACTGCCACGTGGGCCTCCTCTCCTCGCCCACAAAGGGCCACTAGGGAGGCAGCAGTCAGAGACTGCCACGTGGGCCTCCTCTCCTCACCCACAAAGGG
>NW_004444008.1:2555779-2569850 GCF_000243295.1 Trichechus manatus latirostris | reverse complement strand
CTGCCACGTGGGCCTCCTCTCCTCACCCACAAAGGGACACTAGGGCGGCAGCAGTCAGAGACTGCCACGTGGGCCTCCGCTCCTCACCCACAAAGGGGCACTAGGGAGGCAGCAGTCAGAGACTGCCAGGTGGGCCTCCTCTCCTCACCCATGCTGAGAAGGATGGAGCTCATTCCTTTGCAAAATATCACATTGCCTGTGCTCCTAATTTAAGTTTGTGAATACTGTCGTATTTTCTGTTTGTATGTGCATGTGTCAGATAGTTTTGCAAATCTCCAACCTTTCAACTTAGTCGATGGCAACACTGTAAGAAACGATATTACTATTTTTTCATACATGTCACACATGTAACATTCCCAGAGTAAGACATCTATTTCATGTTCTATTTCTTTCATTATTGACCAGGGGGTCATGGTTACTTTACCTCTGGATTAATGTCGTCCACTAAATAGCTCTAATTCCAGCTCTGTGTGTTTACTGAAAGGTTTAAACTTCTTAGACGGTTGTTTTGGATAGTGAGCTACCGTTTTAAATAAATCTCTCATTATGTGCCAAAGCACAGGTCACCATTATTAAACAGCTTCCTTTTCGGTCTTCTCTGTAACTGTTTTATTTTTAATTTTTCTTGTTCATTTACGATTTGTCTCTCTTCAATCTCTAAGCTTCTTATTTTGCATGCTTTTCTTTCCCCTGAACAATGTTTTTGTTTGCAATTCCAAGGAAAAAGGGAAAAATATCCCTCACTTTGCTATTATTCATTTGTTATAGATTGAATCATGTGTCCCCAAAAGACATGTTGAAGTCATAATCCCTGTTCCTGTGAATGTGAGCTTATTTGGGGAATGGACTGTTTCTTTGACGATACCATCAGCGAGTCATACCAGAGTCGGGTGGTCCTAGTCCTACTCCCTCCTGAGTGGTGTCTTATAAAAGAGAGGAACAGGCAAGCAGACAGAGTCACAGGGAATCCCTGCTAAGTGGTGTCTGATAAAAGGGGGAACAGACATGGAGACAGAGTCACACAGGAATCCCTCCCGAGTGGTGTCTTATAAAAGGGAGAATAGACACACACAGTCACACAGGGAATCCCTCCTGAGTGGTGTCTTAGGAAAGGGGTAACAGACATGGAGACAGAGTCACATGGGAATCCATCCTGCGTGATATCTTAAAAAAAGGAGAACAGACACAGATATAGTCACAGGAGAACCCATCCTGAGTGGTGTCTTACAAAAGGGAGGAATAGACACAGAGGCAGAGTCACAGGGGACTCCATCCCGAGTAGTGTCTTATAAAAGGGGGAACAGACACAGAAGCAGAGTCACAGGGGAATCCATCCCGAGTGGTGTCTTATAAAAGGGGGAACAGACACAGAGGCAGAGTCACAAGGGAATCCATCCTGAGTGGTGTCTTGTAAAAGGGGGAACAGACACACAGTTACACAGGGGAGACAGCATGTAAGAATCAGTCTACAAACCAAGGAACGCCAAGAAATGCCCGGAGCTACTGACAAGGATAAAGGAGAACTGGTGGCACAAACGGTTAAAGCGCTCAGCTGCTAACCCAAAGATCAGGGGTTCCAACCCACCAGCAGCTCCTCGAGAGAAAGACCTGACCATCTGCTCCTGTAAAGATTACAGCCAACAAACTCTGCAGGACAGTTCTGCTCAGTCACACAGGGCCACTATGAGTCGAACAGCAACAACGGTTGACAAGGACGGATCTTCCCTTAGAGCTCACAGAGCACAGCCCTGCCGAAGCCCTGAACTCTGAGTTCTAGCCCCCAGAACTGTGAGACAGCAAATGTTCGTTCCTTTAAAGCCATGTACTACAGCGGCAGCAGGAGGCCGAGGCAGAATTCTTCCTCCTCCGCCATCACACACCGCTCTTAGTAAAGAGAAGGCGCTGAGTGAAAAATGAAAGGCAAACGTGGCAAAAGATGTCCTTGTCGGATTCATATTGTTTTCAGGCTTATAAAAACTACTTAGACCATCTGACGGAGCCCTGGTGGCGTAATGGTTGAGAGCTACAGCTGCTAACCAAAAGGTTGACAGTTTGAATCCACCAGGCGCTCCTTGGAAACCATACGGGGCAGTTCTGCTCTGTCCTATAGGGTCGCTATGAGTCGGAATCGACTCGATGGCAATGGGTTACAGGTAGATCATCTGACTGTTGAAGGCTCTCGAATGAGTTCCTGTGTGATTGTACACATGGAACACTGACACATTTAAGGGGTGACTTAAAATGTTGAATGTTTATAAGGATTTATATTCACACAGATCAATTGCTATTAAATTCTTGTGAAGTCTGATTACCCAGATCAAATTGAGGAGGAGATTTTGTAATTATGCAGTTATTATCAAAAATGATAATTACCACAATAGATACTTCAGGTAAAAACGGCTTCCATTTCCTGCCTCAGTTATCAATGCTCACCAGTCCTTGCAGTTTTCCGGTAAGAAGACAAAGTAGAAAACCATTCAGTGTAGCCTCTTGGCGATGAGGATAACTACTAAGGAGCCTAGTTATTCCTAATTCTGGCAGTAATCCAAAATTTCTTAGTGACTTTTAGAGTCATTTCTTCTGTTTTCCCTAAAAACAGAATAGGTAGAAATGTTTCCTTTTTTTTTCTCACATTCTCATTTCCCTTTGTAAACCTTGTAATCAAAGTAACCAGTGAAGCATGTTGAGGTTATTGTATCAATACAAACAAATATTATTATGGATTGAATTGTGCCACCCCCAAAACATGTATTGCAGTCCTGGCCGCTGTAGCTGTGAATGATCCTGCTTGGGTGCTGGTGCCCCGTCGACAGGAGGATTGGAGGTGAGCAGGAGGGAGGCAGTGTGTGTGGGCTGCAGTGTGGAGCGAGAGGACACAGAGCCTGCGGTGAAAGCTCGCTCCTCCACAAGGTTTTCTTGCACATTTTCCTGAGGGCCCGCATCACAACGACATCTGATTTCTCTACAGGGCACCATGGGCCCCGAGGAGGCGTGTGGCGATCGCTGTAAACACAAGAGCACCCTCGCTATTCACCTGGGTGCTGACTTGTACTCCATACTGATGCTGCTAGAGGTGCTGCAGGGGAAGGGGGTGTCTCACTTAACCCTTTGATGCCCTGTAATGAAGCAGAGATCATTAATCCACTTTACACATGTGTACTATGGGCCAGGCATGCCTCCACTGCCCGAGGACTCCCTGGCTGTGACAGGGAGAGAGCAATCTGGGGATGACTCCCACCAGAGGGCAGAGAGACGGGAGACAGAGGAACCCACTGACCGTGTTCAAGCTGCTGGATCCAGCCATGTCTGAAATTGTCCTGCTCTGTGATTCATCTTAGGCTAGTTTGAGTTGGGTTTCTGTGTGGACAATAATCCTTCCAACAACATTCATCATGCATCTCCCCTCCAGGACTGCATGTGGACCACCAGTTGTCTGTGTGTCCCTTGAGGAGCCCTCTTTGTTTCATACAAGGGTCCTACAAGCCACCTCAACGCGTGGAAGAATAGAACAAATGCATTCAATACAAAAATAAAATGATAATAAAATGTGCACAAATGTGCCAACGCGCAGCTTCCTGACGTCAGAGAACTACCCTGCGGGGGCCTGCAGAGCTAATTTTAAAGTCATGATTTGGAAAATGGATTCGTACTCTTCGTAGATGTAAAATCAACCCGCTAACTTTCTCTTCATGGTATCGCCCCAGTTGGTGTTCTCAATCAATACAAAGCAAATTTCAATTTTTAGAGGGGTTCTTGATATTCCCAGGTCATATTAAATCGCTTTTTATCAGAAAAATAAACAGATTTCAATCTTTGATAATACACCTAATCTTTCTTTCACGTGGCATTCAGGTCAAACAGCATGGATTCTATCCTGCAGCTACTGGACAGATGACACCCTAAAGCAATCTCTTTCCTTCTGGAGGAGCTGGGAGCCCTTGTGTTTAGCTCACCATGACATCCCGTCACTCATTTCCATCCTGCTGTGAGCGAGAACTCAGCTTTCTCAGCGTGTTCTCTCACTTTAAAATACAATCCATTCATTCTCTCTTCAGAAAATCCACTTAGAAACATGTATGACTCCTGGGACTCACTGACCACCAGCTGTTCTGTTCAGAAGAAAATTACCTGGTGATAGCTATAGCCATCTTCCATACACCGCTAACCCATCGTAATCTTCAGAAGCTAATTCAGCGGCATAAACTGGGGACAAGTGTATTTGCACATCTAGAAATAGAGATTGAGTTCTTTTATTCCTTAACTAATTTTTCCAAAATTATTTTCCTCATGTCCCAGAATCTTAAATCTAATGCAATGAGCCTCGTCTCTCCTCCCTACACCTCTGTTTGCAAGGAAAAGAAACATAAGGTTTAAGTTCTCTTTAATCAGTTGCCACCCCCATATGTGTCAGAGTAAAGCTGAGCTCTGTTAAAAATAACCAAAACTCACCAAAATTTGAACATGAGGTATATTCTGACAAGTATTCTATATGCATATAAGAAGGTCATTTTGATTCCAGAAAAAGAAAATGGCTCTAATAAACTAGGTATAATGGGGCTTATAAAGAGAAGAGGTGGGAGAATTATAGAAGATCAACCATAGACTAATCTTCTCGTGATTGACTGAACTCTGCTTTCCCCTTTTACTGAGATCCACTGATATCAGGTTACTTCTGGCCTGTTTTTCTTGTCATTAGGTGCTGTCAAGTCATTTTCAACACATAGTGACCCCATGTACAACAGAACGAAACACTGCCTGGTCCTGCACCATCCTCACAATCATTGCTATGTTTGAATCCATTGTTGCACCATTGTGTCAATCCATCTCCGTGAGTGTCTTCCTCTTTTTTGCTGACCCTCTACTTTACTAAGCATGATGCTCTTCTCCAGGGATTTGTCCCTCCTGATAACATGTCCAAAGAATGTGAGACTAAGTCCTTGCTTCTAATGAGCATTCTGATTGTACTTCTTTCAAGACACATTTGTTCATTCTTCTGACAGTCCATGGTATATTCAATTTCTTAGTCAACACCATAATTCAAATGCATCAATTCTTCTTCAGTCTTATTCGTTGTCCAGATTTTGCATGTATATGAGGCAATTAAAAACACCATAGCTTGGGTCAAGGGCATCTTAGTTCTTAAAGTAATATCTTTGCTTTTTAACACTTTAAAGAGGCCTTTTGCAGCAGATTTCCCCAATGCAATGCATTTTTCGATTTCTTGACTACTGCTTCCATGGGCGGTGATTGTGGATCCAAGTAAAATGAAATCCTTGACAAATCCAGTCTTTTCTCCATTTGTCATGATGTCGATTATTGGTCCAGTTGTGAGGATTTTTGTTTTCTTTATGTTGAGGTGTAATCCATACTGAAGGCTGTGGTCTTTGATCTTCACCAGTAAGTGCTTCAAGTCCTCTTCACTTTCAGCAAGCAAGGTTGTGTCATCTGCATATTACAGGTTGTTAACAAGTTTTCCTCCAATCCCGACTCCCCATTCTTCTTCATATAGTCCAGCTCCTCAGATTATTTGCTCAGCATTCAGATTGAATAGGTATGGTGAAAGGATACAGTCCTGATGCACACCTTTCCTGACTTTAAACCACACAGTATCCCCTTGTTCTGTTTGAATGACTACCTCTTGGTCTAAGTATAGGTTCCTCATGAACACTATTAGGTGTTGTGGAATTCCCATTCTTCTCAATGTAATCCATAATTTGTTATGATCCACACAGTCCACTGCCTTTGCATAGTCAATAAAACACAGGTAGACATCTTTCTGGTATTCTCTGCTTTCAGCCAAGATCCATCTGACATCAGCAATGGTATCCCTTGTTCCACATTCTCTTCTGAATCTGGCTTGAATTTCTCGCAGTTCCCTGTCGATGTACCACTGTAACTTCTTTTGAATGACCTTCAGCAAAATTTTACTCGTGTGTGATATTAATGATATTGTTCTATAATTTCCACATTCCGTTGGATCTCCTTTCTTTGGAATGGGTACAAATATGGATCTCTTTCAGTTGGTTGGCCAGGTAGCTGTCTTCCAAATTTCTCACCATAGATAAGTGAGCACCTCCAGCACTGCATCTGTATGTTGAAACATCTCAATTGGTATTCTGTCAATTCCTGGAGACTTGTTTTTGACCAGTACTTTCAGTGCAGCTTGGACCTCTTCCTTCAATACAATCAATTCTTGATCATATGCTACCTCCTAAAGTGGTTGAATGTCTTCCAATTTTTTCTGGTACAATTTTTTTCCATCTTCTTTTGATGCTTCCTGCATCCTTTAATATTCTCCCCGTAGAATCCTTCAATATTGCAACTTGAATGTTTCCTTCAGTTCTTTCAGCATTTCTCAAGCTTGACTGCTAATAATTTGCCCCTCCACTCACCTGCAGCCATGAGGCTTTTTTGATATTTAAATTAGGAGGTAATAGTTTGACAACTATCCTTTTCTAGCAGGATAAGACAAATGTGCATTGCTATAGAGCAGCTTCCGGCAGGCTTTTGCAGTTTGGGTCAGACTTTGTATGGTTAATGTTTGGTTGCATGGATAGGAAACGCCTGAAGGTCAAGGTAAGATGTCTGTTATTAGTTTTCGTATCAACAGCTCCACAGGGTCTTCAATGCCCGATTTTTTGGAATTAGATTGCCAAACCTTTCTTCAGAGGGGCTTCTGGGTGGACTTGAGCCTCCAAACTTCAGGTTAGCAGCTGAGCGTGTTAACCGTTTGCACCACCCAATGACCCCTACGTTATTTTCTGATCATCTCAGAAGCGTGACTGCCTCTCATGGCCTCTCTTACGGACCAGGACATCCTCCTTCCAGACCAGAGCGCCCTCTGCTGCTCTCAGAACCTCTTGTGGAGGAAAGTAACAGCTACCTCCCAGGCCACATGGTTCTCACTCCCAGCTATCTCTGGGCCAGATTGTTCAGAGCCACTTAAGTAAATTACTGTTGTAAATTATCAACATTACACTGACACCGTTACAACCAATGACTCAAACCACAGTTAGGGATTTGTTTTGTTTTCTCTTGTTTTCCTTTGAGCCTGGAGAGGTAGAAAAGGATTATGCATTAGATTAAATGATAACCGACGTGGTCTCCTATCTTCTTTCCGGTGGGGGTTTCAGACGGTGGTCAGGCGTCAGAGGTCTGGGAGGTCAGTCTGATACAGTGAAGCAGCCTTACTCAGGGTGGACAGGGTCGGACCCGGGTGGCGTCTGGAATGTGCACATCTGTGTTTCCCCTGTGTGTGGTCATTGAGGTAGTGTCAGGGAGCCCCCAAGGCGCACTGACAGGTGGGGTAACCACAGGGTCTGCCAAGAAGAGCGTCAATAGAAATGTAATTTTGAGGTCTCAAGCAGTTATGTTTGAAAAAGCATGTAAGGTCCATGAGATTGCTAAAGCATAGAGAAAAAAAGCATTCCTTTTCATAAGACAAAAACCAAACGGCTTAAAGAAAAACTAAAAAGATTTTTATGCCCTCAAAAATCTAAGGATTAAATAGCCCAAATTCAATAACTATAAAAATCCTGGAGTAAATCACTAAAAAATCAATTTGTGCACACTTCCAAAATCATAGGGGGCTCTCCAAGAAACCCCCAGGGCTGTTTTAGAAGCTTGCAAGCAACCATCTAAAATACAGCTATTGGTCTCTGCTCGTCAGGAACAAAAGAGAAGAAGGAAATCAAAGACTCAAAGAAGAGTCACAGGACGAATAGTTTGCGTGAACCACGGCCCCATCTAGCCTGAGAAAAGAAGAACTAAATGGTGCCTGGCTACCATTACCCACTATTCTGACCAGGGACACAATAGAGGGTACCAGAGAATGGGAGAAAAACGTAGAACGAAACTTGAATTCCTAAGACAGGCCAGACTTACTGGACCAATAGAGACTAGTGTGACCCCTCACACTATCACCCTAAGATACCCTCTGAACTTAGAACTTAAGCCACTTTCAGTGGTCACCTTTCAGTCAAATAGATTGGCTTATAAAATAAACAACATCACCCATGAGTACTTAATAATAATCAACTATATGATACCAAACGGTCGACATTTACCCTACAGCAAAGATGAGACGGTAAGGAGGGGTGGGAAACCTAGATTAAGGGAAACAGAACAAACAGAATGGAAGTAATGAGAATGTTGACACATTGTAAAAAATGCAGTGTCATGGAATAATTTGTATACAAATTGTTAAATGGGAACCTACTTGATGTGTAAACATTCATTTAAAACAATAAAATATTATTTAAAAAAAAAGAAAGGGAAACCCCTGGGCTTGGTGAAGAATACATTCAAGAGCCCAAGCCAATTTCCTCCTAATGCACTGTGAAGAGCTTGAAAGACTAAGGGGAGCAGCAAGCATGACCCCACCTGTTGTGGTAACTGCTCCCTCTTCACATTCGGACAGCGCGTTAGAGTGTTTGGCAGCTGGGTCCTTGAAGAGAAACACAAACCCACTGTCAGGTTAACTGGCTCTGCAAGCCTATAGCTGGGGAGGTAGATTGGACCTAATTTCTCTCAATGATGCAGCAAGAACATCAATACTGGGCAAGATAAAATGAATTTAGCAAAAGGCCATCAATAATGATTCTGATAAAATCAAGAAAAATAGAAAACATAGCTTTCATTATACTAGTATAACCCCAAGTCCTCTGGTGACTTATTATTCAATGACTGCTTTCATACTTAATTCAACAATTATTTTATTGTTATTATGATGCACAATATTTGTTGAATGCTACTCTATGCCAGGTATGGGCATTTAACATTCTTTTTTTTAATTTAATCTCACTTAATCTCATTATAAGAAGCCCTGGTAACACTCCAAACGGTTGATGGTTCGAATTTGCCCAGTGGCTCCAAGGGAGAAAGATCAGGAGATCCGCTTCTGGAAAGATTACAGCCAAGAAAACCCGATGGGGCAATTCTACTCTGTCATATGGAGTCATTATGAGTTGAAATCAAATCGACAGCAACTAACAACAACAATCTCGATGTAACAGTTGTAATAATGGACTCAAACATATCAACGATCGTGAGGATGAGCAGGACTGAGCAACGTTTTGTTCTGTTATACATGAGGTCCCCGTGAGTGGGAGCCAATTGACGGCACCTAACAACAACAATCTCAATCTGAAGCTACAACAATTCATATTTTGCAGAGGAACAAACTACAGCTCACTCAGTCCATGTAACGTGTCCCACCCACATGAAGCAAACGGTGAAGTCAGTGTCAGAGGAGAGCTGTTGGTCCTAAGCTCTGGCCGACTACATGTTCCTGCCTCCCAAATTCCCATCTCTTACTATTTTAGGATTTAAACACTGAGAAGTAGATTGAGACCAAGGTATCTCCCAGGTCTCTAATTCCACCACCACTACAGACTTAGCCTGGATAGTTAAGGAAAATTCTCCTTCTGAAAATGCCTTTCTCTCAAAACACATAGATCAACTTTTGTATGTGTATGCGCACATACACACCGTGGTAGGCATTCAAACTCGTTTTTATAACACACCATGCTGACCAAAGAAAAGCTTTCCTGAGTCCTGATTACACTTATGGGCAGGAGCTTGTAACTCTAGTTCTAATGCATTCATTAAAGTCAAGTGAGAAGAGTGCTCAGTTAAAAGTTTGCTCGGTCAGCACACAATTGGTTAAGAAAATTTAGACTTCGAGCACTTTTGTGAAACATCTAAATATGTGAGTTCTAAATGAGTATTCTTTCACAAGAGTCCAAAGAAAACTATGGGAATGAAATAATAAAATTGGGATATCATACTGAGCAGTAGAAGAATAAATATTGGGCAATATGAATATTCTAATTATACACATTTTTTATTGTTGTTACTGTTATAGAATTCTAAGTTTTCAGAGGTTAAAATCCTTCGTTTTCTTCTGCTGTGGAAGGTCAGCAGTTGTTTCAAAATGAAAAATTAAGGACGCCAAAATGGAATTTCTAAACTATGCAAACTGCTTGAACATTTGAATCTATTCGGCAGTATGTTTACTGAGAAAAATTACAGAATTGTGCTTCTATAATTTATCGTGGTTTAAATTGTAAAATATTGGAAGGCTGAATCAAAGATGACTGGGAATTATATTTAATGGTGTTGAAGAGCATTAATGTGCAATGTAGAGATGGGCCTGTGATTGGAATGTGCTGTGATCACCAGGCTGCTTGACACTCTGTACTGTGCCCAATCCTGGAATTATCGTTTTGTAAGGAATAACATTTTCACTTTGGACTTTGGTTGCTTTTTTTTTTTTTTTTTTTTTTTTGTGACTTAGGCCAACAAAACATTATGTTTACTACATGAATTCGCATCACACCAAATTTCCACTATAATGGACAAGGAGATATAAAAAGAGGTTGGGTTGTATTAGACTCAAGCTTTTAGTACTCCTGTTCCAGTAATGAACAAGTTATATTTATGGAAATAATTCTTACCAGCCTTGTAGAAAGAAAGTCCTGAGAAGACGGATAGGAAGTTTGGACGGACCCCACGTTCACAGGAAGGATATGGCACGGCAAAGTTAATGTCAGAGAATGCTGGTCTTGGGAATGGCTTTCAGATAAGGTTAACCAGGGAGGCGCAAGCACGGCTCTTCCAGAGAGCATATGTACACTGAGTTGAGGGCACCTGCCTGCATCCGTAGGTGATATTAGGGAAGAACTAGAATGAACCTCATCTAGGTAGGATGATCACGTATTCCATTTGTCCAAGACATTGCCAGTTTACATTGGTTGTCTTGGTGTAATGATTAATACCACATCTTTAATTCTCAAAAGTGCCCCAATTTGGATGAAAATTTATCAGAGACACATTCTGTAGCTTGCACCTAGCCAGCCACAGCTTATCTTTAATCCCAAGCATTCCTCTTCTTAAGTAAGTGTGAGTGGAAAGTAAGGAGATTTAAGAAGTGAAGTGAACAGCATCCTTCTATGAAGTGGTAATTTTTAAAAATCTCTGAGATACGAAAGAAGTATAGACCATGAGTTCTTAGCTGTCGTCTTGGAAAACTGGTTGCTTCCATTCTTAGCTCAAGTAATCAGCTTGTGATGGCTGAATTCCAAATAATGTAGAAAAAGAGAGTAGACACTCAGAAGAAGGGAAGGAGATAAGAGAGCCCTTGCCTGGCTTCAGTCAGGTCCATACTGGCAGCTAAAACTCAGAAACACAAGCTCTTACTAGCTTCAGATATCAGAGGGCAGAATTCAGGTGAACATGACAGCTGGAAAGTGAGGAAGAAAATCATGATATAGAGAAAACCTCAGTAGGGGAGACTCAAATTCTGAGTATAAACTCTGTCCACATTTCTGACTGATGCCTGAACTGCTCATATGTAGGACAGACTCCAAGCCTACCTTAGCTAAGAGTAAAGGAACTGAACGGAGATTTTAGCTGGTGCCCACTTCAAGGCACAGAGAGTATGGAGTTTAAGTTTAACCAAACTAACTACCTGCTAAAAATAAAAAAATAAAGAACACTCTTCAGAGGTACCTAACATAATCCATGGTTTCCACATCTCATTCATAATATCCAGGGTAAAATCCAAAATTACTCGACATACAAGGAAATGGACATTATGACCCATACTCAAGAGGAAAGGAAGTCAATGAAGGCTTCATTCTCTGAAGCTTTTGGCAGAAAAAGTGAGAAGAAGCAAACACATTCAGCTAGTACGGTGAGTGCACTGGTATAGAACATCTGGCCAAAGCCCTCTGCCTCAGAACATGTCATGAAAATTTTCCTGTTGTTCTACTGCTTTACTTGGAATCACTAAGAAAAGTGTTATAACAATAAAAAACAAAACAAAACAAATGTTGTGAATCTTCCCTGATCTCATGTGGGCATGGGTTTATGGCTTATTACACAGACTTTTCAGTAACAGGGAGATTTTTAAAGTAGAGTGTAGTTCTTATTGTCTTCTATTTCCTCTTTCCCCTCCCCATGTCCCCTGGCACCATTTCTTGATCACTAGCAACTTATTCAACCTGTATGTTGAGCAAATAATCCAAGAAACTGGACTATATGAAGAAGACTCAGCATCAGGATTGGAGGAAAACTCATTAACAATCTGTGTTATGCAGATAACACAACCTTGCTTACAGAAAGTGAAGAGGAAGCACTTACTGATGAAGATCAAAGACCACAGTCTTCAGTATGGATTGCACCTCAACATAATGAAAACAAAAATCCCCTCAATTGGACCAATCAGCAACATCATGATAAACGGAGAAAAGATTGAAGTTGTCAAGGAGTTCATTTCACTTGTGTCCACAATCAACACCCATGGGAGCAGCAGTCAGGAAAACAAATGATGTGCTGAATTGGACAAATCTGCTTCAAAAGTCCTCTTTAAAGTGTTGAAAAACAAAGATATCACTTTGAGGAATAAGGTGTACCTGACCCAAGCCATGATATTTTCAATTGCCTCATATACATGTGAAAGCTAGACAATGAATAAGGAAGACTGAAGAAGAATTGATGCATTTGAACTATTGTGTTGGTGAAGAATATTGAATATACCATGGACTGCCAAAAGAGTGAACACATCTGTCTTGGAAGAAGTACAACCAGAATGCTTCTTAGAAGAAAAGATGGTGAAACTTTGTCTCAAGTACTTTGGACATATTATCAGGAGGGACCAGTTCCTAGAGAAGGACATCATGCTTGGTAAAGCAGAGGGTGAGTGAAAAAGAGGAAGACCCTCAACGAAATGGGTTGACACAGTGGCTGCAACAATGGGCTCAAGCATGACAATGATTGTGGCGATGGTCCAGGACTGGGCAGCATTTTGTTCAGTTGTACATATGGTGGCTGAGTCAGAACAGACTCAAGACACCTAACAACAGCAACAGCAACTGTGGCAGATTTCATTTTCCAAATATCACCACAACAGTGTCTTCCATCCTCTATATTCATCTTACAACATGATGAATATTCCTTCCAGGAGAGGAAGATAGGGACTTAGGCATGTTCCAGACTACAGGCTGTTTAGAGTAACACAGTGTACTTACAAGGCCAGGTCATAATCTCACCTCTTTCTGCTCTCCTTTCCTCTCCCCTCTCTTCCCACTTCTCTCCTCTACCCTCCTCTCCTCTCTCATCTTCTGGTCTTCTCTCCCTGTCTTTACCCCTCTCTATTTCTACCTCCCTATCTAAGGAGCCCTGGTGGCACAATGATTAAGTGTTTAGCTGCTAACCAAAAGGTTGGTGTTCAATTCCAATCATTAGCTCTGTGTGAGAAAGACCCAAGACATCTGCTCCCATAAACATTGCTGTTGTTAGGTGCCATTGAGTCAGTTCCGACTCATAGTGACCCTGTGTACAACCGAACAAAACATTGCCAGGTCCTGTGCCATCCTCACAATTGTTATGTTTGAGCCCATTGTTGCAGCCACTGTGTCAATCTGTCTTCTCAAGGATCTTCCTCTTTTTCACTGACCCTCTACTTTACCAACCATGATGTCCTTCTCCAGGGACTGATCCCTCCTGATAACATGTCCAAAGTACATGAGGCGTAATCTTGCCATCCTTGCTCCTAAAGACAATTCTGGCTGTACTTCTTCCAAGACATATTTATTTGTTCATTTGGCAGTCCATGGTATAGTCAATACTCTTCACCAACACCATAATTCAAAGGCGTCTTCTTTATTCTTTGTCCAGCTTTTGCATGCTTATGAGGCAGTTGGAAACACCATGGCTTGGGTCAGGAGCACCTTATCCTTAAAGTGACAATATTGCTTTTTAACACTTTAAAGAGGTTTTTTTGCAGCAGATTTGCCCAATACAATGTGTCATTTGATTTCTTAACTGCTGCTTCCATGGGTGTTGATTGTGGATCCAAGTAAAATGAAATCCTTGATAACTCCAATCTTTTCTCTGTTTATCATGATGCTGCTTGTTGGTCGAGATGTGAGGATTTTTGTTTTCTTTATGTTGAGGTGTAATCCATACTGAAGGCTGTGGTCTTTGATCTTCATCAGTAAGTGCTTCAAGTCCTCTTCATTTTCAGCAAGCAAGGTTGTGTCATCTGTATAGCGCAGGTTGTTAATGA